>NC_092155.1:23151251-23492501 GCF_045791955.1 Oncorhynchus clarkii lewisi | reverse complement strand
GAGACGAAGGTTGAAAGTCATGCGTCCTCCGATACACAACCCAACCAAGCCGCACTGCTTCTTAACACAGCGCGCATCCAACCCGGAAGCCAGCCGCACCAATGTGTTGGAGGAAACACCGTGCACCTGGCAACCTTCGTTAGTGCGCACAGCGCCCGGCCCGCCACAGGAGTCGCTGGTGCGCGATGAGACAAGGACATCCCTACCGGCTAAGCCCTCCCTAACCCGGACGACGCTAGGCCAATTGTGCGTCGCCCCACGGACCTCCCGGTCGCGGCCGGTACGACAGAGCCTGGGCGCGAACCCAGAGTCTCTGATGGCACAGCTGGTGCTGCAGTACAGCGCCCTTAACCACTGCGCCACCTGGGATAATTGAGAATTTCAATAAGCATTTTTCTACGGCTGGCCATGTTTTCCACCTGGCTACCCCTACCCCAGTCAACAGCACTGCGCCCCCCACAGCAACTCGCCCAAGCGTTCCCCATTTCTCTTTCTCCCAAATCCAGTCAGCTGATGTTCTGAGAACTGCAAAACTGCAAAATCTGGACCCCTACAGATCAGCCGGGCTAGACAATCTGGACCCTTTCTGTCTAAAATTATCTGCCAAAATTGTTGCAACCCCTATTACTAGCCTGTTCAACCTCTCTTTCGTGTCGTCTGAGATTCCCAAAGATTGGAAAGCAGCTGCGGTCATCCCCCTCTTCAAAGGGGGGGGGGGGACACTCTTGACCCAAACTGCTACAGACCTATATCTATCCTACCCTGCCTTTCTAAGGTCGTCGAACGCCAAGTCAATAAACAGATCACTGACCATTTCGAATCCCACCGCACCTTCTCCGCTATGCTATCTGGTTTCAGAACTGGTCATGGGTGCACCTCAGCCACGCTCAAGGTCCTAAACGATATCTTAACAGCAATCGATAAGAAACAATACTGTGCAGCCGTATTCATTGACCTGGCTAAAACTTTCGACTGTCAATCACCACATCCTCATCGGCAGACTCGATACCCTTGGTATCTCAAATGATTGCCTCGCCTGGTTTACCAACTACTTCTCTGATAGTTCAGTGTGTCAAATCGAAGGGCCTGTTGTCCGGACCTCTGGCAGTCTCTATGGGGGTGCCACAGGGTTTAATTCTTGGACTGACTCTCTTCTCTGGATACATCAATAATGTCGCTCTTGCTGCTGGTGAGTCTCTGGTCCACCTCTATGCAGACGACACCATTCTGCATACTTCTGACCCTTCTTTGGACACTGTGTTAACAACCCTCCAGACGGGTTTCAATGCCATACAACTCTCCTTCCGTGGCCTCCAATTGCTCTTAAATACAAGTAAAACTAAATGCATGCTCTTCAACCGATCGCTGCCTGCACCTGCCCGCCCATCCAACATCATTACTCTGGACGGTTCTGACTTAGAATGTGGACAACTACAAATACTAAGGTGTCTGGTTAGACTGTAAATTCTCCTTCCAGACTCTCATCAAACATCTCCAATCCAATGTTAAATCTAAAATCGGCTTCCTAGTTCGCAACAAAGCATCCTTCACTCATGCTGCCAAACAGACCCTTGTAAAACTGACCATCCTACCGATCCTCGATTTCGACGATGTCATTTACAAAATAGCCTCCAATACCCTACTCAATAAATTGGATGCAGTCTATCACAGTGCTGTCCGTTTTGTCACATACTACCCACCACTGCGATCTGTACGCTCTCGTTGGCTGGCCCTCGCTTCATACTTGTCGCCAAACCCACTGGCTCCAGGTCATCTACAAGACCCTGCTAGGTAAAGTCCCCCCTTATCTCAGCTCGCTGGTCACCATAGCAGCACCCACGTGTAGCACTCGCTCCAGCAGATACATTTCTCTGATCACCCCCAAAACCAATTCTTCCTTTGGCCGCCTCTCCTTCCAGTTCTCTGCTGCCAACGACTAGAATGAACTACAAAAATCTCTGAAACTGGAAACACTTATCTCCCTCACTAGCTTTAAGCACCAGCTGTCAGAGCACAGATTACTGCACCTGTACATAGCCCATCTATGATTTATCCCAAACAGCTACCTCTTCCCCTACTGCATTTATTTATTTTGCTCCTTTGCACCCCATTATTTCTATCTCTACTTTGCACATTCTTCCACTGCAAATCTACCATTCCAGTGTTTTACTTGCTATATTGTATTTACTTCGCCACGATGGCCTTTTTTTTTGCCTTTACCTCCCTTATCTCACCTCATTTGCTCACATTGTATATAGACTTATCTTTCTACTGTATTATTGACTGTATGTTTGTTTTACTCCATGTGTAACTCTGTGTTGTTGTATGTGTCGAACTGCTTTGCTTTATCTTGGCCAGGTCGCAATTGTAAATGAGAACTTGTTCTCAACTTGCCTACCTGGTTAAATAAAGGTGGAATAAAAAACGTTAAAAAATCGATTTTAATCAGGTTTCGCAAATATTGTCCTAATCTATTAGCAATCGCCTTAGAAATCGATTTATAGTTGGCATTGAGGAACGAGATCGGCCTTTAAGAAGAGCATTGTAGAGGATCTTCATTTTTAAAATATATATAACTGTTATATTAGCCGTGGAAAAGGAGTACGGTATGCTCTGCGTCTCAGCAGCTAAATTTAGAACATCCATCAAGAGAGGAATTAGCAAATCCTTAAACTCCTTATAAAACTCTGGGGGAAAGCCATTGTCTCCTGGTGATTTGCTGGATTATTGAGAAGAAATTGCCTTTTCAATTTCTGTTTTTGTAAAGGGGCGATCTAGTTGGTTTTGGTCTTCCTGTGTGAGGTGAGGGAGTTCAATAGTAGACAAAAATATGTCTATCATTACTGGTTCCTTTCCACCAGAAGTGTATAACTCAGAATAGTATTGTTTAAATGAATCATTATTCTCTTTCGGGTTGTGAGACACTTGACCATTCTGTGTTTCAATAGAGTTGATGGTTCTTGAATTCTCCTCAGCTTTTATCTGCCAAGCCAAGACTTTGTGTGTTTTCTCCCCCAATTCATAATATCTTTGCCTAGTTCTAAGAATAGCCTTTTCAGTTTTGCAAGTACTTAGGCTATTATATTTTAGTTTTTTATTCACCAATGAGCAGTATGTTTTTTTAGAGACACATTCTTGGTGTTATTGTTTTTGTTTTTTCATTCTCTAATTCATTCAACTCAGCAGTGCATTTATTTTTAAGACCTTTGGTATAGGGACTGATTTGACCCCTAAGAAAGGCCTTTAATGTATCCCAGAGTACAAAACTAATGGGAGAGGATGGACAGCTTGTTTCACAGAAAAACTTGATTTGGTCTCTGATAAATTGACAAAATTCTGCCTGTTTCAAAAGAGTTGTGTTTAGGCGCCATCTATTAGTCCCTTGAACTCCATCTGGCATCCAAACAAAAAGTGTGAGGAGAGAATGATCTGAGAAAGTTCTGGATAAATGCTCAGTTTCCACAACTCTATGGGATAGGAGAAAATAATCAGTCCGGGTATGAGAGTTATGCGAGCAGGAGTAGATTGAGTAATCGCTATCTTGGGGGTGGAGCTGTCTCCATGTCTTTCAAATTTAAGTCTTTCATTAATCATAGAATGCATTTGGCTGACTTAGTCAATGAGGTTGCTTTAGTTGAGGATCTATCCAGAATCATATCCAGACCAAAATTAAAGTCGCCCCCAACTAAGAGTGTTCCCTGAAAATCCGCTACCTTGAGGAATATATCTTGAATAAAAATATAATAATCATAATTAGGTGCATATACAAGGTCCAATATTCAGAATACATTCTGCCATGAACCACTACATAACGTCTCAGTGGATCAAAAATGGTTTTCGTAACACAGAAGGGTAAATTCTTATTAATCAGCACAGCTACCCCACGTGCCTTTGTGTAAAAACTTAAAAGGCAAAGACCTGTCCTACCCATTCCCTCTTTAACTTTTTATATTCTGCCCCTGTTAGATGTGTTTCTCGTATAAATGCAACATCGGTCTTTAGCTTTTTCAAGTACATAAGGACTCGTTTTTGTTTAACAGGACCGTTCAGTCCATTAACGTTTAATGATGTATAATTTACTATCTTAGCCATATTGTTCACTCGATACATGAATGCAAATGCAGGAGTATGTCCAATAAGGGTGTGGGATATTCTATTGCCTATTTTCAGTGAGCCTGTAGTCAAACACATATTATAAAGAATAAGGTCTCTCAGAAAACAGTACTGTAATATAAACAGACAATTCCCCTCCTCCTCCCCAGTGCTGTTCTTGAACCCTCCCAGCACAAATCCCACCTGTAGTGGAGCTACGCTCCCAGCGTCGCAATTCTTAAATTCAGTCTTCTAACATGAAGACAAATGTGAACCTGAAGCACGAGCCCAGGAAATTAAGGCATTTTGAGTTCTTCACCCTTATATGGTGCAAGTCGAAAACAAAACCATTAGCGGGTGTCCTGATCCCAACACACCTAACGTGGTCCGGGAGTAAAAAATAAATAAATAGGATATCATGGCTTAGCCATATAAAAGGTCTAACAAATAATAATATTGACGCAGCTGAGGACCATGCCTGTCCCAAATAACAACTTAAAAACAGTGTCACTCTAGGAAGAAATGAAAATGTTTGATTACATGGGTTTTGCGATCTTACCTCATTGTTCTGTCAGAAACTACAGGTTAATCCAGCAAAGCAGTCCTACTGGTTATGCAAGTAATAAGACATGTTAGTGGGACACAGCACAGCTAGCAGTAAAATTTACCTGGTATGTTATCCAATCAACTAAGTCCTGAGCTGATCGCCTGCAGTCCGCAGAGAAAAGTTGCGACTTCTTTGGGCGTTTTGAAGAATCTTCTCTGTCCGCCATGGATGATTCTCTTCGTTGCAGGTTGAAGCAGCGCAAAGGGAATGGTCTTGGATGTAAGTTATTTTTTCACCTAGTCGAATTCCTTCCAGCGTTTGACCATCCCGAGACTCATGTCTGGAAATAATTTAATCGCTTCCCTGTTGTGTCCTTGAAATGTTTGGCCGCGGTTCTGAGAACTTTCTCTCTGTTCTGGTACCTCAGGAACCGAACGAGGAAAGGTAGTGGGTTCTGATCAGATGATGGGCGAGGGGCGAGTGACCTGTGTGCCGGCTCAAAAAGCAGGGGTTCAGCAAAATGTTCTTTGCCCAGTAGGGAGGGGATAATGGCGTGTTGATAGTCGTTGTCAAATCTGAGATGGAGTTTTTTATTTCAGTCTACTGTGCTGAGATGGAACAGCTGAAATCAGCCGTTTTTAAGTTAAATTGTGTTGTGGTGGAGTCATTACCTTCTTTGATAACTTTGAGGATGTGAGCTAGCCTAGCTTCTTTCTGAGGTTTCATGGTGCCATCTTGGGTTTCCGAGGAGGCCATGGTCAGAGGTTCTTTCTCCAACGTTTCTTTGTCTGTTTGGGTGCTTCCCTTGCCTTTTTTTTGTGTCTCATGCATATCACCACTCTTGGCTACAATGTAGTAATAAGTATGGATGAAGTTATCACGTTTTAGGATACGTTTTTTAAAGATTTATCTGGAGTTCTCGGTCACACTTCTTACTAGCTTCGCTGCATCATGTGACTCCCAATGACTGACTTATTTAATGTAAATATTAAAAGGTAAACGTAATCGTTGTTGCTGTAGCTCTCTCTTTCAATTGAAGTGAAAAGCCCCTCCTTATGAGCTACCATTTTAAAAAGGTCTCTTCTGTCAGTCAATCAATTGTACATTAATTTAATAATGACATGTTATTGGATTTTAAACATTGCAGAACCAACTACATTTTTGTTAACTAATTTAGAAAATAAAGACAAACGGCATGGAAAACATTATTGGCACCCCAGAGCTAGTACTTCGTTGCACAGCCTTTGGCCAAGATAACTGCCAACAATTGCTTCTTGTAGCCATCAATGAGTTGTTTCAACAGTGTGAACAGAACTGTGTGGGAAGTCCTTCCTTGTCTCGCAGGCTGGTTTGATTAAACTTACTAGAGCACTGTTCAGGGAAATATCGATCAGGGCAAACCCAAGAGCGCTTTGTGATTTTCAAGTGGGCAGTAAAGTGCAGCCTAGCTGATGCCTTTCTGACAACATAATTAGCCAGCCTCTGCCTGCCTTTTTTTCTGGAGTGCTCAACTCTTAACGCAGTCACAAACAACATCGAACTGTTATAATGTCTTGCGGGATCTTGTTATGGCTTCGGTGTAGAGTAACTCTGCGAATGCCTTGTAATTCTTCAACTAAACGGCTCCCGGTGCTTCTGATCCCCTAGGCAGGCAGGCAGAGAACTACAGAAAGTGCTGCCACCGCTGAGTCGGTTGTCAGGCTTAGTGCCTGGGAGCAAGGCAGTTTTATGGATCTGCCTGAAGAAAGATCCAGTACTAAGCCCCCTAAAGGAAGAATGGCAGTTTACACAGATGTCCGTAAAGAAGTGGCCCTGTTGTCTCAATCGCGGGTGCCGTCCCTACCAGGCCTCTGATACAGGAAAGACGTGACGTGACATTTTCTTCATTCACTCTCTTTTTCCCTTTCTCTATTACTCTGGTCTCTCTCGGTCTTACTCTTCCGCTGCATCTCTCTCTCTCTCTCCACCTTCTTGCACCCCCTTCTCTCTCTCCCCCTCTCCCCCACCACCCCCTCTTCCAGGCTTAAGTAAACAGTTTGGGGATGTGTTAGATTTGAAGGCTGAGACTTGGGCACACCTTCTGTTAATAGAATACGCATGGCTGGATCTCCCTGGGGCTGTTGGCGATGAGAGGATGTTAATGTTAGTACTGTCATGAATTCTCAATACCTGTTCATTGTTTACCACATTTTCACTACTATTTGCAGGGGTGAAAGTAGATTGTATTTCTTACCAGTATGGGATTTTTATCTGAAAAGCTCCGTTCTGGTAACTTTTTTAAATGACATTCAACTTCAAAATGAATGAAAATATAAATATGCTGAAACCATCTAAAAAGTCATTTCCACCCCCAGATATGAGCCAAATAACATATTGGTCAAATTGTTTGTTAAAATGATGCCTATGCATGGTCTATATTATCAATAAGCATTATCACCTGTAGCCCAACTGATGCAGCACAGTGGCTAGAAATGAATAGGTTAAAGCATGGGGTTGCCTATCTGCATTTACCCTATTGAGCTAATCATTAGTACAGTCCTGCATGGGGTCGGATACCCAGTTTCGCTGGGTGAGCGCCCCACCCCCTAAAAAAAATCAGCTGGAGCGTGGGAATGAAAATATTTAAAATCAAGATAATACACTTTTTTTTAAACCTAGGAGCTGTTTGTGTTGCGAATTCCATTCTGTGAGCGCTGAGGCAGACATAAGGCTACCAGCCATGCACACATTCCGAGTGTTTGGAGCCGGGAACTGTCCATTATTTGTGTGGTGCTAAAAACACATTTGCCCATGCACAGAGCTTATGTTCCCTCTCCCTCTTATGTTCCCTCTTATGACAATACAACATGAATACAACAAGTTTAATTTTCCTGGATAGCCTACCTCAGGCAAAAATGGCTAAGGTAGACCTAACCGGAGAAATAAAAAGAAAGGTTATGATAAGGGAATAGGCTACAACACCATTGTGGAAACTGGTGCTGCATGTGTGAAATCCATAGTTTAGGACAAAAACTTGGTAGATGGATACACAGCCTGCACAAAGTTGTTTGTTTTTGATAATTGAGTAAATTATCAGTTCAATATTAAATTAATTCAGGCTTTTGTTAATTAGACCATAAGCGGGTCATATAAAGTTTAAACTGTTGTGGCTGGTAAAAGCTTGAGTAGCCTACTAAATAAATGTAGCCTATTTTTGCAGCCTATATTCAATTATGTGAAGTCCCTCCATATGGCCCTCTTAACATGAATGCTGTTCCAGGTTTTTTTTCCATTTATGATTTGATGTTGGACTTTTAGCATATATTTAAATTAAAAAAATGTTACTAGAGAAGTCAGTTAAGGACACATTCTTATTTTAAATGACAGCCTAGGAACAGTGGGTTAGCTGCCTTGTTCAGGGGTAGAATGACAGATTTTTACCTTGTCAGCTCTGGGATTTGTTCTTGCAACCTTCTGGTTACTAGTCCAATGCTCTAACCACTAGGCTAGCTGCCGCCCCAGCACGTTGGCATGTATTGTAGAGCGCACCGATTGGTGTCTCCTCGGTAGTCAGCATGTTCATCTTGTTAGTTGGAAGTTGTTTCACCTGTGCTTGCCCAAGTGATATTTAAGAGTGGCTGGTCCAGTGCTCCAATTGTCTTAAAAGATGTGGAGGGTCAACACCTTTAGTTGCCTCTCCCTATTTGATTTCTAGAATAACATTCCTTTGTCTGATCTTCCCTTTTTTTGTTTTTCTCAACTTTTTTGTTTGCTTCGTGCCTTTAAGTTTGGAGTTGTTTTTTCTTTTGTTTGCCTTGGGCAAATTTAGTGGGCGCTCATGGTGGGTGTCTTAAGTCCCAGTTGTTGTTGCTAGTCAGTTTTCAGTGGACAACCCCATGAGTGTCTTTCAGAACTACTACTAAAACCAATTTGAATAGAAGGTTGACGACATCCACTCCTCATCCACCTTCTCCCATTCCTCATGTCCCTCATCAACTCATCCTTGATCACTGGCTCATCAACTCATCCCTGACTTCAAAATGCCCCAAGTTTCTCCCCTCCTCAAGAAACCAACACTTGACTCATCTGTCAAACTGTAGCGGTATTTATTAGAGAGGGGTAAAGAAAGATTTTGTTCGGGCGCCAGGCAGGTATTAACCATGCCGAAAGGAAAAGAGTAGAATAGAGAGAGTACCACTACTAGACCCACACACATCAGCAGAAGAGACTGCCTAGAGTGTAGCCTGTTAACCAGATAGCCAGTGGAGAGAAAAGAGAATACACACCATATAAAACCCACAGCACAGGGGTAACCCCAACAAGAATACCTCATACAACAATACTAATACTAATAATGGCAGAGCAATTTAACAGCAACTTCATGCAAGAACGAACCCAGTCATCAACAGAGGATTTGCAATAATCTGTATTATCTTCTAGTGGATGAGTGCAGAGGGTATGAATGTGGGGGGGGGGGGGGGGGGGGGGGGGGGTGTTCATCGACACAACAAAATGTCCACAGTCTTCTCGGCCACATGTCATTAGTACACCCCACCTCAATACAGTTCACATAATATACAACTTGCAAGCAACCTCCCTTTTAACTAAAATGTCCATCCAAATACTTCTGGCAGGGCAATAATAGTCCAGCTCTAATGAACTTCAATGGGAAGTGCATTTGAAAAATAGAGAGTATGTTGCAGGGTAAAGCACTGGAATGAGAGGGAAGAGAAAGAGAGAAATCTTAGCTGTGGTCTTCAGGCCTGCCGGTGTACTGTTTGACTATCCGATGGTTTGTTGGTTTGTATGTTAAAGCTTCGCAACAATGTTGTTACTAATCCATGCGATCCATAACGGGCGCGGTCCCAAACAAAAACAACCACGATCTAAAGCGATTGAGTTAAATACTTTATAAACTACAAACACTGAAAACAAACAAAACTTCTGCAGCACAGCAACCACAATCAAACTGTCGCGCCACCCAAGAGTCCCTCCCCAAAGAGCTGAATGAGCTCTTTATTTCCTCCTTCCTTACTGCTCATGCGCTCTTAATGTGGCAGTGCACGGTGAAGGCTCCGTGCAGATTTCGCCACAAAACTGTAGACCTGTATCCCTTCTTTCTTTTTCTTTCCAAAACATTTGAGTGTGCTGTCTCTGACCAACTTTCTCGTTATCTCACTAAGAACAATCTTCTTGAGCCTAACCAGTCAGGCTTCAAGATGGGTCACTCAACCGAGATTGCTCTTTTCTGTGTCAGAGGCTTTCCACACTGCCAAAGCTGCCTCTCTCTCTCCTCTGTTCTCATTCTCCTAGATCTATCCGCTGCCTTCAACACCATGAACCATCTGATTCTCCTCTCCACCCTCTCAGGGCTGGGCATCTCAGGCTCTATACACTCTTGGATTGCTTCCTACCTAGCAGGCCGCTCCTACCAGGTGACATGGAGAGGATCTGGGCCTGCACCACATACTCTCACTACTGGTGTCCCCCCAGGGCTCGGTTCGAGGCCCTCTTCTCTCTATACACCAAGTCACTCGGCTCTGTCATATCCTCACATGGTCTCTCCAATCATTCCTATGTGGTTGACACTCACCTACTTTTCTCCTTCCCCCCTTCTGACACCCAGGTGGTGACATGCATCTCTGCGTACCTGGCAGATATCTCATCTTGGATGTTGGCTCACCACCTGAAGCTCAACCTCAACAAGACTGAGCTGCTCTTTCTCCCGGGAAGACCTGACTGCTGAAAGACCTCTCCATCACGGTTGACAACTCCAGTGTCATGCTCCCAGGGTGCAAAGAACCTTGGTAAGGACGACACCCTGTCATTCTCTGCAAACATCAAAGCAGTGACTCGCTCCTGCAGGTTCATGCTCTACATCATCCGTAGAGTATGACCCCCCCTCACACATGAAGCGGCGCAGCTCCTAATCCAGGCATTTGTTATCACCTGTCTGGACTACCGCAACTCGCTGTTGGCTGGGCTTCCCACTTGTGCCATCAAACCCCTGCAGATTATCCAGAATTCTGCAGCCCACCTGGTTTTCAACCATGTTACCCCGCTCATCCACACACTCCACTAGCTTCCAGTCGAAGCTTACATCCACTACAAAACCATGGTACTTTCCGACGAAGCATTAAGAGAAACTGCCCCTCCCTACCTTCATGCAGTGGTGGAAAGTACTTAAGTAAAAATACTTTAAAGTACTAATAGTTTTGGGGGGGTATCTATACTTTACTTTTTATATTTTTGACAACTTTTCCTTCACTACATTCCTAAAGAAAATATTGTACTTTTTTCCCTGACATCCAAATGTACTCCTTACATTTTGAATGCTTTGCAGGACAGGAAAATGGTCCAATTCACACATGAGAATATTGGTTATTTGAAAATGAAACAATCTCCAAAATATTGCTATTTTTAAAATGAGCCATAGAAAGTTGGTTGCAATTTCAGTTTAATCCACCAGAAAGGACAGAACAAATAATATAACAAATAGTATGGTTAACCTCAAATATACTAACTGATACAAACATTATATGAAAATAAATACAAAATTATTGTAACCAATATAAATATATACATATATCAGTTGAAGTCGGAAGTTTACATACACTTACGTTGGAGTTATTGTAACTCATTTTTTATCCACAAATTTCTTGTTAATAACAAACTATAGTTTTGGCAAGTTGGTTAGGACATTAACTGTGTGCATGACAAAAGTAATTTTTCCAACAACTGTTTACCAACAGATTATTTAACTTATAATTCACTGTATCACAATTCCAGTGGGTCAGAAGTTTACATACACTAAGTTGACTGTGACTTTAAACAGCTTGGGAAATTCCAGAAAAGTATGTAATGGCTTTAGAAGCTTCTGATAGGCTAATTGACATCATTTGAGTCAATTGGAGGGGTACCTGGGGATGTATTTCAAGGCCTACCTTCAAACTCAGTGCCTCTTTGCTTGACATCATGGGAAAATCAAAAGAAATCAACCAAGACCTCAGAAAAAAATTGTACACCTCCACAAATCTGGTTCATCCTTGGGAGCAATTTCCAAATGCCTGAAGGTACCACGTTCATCTGTTCAAACAATAGTATGCAAGTATAAACACCATGGGACCACGCAGCCTTCATACCGCTCAGGAAGAAGACGCGTTCTGTCTCCTAGAGTGCTTTGGTGCGAAAAGTGCAAATCAATCCCAGAACAACAGCAAAGAACCTTGTGAAGATGCTGGAGGAAAAAGTATCTATATCCACAGTAAAACGAGTCCTATATCGACATAACCTGAAAGACCGCTCAGCAAGGAAGAAGCCACTGATACAAAACCACCATAAAAAAGCCAGACTACCGTTTGCAACTGCACATGGGGACAAAGATCATACTTTTTGGAGAAATGTCCTCTAGTCTAAATAAACAAAAATAGAACTGTTTGGCGTTAATGACCATCGTTATGTTTGGAGGAAAAAGGGGGAGGCTTGCAAGCCAAAGAACACCATCCCAACCGTGAAGCACGGGGGTGGCAGCATCATGTTGTGGGGGTGCTTTGCTGCAGGAGGGACTGGTGCACTTCACAAACTAGATGGCATCATGAGGAATGGAAAATTATGTGGATGTATTGAAGCAACATCTCAAGATGAGTCAGGAAGTTAAAGCTTGATCGCAAATGGGTCTTCCAAATGGACAATGACCCCAAGCATACTTCCAAAGTTGTGGCAAAATGGCTTAAGAACAACAAAGTCAAGGTATTGGAGTGGCCATCAAAGTCCTGACCTCAATCCTATAAAAAATATTTTTAAAAAAAGCGTGTGCAAGCAAGAAGGCCTACAAACCTTACTCAGTTACACCAGCTCTGTCAGGAGGAATGGGTCAAAATTCACCCAACGTATTGTGGGAAGCTTGTGGAAGGCTACCTGAAACGTTTGACCCAAGTTAAACAATTTAAAGGCAATGCTACCATATAAGAGAGAGATGTCATCAGAGCACGTAACAGGATTCTGACTGTCTACACATTCTGTTTGTTGTTTACATTAAAATGTTAACTAAATTCATTTTAATCCGAACTAAAGTTTTGTTACTAAGGATTCCACAATGCGTTTAGCCTTTACAGCTGGGACTGCAAGTTTGTGTTAATTTTTTTCCGGCGTGGATTCGGTGAGTGCTAGCTGGCTGTAGTACAGACACCGATCGTCGTCGTGGGAAAGACTCATTGTTATCTTTCCGTAAAACAACTAGTTGCAGTATAGAGACAATCTTGATACCAAGCAGATCCTGAGGGAAATCGATGAGTATCAATAGCTTTACGCTATGGAGGAACAACATACTCCTTCGTGGAAAGATCCGACCACCTCACAAAATAACTTTAACCTGATAAAAAAAAGAAAAACAGATTAATCTACCGACACGGACGATTTACTTACCCTTGAGGTAGAGGCTAGTGCTCTGGATTTAATCCATGCATCAATGGAACAGTTGTGTGAGGAGGTAGCAGGGCTGAGGGGGAGTTTGGAGTTCAGCCAGAGTGAAATTCTCAAGCTCCAAAGAGAAAACAAGACACTCACAGCCAAGGTATAAAAATACACGATTCCAACATGGATTGTCTACTCAGGGAAAACAGGGTGATGAAGGAGACGCTGCTAGACATACAAAGTCGTAGCATTCGTGAAAATCTATTTTCTGGTATTCCTGAGGACGCATCCAATCTAGAGGGTGAGAACAGAGAATTCATGAAATCCGCATTGAATCTTCCTATAGAGACTGTAAACAAGGTGGCTTTCCACTGAGTACACAGACTTGGAGCTCGGAGCGACAAGATCAAGGGTCCCCGACCAATCATCGCAAAATTTGAACACTACCAACTAAAGGAGCTGATCAAAAGCAGAGGAAGGGAGCTTACAGGGACCAAATTCGGCCACAATGACCAATTTCCAATGTAGATAAACGAACGTTGTAAGAGACTGTATCCGGTACAAAGACAACAAAGGATGGATGGTAGGCGTGCCTTTATCATTGTGGACAAACTTTATAGATGGACAGCTATTCAGAGAGAGCTCCATAACACCGTGGCTGTACTAAATTCTACAGGGACTTCAGTTACGAAAAAGAAGGTATGGGAACTGTTTAAAATATCTGAACATTATGAAGTGGATATGAACACACACGTACTCAACTACATGCTTGCTTACACATACAGACTTATACAGTGGGGCAAAAAATTATTTAGTCACCCACCAATTGTGCAATTTCTCCCACTTAAAAAGATGAGAGAGGCCTGTAGTTTTCATCATAGTTACACTTCAACTATGACAGACAAAATGAGAAGAAAAAAATCCAGAAAATCACATTGTAGGATTTTTAATGAATTTATTTGCAAATTATGGTGGAAAATAAGTATTTGGTCAATAACAAAAGTTTAGTCTAGTTTTGACCTTCATAATACCTCTGATGGCAGTAACTTTACAAGCACTAATTATGGTAAATTAAGCCTGAGAATAGAATCTAGTTATGGTAAGGGATTAAATAAGTATAGCTAGTTATAATTGTAACAGGTTGGCAGATTATAAAAAAAGATCAGTCTTTACATTACCAAAAGAAAACGAATATATCATATACTGTTTACAGGAAACTCACTCTAAACCTTAGATGAAATTTCGATCTGAATGTGCAAATAATCAGGAATGATTCGCAAGGAAGGTGTATCCATTGAATATGAAAGTGGACGAAAAAGAGATTTGGCTCATTAATATATATGGTCCAAATCAGGATGATCCACACTTCTTCGAAAACATTTATACCAATTTATTGAACTTACGGGCAACAAATGATCTAATCATTATGGTAGGAGACTATAACACAATGTTAAGTACCTCAATGGACCGTAAAGGTAATCACTCTACAAACTATCATCACCGTGCCCTTAAGGAAATCACAAGTATTATGGACACATTAGAAATAGTGGATATTTGGAGACAAAAAAACCCCGGCCTAGTGAGATATACATGGAGGAGACTTAATCAAGCTAGTCGTCTTCACTACTTTCTTGTCGCTTTCTCTCTTGCATCAGAGGTTAAAAAAGTTTTAATAGGAGATAGAATGCGAACGGATCATCATCTAATTGGCATTCACATAACTCTTATAGATTTTCCACGTGGATGGGGATATTGGAAATGTAATCAAAGTTTACTGAAGGACAAATTATTTTTAACTAAGACAAAACAATTTATAACTGAATTTTTCCAGTCTAATATAGGTTCAGCAAATCCCCTTATTGTTTGGGATACCTTTTAAATGTACCTTCAGGGGTCCTTCAATTAAATATGCATCAATAATAAAAAAGCAGTTTCTGGCTAAAGAAACAAGACTAACAAGGAAAATCCATGAACTAATAGTATAGGTGGATAACAATACAAATGATACTACAGAGATACGAAATGAGTTAGAGGAAAAACAAAAATAACTTGAGGAACTTATTCAAGAACGATCTGCAGATGTTCTCTTTTCCATCTCATCCTCTCCCACTGAATGAAGATTACGGTAAGGGAATTCTTTCCAAATAATATAAAAAATGGAAAATTAACAAATGTACAGAAAGATCAGTGCAAAGGCCAAATTACAGAGGAATAACTTTTTGGGGCTATTTAATCCTTTCAGTCTGGAAAACCCCCAGGGCTTGATGGCATACTGGCAGAGGTATATGAAGTATTTTTTTATATACTAAAAGCTCCATTATTAGATTGTTTTAACTACTCCTATAAAATGGGTAAAAATAATGTATAGCAACCCCAGGTGTAAAATAGTGAATAACGGCTACTTCTCAGAGAGTTTTGAATTGTCAAGGAGTAAAACAAGGGTGTCCACTGTCACCATATCTATTCATTATGGCCATAGAAATGCTAGCTATTAAATCAGATCCAATAACAGCATTAGAGGATTAGAAATCCAAGCCTTAAAAAAAAAGGTGGCCATGTATGCCGATGACTCCAGTTTTAAGTCCACAAGCTAGATCCCTGCAATGTCTCATTAAAGATCTAGATACATTTTCTGTACTCTCTGGACTAAAACCTAATTATAATAAGTGTACAATATTACGTATTGGATCCTTAAAAAATACAACTTTTACATTACCTTGCAGCTTACCTATAAAATGGGCTGATGGTGAAGTAGACATACTCGGTATTCATATCACAAAATATATAAATAAGCTCTCCACAATGAATTTCAATAGAAAACTTGTAAATATAGACAAGATCCTGCAACCATGGAGAGGTAAATATCTGTTTATTTATTGTGTCCAGATACTCAACTAGTCTAAAGAAGGAAGTTTTATTGCTTATTTAATCAGGACAACAGTTTTCAGCTGTGCTAACATAATTGCAAAAGGGTTTTCTAATGATCAATTAGCCTTTTAAAATGATAAACTTGGATTAGCTAACACAACATGCCATTGGAACACAGGAGTGATGGTTGCTAATAATGGGCCTCTGTACGCCTATGTGGATATTCCATATAAAATCAGCCGTTTCCAGCTACAATAGTCATTTACAACATTAACAATGTCTACACTGTATTTCTAAACAAATTGATGTTACTTTGATGGACAAAAAAACTAGCTTTTCTTTCAAAAACAAGGACATTTCCAAGTGACCCCAAACTTTTGAACGGGAGTGTATATTCTTCTCTCACCAATCTACTATACACACATAACCCATAATGACAATGTGAAAACATGTTGTTATTTTTTATTTTAGAAAATGTCTTAACTGAAATACAGAAATATATAATTTCCATAAGTACTCACACCCCTGAGTCAATTTTTAGTAGAAGCACCTTTTGTGGCGATTACAGCTATGGGTCTTTTTGGGTAAGTCTCCAAGAGCTTTCCACACCTAGATTTTGCAACATTTGCCCATTTTATTATTTTCAAAATTCTTAAAGCTCTGTCAAATTGGCTGTTTATCATTGCTACACAACCATTTCCAGGTCTTGACATAGATTGTTAATTACATTTTAAGTCAAAACTGTAACTCGGAAACTAAGGTACATTCACTGTCTTCTTGGTAAGCAACTCAAATGTTGATTTGGCATTGTTATTGCCCTGCTGGAAGGTGAATTAATCTCTGTGTCTGCTAGAAAGCAGACTGACCCAGGTTTTCCTCTAGGTGCTTAGCTCGATTCTGTTTCCTTTTTAATCCTGAAAGAATCCCCAGTTCTTAATGGAAATATGGAGAGTGGTACTCAATAATGGGTTGTATTGGATTTGTACCAAACATAATTGTATTCAGGACAACAAGCAAATTGCTTTGCCACATTTTTTTTTGCAGTATTACTTTAATGCCTTGTTGCAAACAGGATGCATGTTTTGGAAAAATGTTATTCTGTACAGGCAACCATTTCACTCTGTCTATTAGGTTAGTGTTGTGGAGTAACTACAATGGTGTTCATCCATCCTCAGTTTTCTGCTATCACAGCCATTAAACTTTAACTGTTTTTATGTCACCATTGGCCTCTGAAATCCCTGAGTAGTTTCCTTCCTCTCAAGCAACTACGTTAGGAAGGATGCCTGCATCTTTGTAGTGACTGGGTGTATTGATACACCATCCAAAGTTTAATTAATAACTTCACAATGCTCAAAGGATATTCAATGTTTGCATTCTTTCTTTTTACCCATCTTCCAATACAGTGGCTTGCAAAAGTATTCACACCCTTGGCATTTTTCCTATTTTGTTGCCTTACAACCTGGAATAAAAATGTACTTTTTGGGGGTATCATTTGATTTATACAACATGCCTACCACTTTCATTGCCTACCACAACATGCCTACCACAATTTTTATTGTGAAACAAACAACAAATAAGACAAAAAACAGAACTTTGGAGTGCATAACTATTCACCCCCCCAAAGTCAATACCTTGTGGAGCCACCTTTTTCAGCAATTACAGCTGCAAGTCTCTTGGTGTATGTTTCTATAAGCTTGGCACATCTAGCCACTGGTGTTTTTCCCATTCTTCAAGGCAAAACTGCTCCAGCTCCTTCAAGTTGGATGGGTTCCGCTGTTGTACAGCAATCTTTAAATCATACCACAGATTCTCAATTGGATTGAGTTCTGAGCTTTGACTAGGCCATTCAAAGACATTCAAGATTTAAACGTTTCCCCTTAAACCACTCGAGCGTTGCTTTAGCAGTATGCTTAGAGTCATTGTCCTGCTGGAAGGTGAAGCTCCGTCCCAGTCTCAAATATCTGGAAGACTAAAATAGGTTTCCCTCAAGAATTTCCCTGTATTTAGCACCATCCATCATTCCTTAAATTCTGACCAGTTTCCCAGTCCCTCCCGATGAGATTTTTTTCTGGCCACTCTTCCGTAAAGCCCAGCTCTGTGGAGTGTATGGCTTAAAGTGGTCCAATCTCCGCTGTGAAGCTTTGCATCTCCTTCAGGGTCAACTTTGGTCTCTTTGTTGCCTCTCTGATTAACGCCCTCCTTGCCTGTCCCTGAGTTTTGGTGGGCGGCCCTCTCTTGGGAAGTTTGTTATGGTGCCATATTCTTTCATTTTTTTAATTATGGATTCAATGGTGCTCTGTGGGATGTTCAAAGATTCAGATATTTTTTATAGCCCAATCCTGATCTGTACTTCTCCTCAACTTTGTCCCTGACCTGTTTGGAGAGCTCCTTGGTCTTCATGGTGCCGCTTGCTTGGTGGTGCCCCTTGCTTAGTGGTGTTGCAGACTATTTGGCCTTTCAGAACAGGTGTGTATATATACACTGAGATCATGTGATAGATCATGTGACACTTAGATTGCACACAGGTGGACTTTATTTAACAAATTATGTGACTTCTGAAGGTAATTGGTTGCACCAAATCTTATTTAGGGGCTTCATAGCAAAGGGGGTGAATGCATATACACGCACCACTTTTTGTTTCTCTCAGTCGCCCACTCACTTTCAACATTTTAGATAATAAAGCATTTGACTTTTCCCTTCTGTTAAAAATGGAGGATTGGTTAATTTCCAGTTAAGAATACGTTTTTTCAAGATGATTGATAAGAAAAGTATCGTTCAACCCATCAGGTATCTCACTGTACTCACATATGCCATGTCTTGAAATATACCGACAGACTCAAAGTATATTTACAGTGCCTTGCGAAAGTATTCGGCCCCCTTGAACTTTGCGACCTTTTGCCACATTTCAGGCTTCAAACATAAAGATATAAAACTGTATTTTTTTGTGAAGAATCAACAACAAGTGGGACACAATCATGAAGTGGAACGACATTTATTGGATATTTCAAACTTTTTTAACAAATCAAAAACTGAAAAATTGGGCGTGCAAAATTATTCAGCCCCTTTACTTTCAGTGCAGCAAACTCTCTCCAGAAGTTCAGTGAGGATCTCTGAATGATCCAATGTTGACCTAAATGACTAATGATGATAAATACAATCCACCTGTGTGTAATCAAGTCTCCGTATAAATGCACCTGCACTGTGATAGTCTCAGAGGTCCATTAAAAGCGCAGAGAGCATCATGAAGAACAAGGAACACACCAGGCAGGTCCGAGATACTGTTGTGAAGAAGTGTAAAGCCGGATTTGGATACAAAAATATTTCCCAAGCTTTAAACATCCCAAGGAGCACTGTGCAAGCGATGATATTGAAATGGAAGGAGTATCAGACCACTGCAAATCTACCAAGACCTGGCCGTCCCTCTAAACTTTCAGCTCATACAAGGAGAAGAATGGTCAGAGATGCAGCCAAGAGGCCCATGATCACTCTGGATGAACTGCAGAGATCTACAGCTAAGGTGGGAGACTCTGTCCATAGGACAACAATCAGTCGTATATTGCACAAATCTGGCCTTTATGAAAGAGTGGCAAGAAGAAAGCCATTTCTTAAAGATATCCATAAAAAGTGTCGGTTAAAGTTTGCCACAAGCCACACCAAACATGCGGAAGAAGGTGCTCTGGTCAGATGAAACCAAAATTGAACACAGCTGAACACACCATCCACACTGTCAAACATGGTGGTGGCAGCATCATGGTTTGGGCCTGCTTTTCTTCAGCAGGGACAGGGATGATGGTTAAAATTGATGGGAAGATGGATGGAGCCAAATACAGGACCATTCTGGAAGAAAACCTGATGGAGTCTGCAAAAGACCTGAGACTGGGACAGAGATTTGTCTTCCAACAAGACAATGATCCAAAACATAAAGCAAAATCTACAATGGAATGGTTCAAAAATAAACATATCCAGGTGTTAGAATGGCCAAGTCAAAGTCCAGACCTGAATCCAATCGAGAATCTGTGGAAAGAACTGAAAACTGCTGTTCACAAATGCTCTCCATCCAACCTCACTGAGCTCGAGCTGTTTTGCAAGGAGGAATGGGAAAAAATGTCAGTCTCTCAATGTGCAAAACTGATGGAGACATACCCCAAGCGACTTACAGCTGTAATCGCAGTAAAAGGTGGCGCTACAAAGTATTAACTTAAGGGGGCTGAATAATTTTGCACGCCCAATTTTTCAATTTTTGATTTGTTAAAAAAGTTAGAAATATCCAATAAATGTCGTTCCACTTCATGATTGTGTCCCACTTGTTGTTGATTCTTCACAAAAAAATACAGTTTTATATCTGTATGTTTGAAGCCTGAAATGTGGCAAAAGGTTGCAAAGTTCAAGGGGGCCGAATACTTTCGCAAGGCACTGTACATTGAAATACTTCTGACAGACAGCTTTCTAACTCTGCCCATAACTGTTGGACTTCAAAGCATTCCCAGAAGGCATGGATTATTGAGTCATTGTTAGTTTTACACTTAAGACATGCCGTTGTGCTGTAGAATGTTAATGTTGTCTCATGTAATAAATTCTATACATTAGCTTATACTGGATTTAAGCGTACATTTTCGTTAACTGTCATTTCGTTAGAACGTAACTAATGTTCCCGCCATATTGTGCCAATATCAGTCATTTTTAAGTATTGGTTCCAATAGAAAAATATATAAACTGAGAGATCAGTTGGATAGGCTCTCTGAGAGCTTTTTTATCTTACATTTCATATGAATATCCTTTTCTGACTCAAGTAGGATTCCCTCAAGATTGCTCTGAAGTCCAAAAGATTTCAAGTAGACATTTCTTGATATCAAACTATTAAGGTGCATGTATTTACAGGTGTGCTATCTGCAGTATGTGAACATGTGCCATGTTATAGATCCAAATGTAACTAAACGTTCCAGGCAAATCTTCCAAGGGCATCTATTCAAGTCTCTCAAATTGGGATACGTTGCATAGTGCTATACATTTTACGAAAACCACACAACTATGTTTTAGATACATGAGACACAAATCAACACAAGGCGGATGCTTGAAGCTATTTTCCTGTGGTTTGTGTGGGCAGCCATTGTTGTTTGTCTGAAATATTGTGTCAATGGAACACAAGCCACCCTCCCACCCCAGGTGTAGGCTATGAAGGTTGCCTGAGGAGTGTTTTCCATAATACAAACAAAGTGTTGCATTGGAACCTGCCTGTGAATCATTATAGCCTGAAATGAAGTAAAAATGTCAAGGTTTTCGACGATGTGCACCGCATTGGATGAATCATGCAGTGCCCTGCCGATTCAAAAAAAGACAATGTGGGAACCAAACGAAAGAGCGTGTACAAAAGCATGCTTCCAGTATTGACATCATCTTGATATCCTACACGTATTCCATTGTGTTTTTCTCAGTTACTTGGTTTGGTGTAATTTAAAGTGGCAGAAGGAGATATTGTGCTGTCATGAAACTTTGCTAGGTGATTATTGTCATGCAAAAGTCTGCTGGTCTCATGGTAGTTGACCACTAACATAAACAGGTTTAGCATCTCCAGGCCCCCATGCATACAAGCCTTTGGAACATCTACATAAATTAAATCAATTTAGTATACACCATCACAATAAATCCATTACTTATTTTAGTCAGGTCGAAAGAAACATGGATATGAAGAAAATGTATTTCAGAAGAACAGAATATGAGTTGGTCTACTGTAAGCCTATATTATCTGGCTATGCTCCATGCCATAAGCTGTAGGCTTGTTCATTTAGCTGACAAGATATGCTTATAAGCCCCGTACCATTATTTTATCTGATTTTATAGGTAGAATAATATAATTGAACTTAGCTGAATAAAATAGGAAGGATTTTTTCCCATTTCAGAGCAAGTGTGCATATGAAGTGGCTATGTTGAGCGTAAAAGTGATTGTTTTACGCTCAACATTCCACCAAGGCACCTGCAAGTTCCTGGGGGGAATGGCTCTAGCCCTCACCCTCCCATCCAACAGGTCCCAGACGTGCTCAATGTGATTGAGATCCAGGCTCTTCGCTGCCCATGGCAGAACACTGACATTCCAGTATTGTAGGATATAACGCACAGAACGAGCAGTATGGCTGGTGGCATTGTCATGCTGGAGGGTCATGTCAGGATGAGCAATGCAGGAAGGTTACCACATGAGGGAAGAGGATGTCTTCCCTGTAACGCAGAGCGTTAAGATTGCCTGCAATGACAACAAGCTCAGTCCAATGATGCTGTGACACCACCCCAGACCATTTTCGGACCCTCCACCTCCAATCGATCCAGAGTACAGGCCTCGGTGTAATGCTCATTCCTTCGAGGATAAACGCGAATCCGACCATCACCCCTAGTGAGACAAAACCGCGACTCGCCAGTGAAGAGGACATTTTGCCAGTCCTGTCTGGTCCAGTGACGGTGGGTTTGTGCCCATAGGCGACGTTGTTGCCGGTGATGTCTGGTGAGGACCTGCCTTACAACAGGCCTACAAACCCTCAGGCCAGCCTCTCTCAGCCTATTGCGGACAGTCTGTACACTTTTCGCAGGTGTGATGTTCGGATGTACCGATCCTGTGCAGGTGTTGTTACACATGGTCTGCCACTGCAAGGACAATCAGCTGTCCGTCCTCTCTCCCTGTAGCACTGTTTTAGGCGTCTCACAGTACGGACATTGCAATTTATTGCCCTGGCCACATCTGCAGTCCTCATGACTCCTTGCAGCATGTCTAAGTTGTAGAGTCAGTAGAAAGGCCTCTTTAGTGTCCTAAATTTTCATAAGTTTGACCTTAATTGCATACCATCTGTAAGCGTCTTAACGACTGTTTCACAGGTCCGTGTTCATTAATTGTTTATGGGAAGCATGAGAAACATTGTTTAAACACTTTACAACGAAGATCTGTGGATTGGATGTTTATGAATTATCTTTGAAGACAGGGTCCTGAAAGAGGGACGTTTCTTTTTTTGCTGAGTTTTCTGGGGGGAAGGGCTAGGGCCATTATGTCCGGGAAATTGCAGGTGCCTTGGTGGAAGAGTGGGGTAACATCTCACAGCAAGAACAAGCAAATCAGTTCTTGCAGTACTTAATGCAGCTGGTGGCCACACCAGATACTGACTGTTACTTTTGATGTTGATCCCCCTTTGTTCAGGGAAACATTATTCCATTTATGTTAGTCACATGTCTGTGGAACTTGTTCAGTTTGGCTCAGTTGTTGAATCTTGTTATGTTCATACAAATATTTACACGTTAAGTTTGCCGATAATAAACACAGTCAACAGTGAGAGGACGTTTCTTTTTTTGCTGAGTTTGAGGCAAATATCCATCCTGACAGTCCATAGATCAGAGAGGCACCCGTGTTCAACAGAGTGAATGGCAATGTCATGTTTTCGCTGTTCTCTTCTCCATTTGTTATTGTTGCAGCAGTTCTTTGTGTCTGGCAGACAATGCCTTGGCATACAACGTTTAGAAAAATGGTTGTTTTGAGCATTGTTCCTTTCTCTTTGTCTTTCTTTCAACCTCATGTTTAATCAAACCCAGCTTTGCCCTAAGGTAATTTCCTGTATGGCGGTATATCAGGAAAGAGAAAAACTGCATGCAACTGAAATATTATGTCAAAATCTTAGCTACGCAAATATCACCATTGGCGATAGTAGTGTTTGTGATGTTGACAATGTCCAACAAACAACACAAGAATAAAGCCTGGTATATTCTCAATATTATTGGTAATTTGGACCACTCAAGCACACCTAGGTTGCCAGCATATCTCCATACATCGAGATGGTACGGTTTAACTACATAATAACTTATGCCAGGGTTAGAATGCCATGCTAAACAAGGAAATGCCATGCATGTGTAGACAAAGGATACAGTTAACAGCAATACATAAGAAATACATTACTGTATCAGACCACTTCCATAACCCAACATTTGAAAGAAACATTTGATGTTAACCTCACAAGAAAAACAACAATTTTCCTTACTTCTTTCCTTCATTCAGAGCAAAAGCAAACATTTCAACCTGTTACCTCTCACAACCCATTCATGAGCAATTCATTCCAGCCTTAATCAACGGTGCGCTGATGCTCAGTGTTATCTGAGAAAGAGAGTTAGGAGCTAAACATTCTCTGATGCTGAAAGCAGCTGAAGCACATGTCATTAACCATATATATATAGACATGTATTTATATATTTTCTTTACCTTTATTTAAACTAGGCAAGTCAGTTAAGAACTAAATCTTATTTTCAATGACGGCCTAGGAACAGTGGGTTAAACTGCCTGTTCAGGGGCAGAACGACCTTGTCCGCTTGGGGATTTGAACTTGGCTGCTAGTCCAACGCTCTAACCACTAGGCTACCCTGCCGCCCCATATTATTAACACTGTGCTCTGCATGATCTCCATGATCCCATTTACACTGAACAAAAATATACACAACATGTAAAGTGTTGGTCCCATGTTTCATGAGCTGGAATGAACAAATGAATTAAATCACATTCTTGTGTCAAATCGCCAATTGGCAACCCATTCCTTATGGGATTAATTGACTGCTGCCTACATACAGACTTGAAATCATTGGACAATTTAATAAATGGATCACTATGCCACTTTAATAATGTTTGCATATCTCGCATTACTCATCTCATATGTGTATATACTGTATTTTATACCATCTATTGCATCTAGCCTATGCCGCTCTGTCATTGCTCATCCATATATTTATATGTTTATTCTTATTCCTTTCCTTTACTTAGATTTGTGTGTATTAGGTAGTTGCTGTGGAATTCTTAGATATTGCTGCACTGTCGGAACTAGAAGCACTCGCAATAACATAACATCTCCATGTGTATGTGACCAATAAAATCTGATTTGATCTTGAACAAACATTACAATAATTCACTATGGTAATCAAGTTATAGTTCTTCTTCTGGTGTTCTCTGCATTGCGCATCACATAAAGAGTGAAAAAAAATGTAAGGTAAAAATCAATACACAATAGTAAATAAGGTTATCCAAACAATAATTATATCCCTAGAGCAGTACAATAATATACATACATACATACATACATACATACATACATACATACATACATACATACATACATACATACATACATAAATACAGAAAAAAAGAAACAGAAGGCATTTGAGAGGAATAAAAAATCCCAGAAATATTCCATACGCACAAAAACCTTAATTTGTGCAGAAATGTGTTTAAATCCCTGTCAGTGAGCCTTTCTCCTTTGCCAAGATAATCCATCCACCGGACAGGTTTGGCAAATCAATAAGCTGATTAAACAGCATGATCATTACACAGGTTCACCTTGTGCTGTGGACAATAAAAGGCCACTCTAAAACATACAGTTTTGTCACACAACACAATGCCACAGATGTGTCAAGTTTTGAGGGAGCATGCAATTGGCATACTGACTGCAGGAAAGTCCACCAACGCTGTTGCTAGAGAATTGCATGTGAATTTCTCTACCATAAACTGACTCCAACGTCGTTTTAGAGAATTTGGCAGTATGTCCAACTGGCCTCAACCGCAGACCACGTGAATGGTGTCGTGTGGGCGAGCTTTTTTCTGATGTCAACGTTGTGAACAGAGTGCCCCATGGTGGCGGTGTGTTTATCGTATGGACAGGAATAAACTAGGAACAAAGAACCACAATTGCATTTCATTGATGGCAAGTTGAATGCACAGAAATACCGTGACGAGGTCCCGAGGCCCATCGTGAGGCCCATTTCATGTAAAGTAATCTGTGACCAACAGACGCATATCTGTATTTAGTCATGTGAAATCCATAGATTAGGGCCTAATTCATTCATTTCAATTGACTGATTTCCTTATATGAACTGTGACTCAGTAAAATCTTTGAAATTGTTGCACGTTGCGTTTATATTTTTGATCAGTGTATTATAAATGTCATAGGACCCATTATATCAATTTTTGATGTCTTAAAAAAGCTGCACTGTAGCACGTCATCCAGTTCTTCTGGTGCGCTATAACCCGCAGTGTGTTTTTCATCCTCGACCGCCTGCATGCTGTGGTGTTGCACCGCCACCTCCATACACTGCCGGTGTGGCTCTTACCACCAAGAGCGATGAATCATACATGTTTGTGACAAGGATGTGAGCGAGAGCATGGAAAGGCAAACCGTGGGAAAATACTGGCATGGGGGAGAATGAAAGGGTTGGTTGCGTACTGATCTGAACCTCCGGCCTGGAGATGTTCGTGGGGAATGGTATTGTACCTAGTGATGCATGGTACTTTGAACACCAGCACGTGTGTATGGCTTTCCACATCTGGGTACCTGTCTGCATGGGTGAGCCTTTCATCATTATGAAATCTTTAGGTCTCTTGGTTTCATGTCTTTACAGGGGAAACACATATAGAGCCATCATCACAAACAGACTTGGGGGGGAATAGACCAAAGTAAGTAAAAAATAAATTAACAATGTCTGGTTTTCGACATTTGCTGAACTTTTCCTACCCTCCCAGTCTCCGGTCTTTT
This sequence comes from Oncorhynchus clarkii lewisi, assembly GCF_045791955.1. Classification (NCBI taxonomy): domain Eukaryota; kingdom Metazoa; phylum Chordata; class Actinopteri; order Salmoniformes; family Salmonidae; genus Oncorhynchus; species Oncorhynchus clarkii. Next base: position 23,466,065 of record NC_092155.1, on the reverse strand, counting down.
GTTAAAAGAACACCCTTTCCGCCCCATTCTGTGGGTACTGGAATGGCCCAGCTAGGAGACACGGGATACTTTTGACCTGGAGACCGCACCATCTCCATCAGTATCAAAACCTCATGGTGTGCCGGGCAGGCCGACCACACTAACAGGATGACTGGCTCTTTAATGACAAGACAGACCTGCTCTTTATCATGTAGATGAGGGCTTCCCACATATGAGAAGCCTATATTTAGGCTTGTGTCTGATAGCATTGTAAAGGGGGTCGCATGTGACGTGCTGGATATCCATCCGGCTGTGAACAAGGCCTTGAACAGAGTTTTGTTTTTCAAAAAGGTGAAAACAAGTACACCCTTTCAGTACTTTGGTGAGAAACAACTCATTATTAGCTTTATAGTAATATAATACTGATGGATTTTCTAATGCTTGCAAATACATGCACCCTATAGTAGATATTGAGTTGTGGTAAAGAGATATATTTGAATATAGGGTTATGGCCATGCTCTGTGTCAAATGTTATGTTCTTTCAAGAACTACAGTGCCTTCATAAAGTATTCCTACCCTTTGACTTATTCCACATTTTGTTTTTACAGCCTGAATTCAAAATGTATTCGTGCTTTTTTTCTCACTCATCTACACACAATGCCCCAAAATGACACGTTGAAAACATGTTTTTAGACATTTTTGCAAATGTATTGAAAATGAAGTACCGACATCTCATTTACATAGGTTTTTACACCCCTGAGTCAGTACATCTTAGAATCACCTTTTGGCAGCGATGACATCTTTGAGTCTTTCTGGGTAAGTCTAAGAGCTTTGCACACCTGGATTGTACAATATTTGCACATTCTATTAAAAAAATCTTCAAGCTCTGTCAAATTGGTTGTTGATCATTGCTAGACAGCAATTTTCAAGTCTTTTCATAGATTTTCAAGTTGATTTAAGTCAAAACTGTATCGAGGCCAGTCAGGAACATTCAATGTCATTGTGGTAAGCAACTCCAGCGTAGATTTGGCCTTGTGTTTTAGGTCCTGCTGAATGGTGAATTGGTCTCCCGGTGTCTGTTGGAAAGCAGACTGAACCAGGTTTTCTTCTAGGACTTTGCTCATGCTTAGTTCTATTCCCTTTTTATCCTAAAAAAATGCTTGCCGGTCACAAGCATACCCATACCATAATGCAGCCACCCACCGGTGACTGGGTGTACTGATACATCATCCAAAGTGTAATTAATAAATTCACCATGCTCAAATGGATATTCATTGATTTTTTTACCCATCTACCAATAGGCGCCCTTCTTTGCGAGGCATTGGAAAACCTGGTATTTGTGATTGAATCTGTGTTTGAAATTCACTGCTCGACTGAGGGACCTTACAAATAATTGTATGTGTGGGGTACAGAGATGAGGTAGTCATAAAAAAATATTGTTAAACCCTATTATTTCACACAGTGTGAGTCCATGCATGCTTTTTATGTGACTTAAGCAAACATTTACTCCTGAACTTATTTAGGCATGCCATAAAAAAAGGGGTTGAATACTTATAATTGTTTTATTAATTTGTAAACATAATTCCGCTTTGACATTATGGGGTATTGTGTATGTGACACAATCTCAATTTAATTTTAAATTCAGGGCAACACAACAAAATGTTGAGGGGTGTGAATACTTTCTGAAGGCACTGTCAGTACCGTTTTTCATTTTGCTACTCTGATGTAGCATACATGCAGCAAAGCACATGATATGAGAGGGTATGATCCACTACCTGACCATACACCAAGTCTGAACAATAATCAATATGGCATAGCCATAGGTGATAAATTACTGTCGTATGACACTCAATCAGGAGGAAAGAAAATCCGCATCTCTCCGAAACAGATTTCAATTATTTATGTGGCATGGCTCGGCATCAGTAAGAACGGTGATAAAACACTGTAATAACACATTAAATGCCACGCCAACAAACAGTAAACAACAACCCTGTGGAACTGTTGATATTCTGCCGAGACACTCATCTGTATGACACGAGGTAGGAGGGAAAAATTGCTGTCAGAGGCTTCGCACAAAATATGCCACATGCTGACCTTAAAACCGTGAGGGATTTGTTGCGACTTTAGTAAATCGTCGTTTTGTCCCCCTCTCTTTGCTAGCTCGTGTAGGTAGATGTTTTCCTCATGTACTTCTGCACCCAATAAATCAACTCTAACGCTAATGCTCAGTTCTCTCGCCCTCTCTCTCCTGCTCCCCTTCTCTCCTGCTCTCACTCTCCTGCTTTCCTTCTCTCCTTTCTCACAACGGCGAGAGACTGTAATCCTCTTTAAAATGCTCTTTAAACAACCATTCGTCATCCTGGTGTTTCTGCCTGCTGCATCTTGGGAGCCCTAGCCGCATTGGGAAAGAGAATGAGGGGAGATAGGAGAACAAGAGGAGAGAGAGAGAGAGAGAGAGAGAGGGTGCTGACAGTCTCATAGCCACCTTTGTAAATGGCTGCTTTTCAGAGTCATTAAGGTGGGTCTCCAGTAGCCCACGGCCCTCGTAATGACTGGGAGTGTCTCCCCTGCGCATCTTTCTTCTTAGTCGGAATCGTTTGTGAAATAGGATCCCTTAACGTTATTGATCTCCCGAGGTGACTATGTACGTAACCGGGGCTCTAGTTATCATTATCCTTGATAAAAATACAAGAGCTGGGCTTTCGCGAGGGCGACGTTAAAGAATAAAGACTTTAGAGAAAGTTAAATGAGGATCCATAATGTTCTGTTTGCGGAGGATAAAAAGCCTCTGCGTTTTGGGATGGTATGGTTGCCACCGGTTAGAACTGGTTTCTATGGGTTTCTTTTGAATTAGGAAAAGTGTAAAGTATGTTTCAAGCACCAAACAGCATTGATAATGTCATGACTGTTTTTCTCTATTCTTGTTACCTCAACTTATCATTTGATGACAAATTATACTCCAAATATTTGATGTGGAGGTACATTTAGTTCAGTTTGTATACAAACATCAAGGCTGGTACTCAGATACATTGTTTGATAGGTTCACACACACAGTTCAAAACTCCCACAAATGGTGGCGCCACCATCCAATGTCCTCAGCAGCATATTGCCTCCACTGACCAAATATGAATGCTGTAACATTGTGGCTTTGCTGCAACTTCTTTGACTGATAAGATGCTGTAATCGTAATGTAAAATCAAAGGGAATCGTTATTTAACTTAATTTAAATGTAAATGTAATATTCCCTGTATAATGAGATTACAGTGTCATGTCGGCTTGCTCTGGTTTGTTTGTCTCTTAGTTCAAGATGATAACTGCAATCAATGTCTTTACCTGGTTTTATTTTCCCCTTGACTGACCGATTTGCAGAGCTTATATAGTACATACTCATTGTGCGAGCTTTGCTTCAGTGAAAAGGAAAGGCTATAAAATAAAAAAAACAAAAGAAGCGGCTCAAGCATGAAGAGTTGATTGTATCTATAAAGGCCCATCCTTTTCCCTCTTTCTACTTGATTGTCTATTCAGCTCATGTGAATGGATGCACAATCATATTATTAGTACAATCATTTTTATTGAGACCCAGGAATTCATCTGATTTTGACTATTTCTTAGCTTCCACTGACTGAATGAACAAATAAACGTGGCATGCAACAACAGCAATGTTTAGAACCGATTTTTGTTAGGCCTTGAATTTAATTGGAGCTTCACGGTCTTGTAATATATTTGCCCATGACTTGTTTACTAAGGCAGGTTAAAGTGACTATGCATAGACAATAACAGAGAGTAGCAGTTACGTAAAAGAGGGGGTGGGCAATGCAAATAGTTTGGGTAGCCATTTGATTAGATGTTCAGGAGTCTTATGGCTTGGGTCACGAAGTTGTTCAGAAGCCTCTTGGACCTAGACTTGGCGCTCTGGTACCGCTTGCCATGCGATAGTAGAGAGAACAGTCAATGACTAGGGTGGCTGGAGTCTTTGACAATTTTTAGGGCCTTCCTCTGACACCGCCTGGTATAGAGGTCCTGGATGGCAGGAAGCTTTGCCCCAGTGATATACTGGGCCATACGCACTACCCTCTATAGTGCCTTGCGGACGCAGGCAGAGCAGTTTCCATACCAGGCGCATACATGGTGCAGCTGTAGAACATTTTGAGGATCTGAGGACCCATGACAAATCTTTTCAGTCTCCTGAGGGGGAATAGGTTTTGTCTTGCCCTCTTCACGACGGTCTTGGTGTGCTTGGACCGTGTTAGTTTGTTGTTGATGTGGACACCAAGGAACTTGACGCTTTCAACCTGCTCCACTACAGCCCCATCGATGAGAATGGGGGCATGTTCGGTCCTCCTTTTCCTGTAGTCCACAATCATCTCCTTTTGTCTTGATCACGTTGAGGGAGAGGTTGTTGTCCTGGCACCACATGGCCAGGTCTCTGACCTCCTCCCTATAGGCTGTCTCGTCGTTGCCAGTGATCAAGCCTACCACTGTTGTGTCATCAGAAAACGTAATGATAGTGTTGGAGTCGTACCTGCCAATGCAGTCATGAGTGAAGAGGGAGCACAGTAGGGGACTGAGCACGAACCCCTGAGGGGCCCCTATGTTGAGGATCAGCGTGGCGGATGTGTTGTTACCTACCCTTACGACCTGGGGGCAGCCTGTCAGGAAGTCCAGGATCCAGTTACAGAGGGAGGTGTTTAGTCCCAGGGTCCTTAGCTTATACAGTAGATGAGCTTTGAGGGCACTATGGTGTTGAACGCTGAGCTGTAGTCAATGAATAGCATTCTCACATAGGTGTTCCATTTGTCCAGGTGGGAAAGGGCAGTGTGGAGTGCAATAGAGATTGCATCATTTGTGGATCTGTTAGGGCGGTATGTAAATTGGAGTGGGTCTCGGATTTCTGGGATAATGGTGTTGATGTGAGCCTTGACCAGCTTTTCAAAGCACATCATGGCTACAGACGTGCTGCGGTCGGTAGTCATTTATTCAGGTTACCTTAGTGTCCTTGGGCACAGGGACTATGGTGGTCTGCTTAAAACATGTTGGTATTACAGGCTCGGACAGGGAGAGGTTGAAAATGTCAGTGAAGACACTTGCCAGTTGGTCAGCGCATGCTCGGCGTACACGTCCTCGTAATCCGTCTGGCCCTGCGGCCTTGTGAATGTTGACCTGTTTAAAGGTCTTACTTAAAGTGCAAATTGGTCAGTTGTTTCTGGGAGACGGGTTTGAGGACATCTCTAACAACAAATCGTGTCATTCCAATGTTGCAAAGGTTAACACAAGGCAGTGAAAAAGTGATGTCGGTCATGGTCATGACATTACCTCATGACAACATTAAGCACAACCGAAATAGTCAGTAAGAAAGTCCCATTTATTGCCATACGGTCTCACCCAAAATCCACCAGTAATTTGAGACCACGCGGTACTTACACTGAGAATATCATCAACTATTGAGATACACAGCTGCATTTGCTGATATGTGAGCTACACTCTTAGAAAAAAGGGTTCCAAAGCGTTTCTTCAGCTGTCCCCGTAGGAGAACCCTTTTTGGTTCCAGGTAGAACGTTTTTGGGTTCCTCTGTGAAAATGATTCTACATGGAACCCCAAACGGTTAGACTTCGAACCAAAATGATTCTACCTGGAACCAACAAGGGGTCTTCAAATGATTATCCTATGGGGACAGCCAAAGAACCCTTTTAGGTTCTAGATAACACCTTTTTTTCTCAGAGTATAGTTGCTACTAAGTGAATCAGAAGTGGTAGAAACAGGGAATATAAACAGTAATGCTGGGATATGTGGTTTAATCCTTTGGTCTGCATGTGCTGCAAGGCCAGAAAGCTTTAGGTTACCATTAAAATAAGGCAATTAAGCTCATTACGAAATCCACACTGTGCCTGTCAACACACTGCAAAAGGTTCCAGAAATTATTACGCTCTAGTCAGTGAACCTCTTTTCTCCCTCTACTAAAGTAAAAATGAAGATTGCATATCTCAGAGAGCTCTCAGAAATCTCACTGTGTGTGTTTTAGTTTGAATCTCTGAAGCCTTATCCAATGCATCGAAGAACTGGCAAACTCTTCTATATACTTTAGTTGGCCCATGGCTGTATTATATTCGGTGTGTATCCCATCACCTTCAATTATTCCCTGGGTTTTATAGCTCAATAGAGAAAGTCATACATCTGAGTTGTCATGTAGAAAATACATTTTGTGTCTCGTTAAACAATGCATGTTGAGAATGGTGTTAGCATGAGTTTTTACCTATGTGTATGTACACTGCTCAAAAAAATCAAGGGAACACTAAAATAACACATCCTAGATCTGAATGAATGAAATATTCTTATTAAATACTTTTTTCATTACATAGTTGAATGTGCTGACAACAAAATCACACAAAAATTATCAATGGAAATCAAATGTATTTGGATTTGGAGTCACACTCAAAATAAAGTGGAAAACCACACTACAGGCTGATCCAACTTTGATGTCCTTAAAACAAGTCAAAATGAGGCTCAGTAGTGTGTGTGGCCTCCACGTGCGGGATGACCTCCCTACAATGCCTGGGCATGCTCCTGATAAGGTGGCGGATGGTCTCCTGAGGGATCTCCTCCCAGACCTGGACTAAAGCATCCGCCAACTCCTGGACAGTCTGTGGTGCAGTCTGTTGGTGGATGGAGCGAGACATGGTCCCAGATGTGCTCAATTGGATTCAGGTCTGGGGAACGGGCGGGCCAGTCCATAGCATCAATGCCTTCCTCTTGCAGGAACTGCTGACACACTCCAGCCACATGAGGTCTAGCATTTTCTTGCATTAGGAGGAACCCAGGGCCAACCGCACCAGCATATGGTCTCACAAGGGGTCTGAGGATCTCATCTCGGTACCTAATGGCAGTCAGGCTACCTCTGACGAGCACATAGAGGGCTGTGCGGCCCCCCAAATAAATGCTACCCCACACCATGACTGACCCACCGCCAAACCGGTCATGCTGGAGGATGTTGCAGGCAGCAGAACGTTCTCCACGGCGTCTCCAGACTCTGTCACGTCTGTCACATGTGCTCAGTGTGAACCTGCTTTCATCTGTGAAGAGCACAGGGCGCCAGTGGCAAATTTGCCACTCTTGGTGTTCTCTGGCAAATGCCAAACGTCCTGCACGGTGTTGGGCTGTCCCCCACCCGTGGACGTCGGGCCCTAATACCACCCTCATGGAGTCTGTTTCTGACCGTTTGAGCAGACACATGCACATTTGTGGCCTGCTGGAGGTCATTTTGCAGGGCTCTGGCAGTGCTCCTCCTGCTCCTCCTTGCACAAAGGCGGAGGTAGCGGTCCTGCTGCTGGGTTGTTCCCCTCCTACGGCCTCCTCCACGTCTCCTGATTTACTGGCCTGTCTCCTGGTAGCGCCTCCATGCTCTGGACACTACGCTGACAGACACAGCAAACCTTCTTGCCACAGCTCGCATTGATGTCCCATCCTGGATGAGCTGCACTACCTGAGCCACTTGTGTGGGTTGTGGACTCCGTCTCATGCTACCACTAGAATGAAAGCACAGCCAACATTCAGAAGTGACCAAAACATCAGCATAGGAACTGAGAAGTGGTCTGTGGTCCCCACCTGCAGAACCACTACTTTATTGAGGGTGTCTTGCTAATTGCCTATAATTTCCACCTGTTGTCTATTACATTTGCACAACAGCATGTGAAATTTATTGTCAATCACTGTTGCTTCCTAATTGGTTTGATTTCACAGAAGTGTGATTGACTTGGAGTTACATTGTGTTGTTTAAGTGTTCCCTTTATTTTTTGGAGCAGTGTATTTCTTGTCCTCTATAGATCTTTGTTAGTCAGTCCACAGCCAAATACTGTGGTCCTTGTTAGTGTAGGTAACTCCAAGACTGGTGCTCTAACTCCAATAAATATATGAATTATGCTAATAGTAATTTGAATACTGTAAGACTTGAAAATATCTGGATAGTCTGAGTTATTGGGCAGCAGGTAGCCTAGTGTTTAGAGCGTTGGGTCAGTAACCGAAAGGTTGCTGGATCAAATCCCAGAGCTTGCAAGGTAAAAATCTGTCGTTCTGCCCCTGAACAAGGCAGTTAACCCACTGTCATTGTAAATACTATTTTTTTTCTTAACTGACTTGCCTAGTTAAATAAAGGTTAAATAAATAAAAAATGAAATATTAATTGTGCTTTACACAATAAGTAAACAAAGTAAAAAAGGTGTTGTGAGTCAAATTCAGTAGTTGCATGGTTTGCGACGCAACATCTTCCCAAACAACGCAGTGTGTCTCAACAATTTGTTTTTTGCCCTATTCTATCGTGAGACTTAGCAATGAAGCCAGCCAATGTCTTGTGTGATTGATGGCACAGTCATAGCCAGCATGTTGTGTCACCAAGAGCTATTTCCTCTTTGCCCCTACACCACAACACCACAGTGCCAGTACCCTGGCCCAGACCATTCTCCGGTTCTGAATCATTCCCTCCACTACTTGGGTAATCCCAGTCACGGCAAAAAAACTTGGAAAGAAGAGGTTACCAAGTGTTTACATGGGACACTTGATCCTCTTTACGAGTCTGACTTGTCCGAAGTCTCTTTCTTATTCTCCCCCAGTCTACTGTAAACATGTGGTTTCGTCTTGAGGAAGTCGTTTGGAGAAATCTATCTTCGTAAAAAGCTTTTGGCATTGTGTCATGGGAGTTTTTTCCGTGAAGAAATACAGTAAAGGCACACCATCATCTTCTGTAACAATGCTCAGAGAGACATGCAAGGTAAACATGTTTGATAAGTAGTAGCTCAGTCTCTCTCAGAATAAGTAGATGTGATACTCTAAGATATAAAAGAACCATATCATCTAGCTTGAATTCTACCCGTGATAACTTCAGAAGGTAATAATAGACATTTGTGGTGTCAGTGAACCCTGAAGACAAAACAAGACAATACCAGATAATGTATGCGGTTGCTCCTGCATGCTGATTCTCTTGTTGAATGTCTGCCAATGACTCACCCTATGTCGTGTTGTAATAAGTCCAAAGGACAGAGTGTGGTAGGAGATTGCAGTGGTACAGTATCTGCAGGGTAGTTGCAGTCTATAGTCTGAGTCCTACACCATGTCCTATTCCTGAAAGCAATGAAAACCCCAACAATGCAGGAGGACCAGAGCACGGGAGAGGGAAAGAGCAATAATATAAGTTATGCCATTTAGCAGGTGCTTTTATTAAAAGTGACTTAGTCAAGCGTGCATACATTTGGATGGGTGGCCCCAGCGGAAATCAAACCCACAATCCCCACGCCATGCTTTACCAACTGATACACAGAGGAGATCGAAAGAGAATCCTGGCCAACATGCTCTCACTCCCAGAGACCTCAGCTGCTTCTCCACCTGGCCCTCAAGGTCAAGAGATACAGACGGAGAAGTGGAAGTGGACGAGGGGGAGACCTGCCTGGTTCTGCGCCCGAGAGGAGTGAGGGGACATTAACCAAATCCGTCTGGATCACTAGCCACTGGATGCAATCCAGTTTTTGCAGGCCGCGATAAGGCCCTGATTATGTGTCCCCCATCAATTCGCCCGCATCCCGCTGCTGTCACTCCCCGGCTACAAATCCACTCATGACAAGCTCTGCTCTTCGGCAATCACCCCTCCCTCGCCCTCACTTCTGTGTCTGTCTACAATATCCTGGAAGTGCAGTGCTGCAGTAAGGGAGAGTAGAGGGAGATTAGGGAAGTCTGGAGCTACTGCAGGGATTGGGGCCAGAGTCATAGAGATTTAATTGATTGATCCATACCCTTCAGAGTCCGTCTTCTGATAGGCAGGAGTGGGTTGGGCACAACTACGTATGTATTAAAAATGTTGATCAAGTGTTCTTAGATGATATACAGTACATCCACAATAATCTTTCGTAGTCAGAAATATACACAAAAGGATTTTCCCTCAAGTTATTTTGAAAAGATAAATGAGTGTCCACTCACTGTGTTCTGATTGCATGCACAAAAAATAAAACATTATTTTGTAGTTTCCCATCAGCAAAGTTCTTTAAATACTCCTATTCAAAGTGGCATTTGCAAATGATGGCCTGTTAAATGCTTTAGCACTTATTCATTACATTAGGAAACCAAATTGGGCAGTCCAGGTTTGATTTATTGCTCCACTAACTTGTTTTGTCACTCTAGGGACATGCAGATGGGGCGAGTGGGCGGATGTACACTAGGAGTGAGATGGAGAGAGACAGCACGGCGAAACCCATCTGACCCTGATGTATATCAACCTAACCTCCGGAGCAGCAAAGGCAACCGAAATCTCTTGGCCCTTTCAAAAGAGGACAAACGAAAATTGGAAAATGAGCAGGTTCACATACCCGCAAGGACAGTGAGGTGTGAGATGTTCAATCTGGCAACCTCATGTCAGCTGGTTGACAGCCCCTGTGCGTGTGTGAGCGCACCCTAGGGATGCCCACTTTTACGCATACATTATGCATCCTCAATATCAATCTAGGTGTAACAGTGCGCTGTAATTTTGAAAAACCCTCCTAAAGTTTCTCTATCCTAGGCCAAGGCATTTGAGGTAAAAGAGGTTGCAATTTTGTCATTTCATTCCATAGAAAAGTCCTCAATGCATTCAACAAGCAATCCAATGGAGTGTCATCAACATGTTTAAAATATGGGTCCCTGTCAATCTATCTATAAGCCAATCATGCGGTGATCATGATGAGCAAGCAGGAAGCAAACAACCCAGGTGCCCCTACCACTCTTGACACTGTGCCTGCTGACAGCCAATCGTGTTCTCCCACACAGTGACTGACAGATGTGCTGGACCTATCTCCATTAAAATTGCTGTATGTTCCCCTCAGGGCCTCCTGATACTGTCTGGAACAGAGTTATTCCATCATTCACTATAGCAAAGTTAAGCTCCAGTGATCACTCTGGTCCAATCTATTGATTAAATAGAGATGGATGAAGAGGAAGAAGAGAATGGAGAGAAAATAGGTTTTAGATACCTTCCAGCCATCTAAGATGTTAGCATTCATGTTAGCTACTGTATTGCTGCAGTAATCTAGACTATGGAGAAGCACAATATTAGAAAAACTGCGTTTCAATCAGATTTTCGTTGTGATTCAGTTACCATGCGTGACCCCATTTGACCCATCTGTGCAAAAAAAAATTACAGCCACAATTTCCTCACACGTTGGACCCAGTTAAGATCATCCGTAGCTATGTACATGAGGCTCGAGGGAGAAAGTCCAAGCCTGACAGCTGAAGGGAGGTCATAATAGGCTACTTACTGTACCATGCTTTGCATTTTCATCCCCAAAGAAGAAAACTACAGTATGCATCACTTAATCTGAAGATGCTGAAGAACACAGCAAATGGGTACCCGAAGACGTTCATGCTTTATGAGCTAATGTGCGCGTAGGTGGAAGTCTGTGCCTAAGATGCATTTGTGCATAAAAGCAACTTTTATGTGCTATACTTTAGAAACGTGTGTGGAAGTATGCCAGACATTGTGATTATTCATCTGCACTGTGCTTGCAATATTTTGGCTCTATATAATACAGTATGTCACGTCCCTTGGCAGGCTTTTTCCTGGATCGTAAGTGCATCATTGCCAAAATGTTCTAACCAATTAGTACTCTGCTCAGCTCCAGGGTCGAGGTGTGCCAGAACATGTCAAGAAGGGGAGTGGTGCATTGCAAAAAAAATAATTTTAGAACACGGAAAAGTGCATAACCTTGCTTCAGAGAGAAGGCCTCAACTCACAAGACACCAGTAGCAGACAAAGCTTACAAAAGCTTCATTTTAGTCTGTTCCGACTGTCTCCCAGTCCCAAGGAAACTAGCCTGCTGAGCAGTAGCTGAAATCTAATTACCTGCGGTTTTACATTTCATGCACATTCAGGGACATATAAAATGATCAACTCGGGTTAATCAGAAACGTATTAAACAAAGGGTGTCATATTTGGAGTATACAGTGTTAATTATATCTTGTAAATGTTATTTAAAGGAACAGAGTTATTCCATCATTCGCTACACAGCTTCTATTCTACTTTGCTATAGTGAATGATGGAATAACTCTGTTCCAGACAGTATCAGGAGGCCCTTGATATCATTGGCAAGTTTAATAAATGGAACACCAGTCACATTAATAATGCCACTTTAAGAATATTTACATATCTCTCATTACTCATCTCATGTATATACTGTATCCTTCACTATCTATTGCATCTTAGCCACTCTGATACTGCTCATCCATATATTTTATACTTATATATTCTCATCCCATTCCTTAACTAGAATGTGTATATTAGGTTTTGTTGTGGTATTTGTTAGATATTAGGGTTGGTTGTGGAATTGTTACATATTACCTGTTAGATACTGCTGCGCTGTCAGACCTAGAAGCATAAGCATTTCACTACACTCGCAATAACATCTGCTAACCATGTGTATGTGACCAATAAAATGTGATTTAAAGTATTAAAGCAGTAGTAGAAGAGTGTTCCAGGGGAGCTGTGGATCTCGTTATCACGGTAGGAGTGCGCTCCACTGCTTTCGCCACGGGGGATGACACCAATGAGTTGAAGAGTATGTAGCGATAGCGTCGTCTCACAGTTTAAAATGTTTAGCTACAACGGATATTGAAATGTCACATTCTGCCATGTTGCTAGGAAGAAGCTAGGGATCGAAAGGAAATGATTGGCTGGGGTATTATATACCGAACAAAAAATCTTCACCTGTGAGATCGTTTGAGACCAGCCACCCGGACATCTGATGAAACTGAGGAGTATTTCTGTCTGTAATAAAGCCCTTTTGTGGGGAAAAACTCTTTCTGATTGACTCGGCCTGGCTCCCCAGTGGGTGGGCCTGCCTCCCTGTGGGGGGGCCTATGCCCTCCCATGCCCACCCATGAGTGCCCCCATGCCCAGTCATGTGAAATCCATAGATAATGGCCAAATTTATTTATTTCATTTGACTGATTTCCTTGACATCGTTGAATGTTTTTTGTTCAGTATAGTTCTATCCATCTACTTGCATTCTCTTTTTCTATTCATGGACAAAAGAGCCATTCAGGGTCACACATTGACAGATGCAAACACCTAGGAAGGAAAGACCTATAAGCTTTCTTCAAAGTATTGTTAATAATGTGTTCAGTATTGACTGTCACAAGAACCAGAGTTCCCACCAACTGCATGCTTGCCCTTAGCGTTATTTACTCACACTCCACACTTCTACATTCACTATCAGTTTGTGATGTCTTCTCATAAAGACACATGCCTCACATGATGTAAGTCTTCACCCCTCAATTCATCAAACAACCCTTGGGGGAGGGCTCATCCATTAATCTATTTATTTGCCTTATAAAATGGAATGCTTGTCGGGTCAGCCTGCAGATGTTTGCCTCTTCAAAATCCTTCCCGCTTCCCCGGCCCAGAGTCATAGCTTCACTGTCCAATAACTCTTCTCATGTTTAAGCAAAGCGTCTGCCTAATAGACTGCTCTCAAATCACACACAGGGGGGGACTGGTGGAGTGAACGGAATGTCAAAGCAAATGTATCTCCTTTTCACCCCCCACCCACCCTCCCCGAGACCATTACTTAACCTTAGAGGAGGTCAAAGCCTCCAGGAAAAGCTGGAAAAATGCAAACAGAGAGGGGAGAGCGACAGCGAGAGAGAGAGGCAAGAGAGTGAAAATGTAGCCAAGTAGCACATCCACCCATTCAAATATCCACCGGGTTGTTTTAAAAGGATCTAGCACCGCTACCATCCTGCTTACCATTGCGAGAGTCCCAGACCAAGTGGCTGATGGTGAAGAGCCTGACTGCCCTTATTTGTATTTTTGTATATATTCTGGATCCCCATTAGCTGCTGCCAAGGCAGAAGCTACTCTTCCTGGGGTCCGGCGAAATTAAGAAAGGTATACCATTTTTAAAACAGTACAAGACATTCATTACAGAATTCACAACACACTAAGTAAAAAGGGGCTTTACTATTCTTAGGTAACCGAATGACTTTTGCTTCCCTCCAGGCATGAGGGCACACACTTTCTGGTAGGCTTAAATTGAAGATATGGCAAATAGGAGTGGCAATATATTCTGCTATTATCCTCAGTCATTTTTCATCTAAGTTTTCAGACCCTGGTGGCTTGTCATTGTTGATTGACAACAATAATTGTTTTCACCTCTTCCACACTCACTTTATGGAATTAAAAATTAGTTGTCTTTCATAATTTGGTCAGATATACTTGGATGTGTACTGTCAGTGTTTGTTGTTGGCCAGTCATGCCTAAATTTGCTAATCTTGCCAATTAAAAAAATATTAAAGTAGTTAGCATTATCAGTCAGTTTTGTAATGAATGAGCCATCTGATTCAATGAATGATGAAGCTAGGGTAGCCTTTTTCCCCAAAATTTTCGTTGAAGGTGCTCAAAAGCTTTTTCCATCATTCTTTGTCATTTATCTTTGTTTCACAGTGTAGGCTCTTCATTTAATTCAGTTTCGTCAAATGATTTCTCAATTTGCAGTATATCTGCCAATCGGTTGTGCAACCAGATTTATTTGCCATTCCCTTTGTATCATCCTCACCCATACAATTGTTAAATTCCTCATCAATCCATGGGGATTTAACAGTTTTTACAGCCATTTTCTTAACGGATGCATGCTTATTAGTAACTGGGATAAGCAATTTCAAAAATGTGTCAAGTGCCACGTCTGTTTGCTCCGCATTACACACCACGGACCAACAAATATTTTTTTACATCCACAACATAGGATAACAACTACAAAACGTTTTATATGACCTCTTATACATGTGGCTACTATATTGTGATCAATATATCCGATGGATCTGGATACTGCTTTCAAGCACATTTCTGCAGCATTAGTAAAGATGTGATAAAAACATTTTTAATGATTTAATTCCTGTGCTGTTTGTAACTACCTGGTAGGTTGACTGTTAACCTGAACCAGGTTGCAGGCACTGGTTGCAGTTTAAAGCATTTTCTTGAGTGGGCATCTTGGTAAAAGCCATTCAATATTTAAATCAACCAGAAAATATACCTCTGTTGATATCACATACATGATCAAGCATTTCACACATGTTATCCAGATACTGACTGTTGCAATTGGTGGTCTATAGCAGCTTCCCACAAGAATGGGCGTTAGGTGAGGCAGATGGAGCTGTAGACATATCACATCAACATTATTTAACATGAGATCCTCTCTAATCTTTACAGGAATGTGGTTCTGAATATTGACAGCAACATCTCCACCACTAGCATTTCTGTCTTTTCTGTAAATGTTATAACCCAGTATTGCTACCACTGTATCATCAAATGTATTGTCTAAGTCCGTTTCAGAGACGGTCAGAATATGATTGTCATTTGTTACTAGCAAGTTATTAAGCAGCATATTATAACGTGGGCTATTTTGAGCACTTTTCTGGGATGCTTGCTTGTTTTCATTGCTTTACTGCGAAGCTTAGCAGAGGTAAACTCAGCAAAAAAGAAACATCCCTTTTTCAGGACCCTGTCTTTAAAAGATAAATCGTAAAAATCCAAATAAAACTTCACAGATCTTCATTGTAAAATGTTTAAACACTGTTTCTCATGCTTGTTCAATGAACCATAAACCATTAATGAACAAGCACCTGTGGAACGGTCGTTAAGACACTAACAGCTTACAGACAGTAGGCAATTAAGGTCACAGTTATGAAAACTTAGGACACTAAAGAGGCCTTTCTACTGACTCTGAAAAACACCAAAAGAAAGATGCCCAGGATCCCTGCTCATCTGCGTGAACGTGCCTTGGGCATGCTGCAAGGCGGCATGAGGACTGTGGCCAGGGCAATAAATTGCAATGTCCGTACTGTGAGATGCCTAAGACAGCGCTACAAGGAGATAGGAACGGACAGCTGATCATCCTCGCAGTGGCAGACCACATGTAACAACACCTGCACATGATCAGTACATCCGAACATCACACCTGCGGAACAGGTACAGGATGGCAACAACAACTGCAAGAGTTACACCAGGAACACACAATCCCTACATCGGTGCTCAGACTGTCCGCAATAGGCTGAGAGAGGCTGGACTGATGGCTTGTAGGCCTGTTGTAACAGGCCTACAAGCCCTCAACACATTATTCAATTTCTGTTAGTCACATGTCTGTGGAACTTGTTCATTTTATGTCTCAGTTAAATCTTGTCATGTTCAAACAAATATTTACACATGTTAAGTTTGCTGAAAATAAACGCAGTTGACCGTGAGAGGACGTTTCTTTTTGCTGAATTTATATATTCTCATGTTATTTATGTTAGTGCAGGGTGAGCTGCACACAGTGGACTTCCTACTAGGGAACACCGCCTCACCGTAAATCTGGTTCATAGACACATGATTGCTGTTTACAATAGCTGTAGGATCAGCAGAGGCATTCAGGGCACTTAGAGGGACATACTTAGAGGGACATACCGCCTGGTATGGCAACTGCACCGCCCTCAACCGTAAGGCTCTCCAGAGGGTAGTGAGGTCTGCACAACGCATCACCGGGGGCAAACTACCTGCCCTCCAGGACACCTACACCACCCGATGTCACAGGAAGGCCATAAAGATCATCAAGGACATCAACCACCCGAGCCACTGCCTGTTCACCCCGCTATCATCCAGAAGGCGAGGTCAGTACAGGTGCATCAAAGCTGGGACCGAGAGACTGAAAAACAGCTTCTATCTCAAGGCCATCAGACTGTTAAACAGCCACTACTAACACTGAGTGGCTGCTGCCAACACACTGACACTGACTCAACTCCAGCCACTTTAATAATGAGAATTGATGTAAATATATCACTAGCCACTTTAAACAATGCTACCTTATATAATGTTACTTACCCTACATTATTCATCTCATATGCATACGTATATACTGTACTCTATATCATCGACTGTATCCTTATGTAATACATGTATCACTAGCCACTTTAAACTATGCCACTTTGTTTACATACTCATCTCATTTGTACATACTGTACTCGATACCATCTACTGTATCTTGCCTATGCTGCTCTGTACCATCACTCATTCATATATCCTCATGTACATATTCTTTATCCCCTTACACTGTGTACAAGACAGTAGTTTTGGAATTGTTAGTTAGATTACTTGTTATTACTGCATTGTCGGAACTAGAAGCACAAGCATTTCGCTACACTCGCATTAACATCTGCTAACCATGTGTATGTGACAAATAAAATTTGATTTGATTTGACTTTACTTACATTGTGTCTACCAATGCCCCTACCAATGTGTCTACCAATGCCCTTACCAATGCCAATGCCCCTGGTATAATGTACATTTGCTAAAGCATTATGATGACTCAGTGACACAATGGTAGGGATTAATGGAGCTGGGCTTGGATAATTGATAAGTCATTGTCTCAACGCAGCTTTATAAGGCTGTGAAAGGATCCAGGAACCCAAATGAACCCAAATATGGGTGGATATAATGGGTCTTTTATTAGTGTCTAGCAGAGAGTCAATCAGCACTTGAAATCCAGTTTCAACTGTTCAGAGCTGCCCTTCATAATGTCCTTAAAATCCACATGGACTACGATAGAATCGATGGCCATGTCGTGGCGTAGTACATTCGGGACCAGCGTAGTAATATAATTTACTCAAGCTCCGGGATAGGACATTGTTTTTGCACCAGAAACAATCCCCCGACTCCCATGCTTCAGGATGGTGCAGGCCTCCGGCAGATGGAGAAGACGGAAAGGTTGCCAAAGTCGACTTCGAAATCGTAGGGGAAGGAGTAGGCACAGCGGCCACAGACACAGGTACCCCCAGCGACGAAGGTGCAGGATGATCAGGCTCCAGGGCGGCAAAACTATTAATTGTTTGTATCCACTCCGGGCCTCTCGTTGGGAGTGTAGACTACTTTGTGGTAGGCCGCTGTCTTCGGCGTCCACGGCTCGTGACATGTGACCATCATTGATTGCTATGCTTCTCTTGCTGTGCTCCGTCAACTCTGCTATCAGATGGGAGAGGAGAGGCTCCGCTGGCGAATGAACCCCGGGCAACACCGGCCAGTCGGATAACAACAAATGACAAGATGGAGATGCATCCAACATGAACGAATGCCGTCCAGCCACCGGCTTAGAAAAGGTAAACATTCCGCTCAGCTTTTCCTCCAGTTTCTTATGTAGGCTGGCTACCTGCGTGATCAAGGAAGCCACCTGAAGCCTATAATCCTTGGCAAGCAAACAATTGCCACATTGGATCTCTGAGTGATTCAGTTTGTCCCGAAACAAAGCGTAGTAGATACAGCTCCTACAGTGCTGGAACAAGACAGAGGGCCATTGGAAAACTCATCTGGGACTAACTTTGTTACCTTGATGGCTAACGTTAGTAGCATAGCTAGGTTAGCGGCTCTTTCAAGCAGACTTTAACCTGTCACTTAAGCAGGATTCTGGGACAAGAAATAGCGGTGGTAGCTGTTAAAAACTAACCGTGTCGTGGAGTCCATGCAAAAACAAGTTTGGTATTTAACAAAGATGGTTTATGTTTTAGTTAAAATAACAAACCGAGTGTTTCCAGTATACAGTGTTCAGCTGCTCACTCTGATGACGTCAGGACCAAAAAAAGTGGAAGCGTGACACTCCCTGGGAGGATCCACTCTCTCTCTCCTATGGTCCGGAGCATCTGAACAGTCATGTCTGTTGAATCCCTCAACTCAGGCCCTACCAGCAGCCAATGCTGTTTCCAACGAACAGTAAGGTGGGTTATCTCATTTACAACAGGGATATCAAATACACATCTCTGTCGGTGTCCTACTGGCTCTAGTGAGCATTGTTTTAGAAACACTTTGACTGTGGACATGGTTTCTCTGTGCAGAGAAAGTGTGATTAAACAGCCAGAGAATTGGAATAATCATTTACTTTATTTACCCAATCTTGGATATGATCGTTCAATTTACAGCTTAACAATACATGAGCACTGAAACATAATACTATAAAATTGATTGACCTCCATTCACCATTCAAATATAATAGTGAGATTTCAAGGCATGTTCTATTGTAAACCAACACACCTGTGTTTTAAATGACAGCCTTGTCTTAGTTGTATGCGCTATGTAGGTACTTCTCAAAACTTCAGTGTAGGGAAAATTCCACATTGTTTTGATTAGCAGGAACACAAACTGAATTTGTATTTCCAACTCTCAGATCTGTGGTCTACCAACCAACCATTCTGCAAAGCATTTCTGGGAGACACTACACTATTTAGCTGTTTGTGGTGCCATTTTTGTGCCCAGCTAGAAAGTATGTTTAACTCAAGCACCCAGACCCAAGACCCACAGATGTGTGACCACCATTCCTCTCAATGGCAGGCCTTAAGCTTGGGGATACAAACACTTTAATTGCAGTAAAATGTTGTACCAAGATGTGCAATGCAACAACTCATCCAAAATATTGTATTATATGTTGTTCTTCATCATCATCATTCTACTACACCTCCACTGCTGCTTAAACACAATATCACCACTTTGAGGCACAAGACTGAAAATGAAATAAAATGTTACATAATCTTCTGCTCAAAGATTGCCTTTAAAACTTTTTTTCTACACCAGTGTCATGTTATGGGCTGTATTAAAATCAGCCGGTTGTGGATTTACTGGATCACTGGCACAAAATGATCCCTAGGTTGACTTTGGCCCAGCAACATGAGGCATCATCCATTCTGCGCTGTCGGAGAAGGCTATTAAAACCCAGTCTTACCGCTGTCAGCCAGAGACTGAGCTAATGGCCGGAGACAAAATAAAGCACAGAATCACACAGCGGCCGGGATATCGATTGGGTTGGATCATTGCCCCTTCAAAACAAGGCTTTGGTATGTGTGTGTTTTTTAGTCCCGTGGGAAGGAAATGGGGGGCTTGGACCTAACAACTGCCACATTACAATTCAAAAACAATATTATTTCTGTTATCAATAGTTTGAGGTACATTCTGATTGAATTCAGTTCTTTGGGCAGAATGGATTAAGTCAATAACCTGGTATTTTCAATCAATTTCTCCAGGTCATCTCTTTGAGTAATATAACCATTCAATAATCATGAAGGTTATGTAAAACACATGTGCAGATTATCTACACAACAGTTATGAAAAAAGTACAACCCCACCAATCATATGGTGAGGACTTGAAGTGTCGTTTGAGTGTCATAAACCAATAATAGATGTATTGATTGTTCTGTAACAGAAGCTCCTTGAATCTACTGAGATGCACCCGGTCTTACTGTCAAATATCAGGGGAGTGAAAGACGGTGGGTCGCGTTGAAAAGTCTGCCAGATTGGCAGAGGAAAAAGCAGCCATTTGAATGGAACCCAAGCCCTGCATCTGCTAAGCAACGGAGCAGGAACCTGGCAACCTTCCATCCAGCAAATGGCCCTATTATTTTTGCTTTGGAACCTTCCAGTGGCTCAGAATAAGTAGAATTTATCTCTGTCAAACAGTCTCGTCTTTCTTGTTTCTCATTCCTCTCTCTCTTCACACACTTACTTCGTCTTCTGCCTAAACTCTTGTCTTGTCAGAAGCCTGCCTTCACTCTGAAATTCATTTTTGATTTTTGTTTTGTTTATTTTATTATCATATCGTCTCTACTCTGAAATGGAGATGAAGCATCATTTTCTTTATGGGAAAATATTCCCCACGTCATTGAACTGCAGAGCAATGCTTGTCTTGTCTCTGCACTTACTCTTATTTGGTTGCAGTTTGTTGCCTTAGCCTAGGACAATACAATTAGTTGAAGATAAATTGGTAATGAAGACGTTTTGTTAATGTTGCTGTAGTGCTAACAACTGTGAATAATGTAATTGAAGCCAAACATTTGACATTCCAAGTACATGTCCTCAGTATAGTTTATACCAGTGGCACAACTTTCACATGGTAACGTGGGGGATGTACACATTCTGAAATTGCATTAATTCCCCCCCCCCCCCCCCCCAGTTTTATCATTGGAATGTGATACAAAACGAGGCAAAGTTGTGCTTTAGGACCATGTGGACGTTTCCGTACGGTTGGGTAGGCTGTTTGAGTGTTTATCCGGCTGGATAACAAAAAATAAATACAAAAAAATAATTGACCCCCCTACTTTTTAAACCAAAGTGGCGCCCCTGGTTTATACAGTAGCATAATTTTTATATCAGTTGATGTGTTGTGATATTCCATTACATCCAACCTTGCATAGAACAAATCAAATACAGGGTCAAAGGCATAGTTATGTTCAGTGTGAGAGACTAATTTGGAGTGAACTATTTGTTGTGATATCCAGTTCAGTGTAGTTCAACAATTGACATTTAAACATCACTTCCCTGCTCAGTATAGAAAACCATTATTTAGCTAACCTTGGAAAGATGAGTCATTCTATTTTCTTCTTTGATGAGGTAAAAGTTGAGGCTAGCCAGCCAGCCGACACATTCAGAAATACCCTTCTTTCATAAAGTCATGTATTTTGTTCTTCTTGCCCTTTTGTTCATTTTCTATTTTCTAACTCCCCACCATGGTCAAGAAGTCAGTCGGTAGTCAAAGTTGCACAAACACATGATTCAGACGTTGGCTAGCTGGAGCTCATTGTCTGCGAGCGTCTGGATCGTTTAGCGTCATTTCCCCCACCAAACCACGAGTCCCTGGGGTGAATCCCCCAACACAAACTCCACACGTCTTCTGTAGGATCGATAGCCAATACCACACTCGCTAACCACTTTCCCAGGATTCCTCTTGCTTTGCCTGGTCACCAGCAAGCCTATTTTTCCGAGTGAACGGTTTGAATGAGGTTTGCGATGACTGCTGGGAAACCGACAATTTTCGACTCGGCATGTAGAGCATAAATATGGTCTGAGTGTTCCTCTCTTTCTCCATTTTCTTCTTTTGGCCTGAAAATGTGTTATTTTAACTCAGTGGCTACGGTACCGGGAGTTCCATATGGCATCGCTCGCAATGAACAACAGGCCTTGTTTACAAAAGGGGAAATATTTTCATTTTGACGTATTTCTGGTGAAACTGATGAGGTCTTCCATTGCACCCTTTGGGCTGTGGCTTCGAAGTCAGGACTTGCCAAGGGTTATTAAACATGTGTCTCCATCTTAGTGAGGGAAAAATGTGGAAGGATTTATGGATATGAATCTTCATAAGATACTCGGCACGCCTCAGTTAAATGAAGGACAGTAAAAGGATGATAGGTTCTTGGCCTCAAGCCTGGCTCCTCTGCTGTAGTCGTCTTGCACTGCTTCAATGGCCAGTTGACGTTATCTGAGGACCACAGTGGCTAACCTATTAGCTTGTGGAAGACAGTTGTATTAACAGTGATTTAGATTGAGGTTATGAAGATCAGCGGTTATCAAAATGAAAAACTACTGGCTTCCCTCTCGTAAAAAAATAAAATGGAAGAGAAAAACCACTACCTTGTGATTGTCAAAATGTCAATGTCAGAAAATGGAGAGGTTAACTAAGGTAGTGAGTATTTATTCGCAGTTCTCAAAACCTGCTGTTCTACCACCTACGTACCTATCGGGTGGATTTTGGACATATCTTGGATTTCCCCCTGGCAGCACCATTGTTCCTGAGCTGCCCTGTGAGTTAATGACATGCTTATGCCATGCAAATTGTAATTGTAGTATTTGCTGAAGCCCACCTGACATTCCTCCCTCATCTAGCTATGAAAATGTCACATTTATCACTCTGTCCTCAGAAAACACAATTTTCAAAAAAGTTGTTTTTATACAGCTCTAAACATATTAATGGAACATTATACCTGGACAGACAACTTGATATGCATTGAAGGTGGATATCTAGGTTATGATAGTGTACACAAAGGCCTATGCAAGAGTTACTTTTTGAAGGAGAGTTTGATGTTACGTTGGTGAATGAACTGACGTCAGACAAATACAGAGTGATTTGGATTATGATTTGTTTCTGAAAGGGAAAGGGGCATACCTAGTCAGTTGTCCAACTGAAAAGTGTCGTCCGCATTTAACCCAACCCCTCTGAATCAGAGTGGTGCGGGGGGCTGCCTGACTACATGCCTGCTTAGATTCTTATACAGAAATGTCGACGTGTCACTACTTAGAAAAATGAGTGTGTGAATAATGTTAAAGCTGTATACAGACATCTGAAGCCTTCAGACATCTGGCATGTGTTGTAAATTATACCAATGCCGCTTACTGTATGTGTAAGACAAAATAGCTCAAGTTTGAAGTAATTATTTATGTTAGATTACCGTTTTTGGGGATTGATTTGTTACGTTCAGTAGCGAAAACATTGTAATCAGATTACAGATACTTTGGAAAAACTAGCTAGATAACTTTTTGGGATTCATTTTTAATTCAGAAAGGGTGTATAATTTTTAAATACAAATAACAATGGCATCTTTCTGTTTTCTAAATTAAATACAATTCAGCATTGACCACAAGTCAGACATCACTATGAGGACATACCACATACGTTTTTGTCTGCTTCAATTCCGTATAATGGGAAAGTAATCAGATTACTATACTGAGTTTGGGTTAAAATAAAAGTAATGTTACAGATTGCAATTTTGGACAGGTAAGTAGTAACAGATTACATTTAGAAAGTAACCTACCCTGCCCATGAGAACGCATTACTCACTTGGAAGTCTACACATCAATGGACACTTTCTCTCCATTCATGGTCAACACATTTTAACATGTACACGCAAACCGTTTCTACTCTCTGGTGATTTCTTCTCTGATGCACCTTATGTCTAAACTTCTTTACAATGAAATGACCTTGACTGGTGATCTCAATGTTTTGTAATTTATGAATCTTACCCAGTCGATTAACTCACCCACCAGCCCAAATCTCCAATAACCAGAGAAATCTACCCTGATTTATTTGATATTGACAAATGTTCCACATAAATATTCTGCGGTTGGTGTTTTTTGTTGTTGTTGTAATGATTGAAGTGACCATTGGGCAGGTGTTGCTATCAGAAATACTAAGGTTCCTAAGACAAACCCACACTTTATTCATAAGATATGTTTTAAGAGTTTTAATGAGCAGGCTTTCTTTCTTTCATTATTTTATTTATTTTGACTGGAGCAAGAAGGAGTTTATTCCTGATGTGGAAACTGCCTGGAAATTCTTTCATGATGTTTTTTTCCAAATAGTAAACAAACATTCCGCAGGTTCAGGGTTAAAGGGCGGGATAATCCATGGTTTTCTTCTGAGCTGTCTTGTATAATTCACGACCGTAATCTAGCCTGGGCTAAAGCAAGGAAATCATGTTCTGATGCTGATTGGCTACTTTTTAGGCATCTAGGAAACAAGTGTTATTTTCTTCTCAGGAAGACCTAGTCTGAATATTGTATGTCTGTTACCACTGATAACCTGAATGACCCTAGAAAGTTCTGGAAGGCTATTAAATCTATGTCTGGTAACAGTAATGTTAATGAATTATCGTGGTGTGTATTGAAGGACTCTGTTGCTGTATATGACAAAACTGAAATGCTGAATTGTTTCAATGAGCACTTTGTATCATATGGTAGGTTGTTTGATTCAGAATCATCTGGCTCTGTACAACCCTGTGTTGATGAACCAGTGAGAGCTGGTCAAACTTTTAGTTTTTTGCCATTCTCAGTGCAGGAGGTACATAAAGCCCTGAAATCCTTAGATCAGAGAGGGCCTGCAGATCCTGATCTTTTTGAGTGTCACGGCTGTTGAAGGAGGAGGACCAAGGTGCAGTGTGGTGAGCGTACATATTATTTTATTCAGAAAAAGACGCCAAACAAAACACTACAAAACAAACCGTGAAGCTAAATGCTATAGTGCCAACAAACAAAGACAACTTCCCACAAAGAAAGGAGGGAAAAGGGTTACCTAAGTATGGTTCCCAATCAGAGACAACGAAAGACAGCTGTCCCTGATTGAGAACCATACCCGGCCAAAACATAGAAACACCAAATCATAGAAAACAAAACATAGAATGCCCACCCCAAATCACACCCTGACCAAACCAAATAGAGACATTAAAAGGCTCTCTACATTCAGGGCGTGACATTGAGCCCCTGCCTTTTAAAACTGGCAGCTGATTTCATAGCTGAACCACTTACATAT
The DNA here is from genome assembly GCF_045791955.1 of Oncorhynchus clarkii lewisi. Classification (NCBI taxonomy): domain Eukaryota; kingdom Metazoa; phylum Chordata; class Actinopteri; order Salmoniformes; family Salmonidae; genus Oncorhynchus; species Oncorhynchus clarkii. The sequence goes on along the minus strand of NC_092155.1, from coordinate 23,440,997 downwards.
TTGTTCAATCTAACCTGGAATGCAATGAAATGCCAAAGATCTTTAAATGAGCATTTGTCCTACCGCTTTTAAAAGGGGGAGAGCCAACTATTTGAAATAATTATAGGCCAATCTCAAAGCTGTCACACCTGGCGAAAATACTTGAAACACTTGTTAGTGAACAGCTAAAATAGTTTTTATATACTAACTCTATTTTATCAATGTACCAATTGGTCTTCTGGAAGAAGCATAGCACAGTTACAGCAGCCATGAATGTTTTAAATGGAATCACTGAAGCCCTTGACAAAAAACAGCACTGTATTTCACTTTTTATTGATCTAAGGCTTTTGATAAAGTTGAGGCAGAAAAAATGAACACTATACAAACACAAGAAACGTGAAAAAACCGAAACAGCCCTATCTGGTGCAACAGAGACAGGAACAATCACCCACGAAATACCCAAAGAATATGGCTGCCTAAATATGGTTCCCAATCAGAGACAACGATAAACACCTGCCTCTGATTGAAACCACTCCAGGCAACCATAGACTTTCCTAGACTACTTCACTAACCACAATCCCATTACCTACAAAAAACCCTAGACAAGACAAACACATAATTCACCCATGCCTGACCAAAATAATAAAGAAAAAACAAAATACTAAGGCCAGGGCGTGACAGTACCCCAGGGCTCTGTACTTGGTCCCCTCTTATTCACTATTTATATAAATAATTTAGACAAAAATGTGCAAAATGCGCAACTTCACTTTAATGCTGATGATACTGTCATTTTTTGTTGTGACTCGTCTATCACAAAAGCTTTCCAGAACTGGCAAACTGCTTTTTATACTGTACAACATACCTTGTGTCAATTGAAGCGTATCCTCAATACTGACAAAACTAAATTAATGGTGTTTTGTAAAGCAAGAAATAGACCTCTGAACCTTTCACCTATTACTACCCATAGCCAGGATGCTAGTATCAGCTACATGTATGACTTTACTAAACTTTGGGGATATTTTATATATGAATGCTTCTTCTCAGTGTTTGAGATCAATTGACACCTTACCATGGAGCATTGAGATTTACTTTAAACTGCAAAACCCTTACGCACCCCTGCACTTTATATACAAGGGTTGGCTGGCCTTCTCTAGTCAATTGTAGGATGTCACTGGTATACTTTTTTTTACAAAGCCATTTTGGGTTTACTACTATTTCTGGTGGGCATTTTTATTGTTCAGAAAGGTGGTGTGTACTCTCTTTGTTTGCAGGACTTTATCCTGCTAACTGTTCCAAATGTCCGAACTGAATTTGGTAAAAGGGTTTTCATGTACTCTGATTCCCTGACCTGTCAATGTTTTTTTATTTGCTGTTTTATGATTTTGTTATACTCTTGTGAATTCTGTTTTATTACTAGATTGCCTGTAGTTTTTTTATGTTGTCTATCTGTAATTGTGTAATGACTTGGTGCTGCCTATCTTGGCCAGGACGCTCTTGAAAAATATATTTAAAATCTCAATGAGTCCTTCCTGGTTAAATAAAGGTTAAATAAAATAGTGTATTTTTCATCCACAGCTGTTGCAGATACAATTTTCAAGCCATAGGCTGTAATTACTGTTGTTTCTATGGAGAATGTTTTCCTTGGTGTTTGCATATGCCATTACAGATGCTTTACGTCATTCATGGTTTGCAGCATGCTATTGTGGTCTGATGTTCTACCACACCAAGCATGTCAGAGTTGATGCAGGGTTACTTTTATGAGAGAGTCATAACAGTCATACTACTGTTGGCAGAATGGTGAATTGAATCATTGCTATACGAACACGCAATCACATACACAAGCACACACACACGCATGCGCAAACAAAGCACAGAGGTATTTTAAAGACAAGGTATACAGTATGTATACCTCTTGAAATTAGTAGATTTGGCTATTTCAGCCACACCCATTGCTGACAGGTGTATAAAATCGAGCACACCACCTTGCAATCTCCATAGACAAACATTGACAGTAGAATGGCCCGTACTGAAGAGCTCAGTGACTTTCAATGTGGCACCGTCATAGGATGCCACCTTTCCAACAAGTCAGTTCGTCAAATTTCTGCCCTGGTAGAGCTTCCCTGGTCACTGTAAGTGCTGTTATTGTGAAGTGGAAAGGTCTAGGAGAAACAACGGCTCAGCCACAAAGTGGTAGGTCACACATAGTTTTAGATAGTTTTAGAGAATGGAACCGCCGAGTGCTGAAGTGTGTAACAATCGTCTGCCCTCGGTTGCAACACTCACTACCGAGATCCAAACAGACTCTGGATGCAACGTCAGCAAAATAACTGTTTGTCGTTAGCTTCATAATTGGATTTCCATGGCCGAGCAACCACACACAAGCCTAAGATCACCATGTGCAATGCCAAGCTATGGCTAGAGTGGTGTAAGGCTCGCCGCCATTGGACTCTGGAGCAGCGGAAACGCATTTTCTGGAGTGAGGAATCAAGCTTCACCATCTGGCAGTCCGATGGATGAAACTGAGTTTGGCGGATGCCAGGGGAACGCTACTTACCCAAATGCATGATGCCAACTGTAAAGTTTGGTGGATGAGGAATAATGGCCTGGGGCTGTTTTTCCTGGGTTGTGCTAGTTCCATTGATGGGAAATCTAAACGCTACAGCATACAATGACATTCTAGATGATTCTGCCCATAATTTTGGAATGACTTGTTCAACGAGCAGGTGTCCATATACTTTTGGTCATGCTGTGCATCAAACATGTACAGTTGAAGTCGGAAGTTTACATACTCTTAGGTTGGAGTCATTAAAACTAGTTTTTCAACCACTCCACAAATTTCTTGTTAACAAACTATAGTTTTGACAAGTCAGTTAGGACATCTACTTTGTGCATGACACAAGTCATTTTCCAACAATTGTTTACAGACAGATTATTTCACTTACAAATTGCACATGGGGACAAAGATTGCACTTTTTGGAGAAATTTCCTCTGGTCTGATGGAACAAAAATAGAACTATTTGGCCATAATGACCATCGTTATGTTTGGAGGAAAAAGGGGGAGGCTTGTAAGCCGAAGAAGACCATCCCAACTGTGAAGCAAGGGGTGGCAGAATCATGTTGTGGGGGTGCTTTGCTGCAGGAGGGACTGGTGCACTTCACAAACTAGATTGCATCATGAGGAATGGAAAATGATGTGGATATATTGAAGCAACATCTCAAGACATCAGTTAAAGCTTGGTCGCAAACGGGTCTTCCAAATGGACAATGACCCCAAGCATACTTCCAAAGTTGTGGCAAAATGGCTTAAGGACAACAAATCAAGGTATTGGAGTGGCCATCACAAAGCCCTGACCTCCATCCTATAGACATTTTTTGGGCGGAACTGAAAACGTGTGTGTGAGTAAGGAGGCCTACAAACCTGACTCTGTGGGAATCTTGTGGAAGGCTTACCAAAACGTTTGACCCAAGTTAAACAATTTAAATTCAATGCCAAATACTAATTGAGTGTATGTTAACTTCTGACCCACTGGGAAAGTGACGAAAGAAATAAAAGCTGAAACAAATCATTATCTCTACTATTATTCTGACATTTCACATTCTTAAAATAAAGTGGTGATCCTAACTGACCTAAGACAGGGAATTTTTACTCCGGAATGTCCGGAATTGTGAAAAACTGAGTTTAAAGGTATTTGGCTAACTGTTAATAATGCATGTTAATAATTATATGTCTCAGGAATATCGTTTGAAAATTACTTTCTCATCTCTCCATAAAACGAACGTTTAAATTATGCATGAAATGTTCAAATTAGCAGTGATACTATGTTAGTTTTCTGTAAAAGACACCACCAGGCTGATACGTCAGTCAAAAGGTGCCTCTATGTCATATTCATGAGACTGAACTGTCTAATCAAAGAGGACCTTTCAGACCCCTCTCTGGGAATGTCACAGCAAATGTCATTGCCAATGATACACATTTCATATGGATCTTGACATTTTCTTTAATCTTGAAAGCATCACATGTTATTTTAGTGAGAAATCCCACATATGCAAATGTAGTGAGAACTCCCAAATTTACATTTAGTGAACTGCCACATACAGTGCATTCGGAAAGTATTTAGTGTTTATGGTATTTTTAGTATTTATTACGTTACAGCCTTATTCTATTACCTCAACTAACCAGTGCCCCTGCACATTGACTCTGTACCGGTACCCCCCTGTATACAGTCTCGCTATTGTTGTTTTACTGCTGATCTTTAATGACTTATTCTTATCTCTATTTTGTAACTGCATTGTTGGTTAGGGACTCGTAAGTAAACATTTCACCTGTTGTATTCAGCGCATGTGACTAATAAAATTAGATTTTAAATTGATTAAATAGTTTTTTTCCTTCGTCAATCTACACACAATACCCCATAACGACAAAGCAAAAACAGGTTTTTAAAAATGTTTGCGTACAGTATGTATTACAAATAAAAAACCTAAGTATTCAGACCCTTTATTCAGTACTTTATTGAAGCGCCTTTGGCAGTGATTACAGCCTCAAGTCTTCTTGTGTATGACGCTACAAGCATGGCACAAATGTTTGATGGGAGTTTCTCCCATTGTTCTCTGCAGATACTCTCAAGCTGTGTCAGGTTGGATGTGGCGGGTTGCTGTACAGCTATTATCGATCGGATTCAAGGCTCTGGATAGGCCACTCAAGGACATTAAGAGACTTGTCCCGAAGCCACTCCTGCGTTGTCTTGGCTGTCTGCTTAGGGTCGTTGTCTTATTGGAAGGCGAACCTTCGCCCCAGTCTGAGGTCCTGAGCACTCTCGAGCAGGTTTTCTTCAACGATCTAACTGTACTTTGCGCCATTCCTTTTCCCTCGATCCTGACTAGTCTCCCTGTCCCTGCCTCTGAAAAACATCCCCACAGCATGATGCTGCCACCACCATGCTTCACCGTAGGGATGGTGCCGGGTTTCCTCCAGACGTGACGCTTGGCATTCCGTCCAAAGAGTTCAATCTTGGTTTCATCTGACGAGAGAATGTTGTTTCTCATGGTCTGAGAACCCTTTAGGCGCCTTTTGGCAAACTCCAAGCGGGCTGTCATGTACCTTTTACAGAGGAGTAACTTCCGTCTGGCCACTCTAACATAAAGGCCTGAATTGTGGAGTGCTGCAGAGGTGGTTGTCCTTCTGGAAGGTTCTCCCATTTCCACAGAGGAACTCTGGAGCTCTGTCAGAGTGACCATCAGGTTCTTGGTCACCCCCCTGACCAGCACCCTTCTCCCCCGATTGCTCAGTTTGGCCGGGCGGCCAGCTCTAGGAAGTGTCTTGGTGCTTCCAAACTTATTCCATTTAAGAATAATGGAGGCAACTGTGTTCTTGGGACCTTCAATGCTACAGACGTTTTTTGGTACCCTTCCCCAGATCTGCCTCAACACAATTCCTGTCTCAGAGCTCTACGAACATTTCCTTCGACCTCATGGCTTGGTTTTTGCTCTGAAATGCACTGTCAACTGTGGGATCTTAGATAGACAGGTGTGTGCCTTTCCAAATCATGTCCAATCAATTTTATTTACCACAGGTGGACTCCAATCAAGTGGTATAAACATCTCAAGGATGATCAATGGAAACAGGATGCACCTGAGCTCAATTTCAAGTCTCAGAGGAAAGGGTCTGAATACTTTTGCAAATAAGGTATTTCTGTTTTTATTTTTAATAAATGTGCAAAAAAAAAAGTTAATGTTTTGCTTTGTCATTATGAGGTATTGTGTTTAGATTGATGTGGGAAAATTTTTATTTTTTATTTTTAGTTGTACCGTAACAAAATGTGTAAAAAGTCAAGGGGTCTGAATACTTTCCGAATGTACTGTATATAGTACTAATAACTCGTCACTTCATGTGCATCATCTGGAGCAGTTGAGGACGAAAAAGATCCAGTATTACAGCACCAGATAGTGGAAAAGGTTTGTGTGTACATATTAAAATGTGTTGACCACGAAAGGAGAGAAAGTGTCCTTTGAAGTATAATAATGTGTAATAGACTTCCAAGTGGGTAATACATTCTCATGGGAAAACCCCTCACTATAATATCTTGCTGTTCAAGAGCTGAGAGATGAAATAGTTAACTTCCCACCTCACGTATTGTGACACCAAATGTCTGAGGAAATAAAAGTGTCGCCACACCTGACTTCCTAGGGGTAAAAAAAAAAAAAAACACTAACAAATAATTTAATTCATTTACGTAAATTAGAAAATCCAACAAAGAAAAGTGCCTTTAGGCTGTATCAATAATTAGACGGGTGGAAAAAAGAGGCCAGAATAAAGTAATAAATTACATTTTGCTCAGAATTCTAATGAAGTGAGCTGTTACTTGGGAAGATACGGCAAGATCATATCTTTTAATATTTTATGGGGGCAGGGGGCATGTATTGTTATGCGTCAGGGCTCTTGCTCGCAAAGGGAAATATTGCAAATTACCATTACATGTTTTTATTATTCTATTGCTTATGTTTTGATGAGACTTTTTAATGAGCTTCAAATGGAGCCTTGGGCAGGCTCTCGTCAGGTTCTGAGGTCTGGGCTCTCGCTCTTGTAGAATAAGCAGCTTGAAGCCACCATTGAAAAGCTTCCAGGAGCGCTTGAAGAACAACCATTCGACCTGTGGCCTGCGCTGTGGATCAATGCTATTGATGCTATTGACAAGGAATGAGGGGGGGATTCCCTGTCATTTCAATTCCACTACAGTTTGCCTTTAATCTCTGTCGTAGACTACAAACCCGCGATCTGCACATGCATGCTCCATGTAGGCTACTGCTTTCACAGGCTAGTGCTATTCACGGGCGAGTGCTATTCACGGGCGAGTGCTATTCACGGGCGAGCGCTATTCACGGGCGAGCGCTATTCAGGACGAGCGCTATTCACGGGCGAGCGCTATTCACGGGCGAGCGCTATTCATGGGCGAGCGCTATTCACATGCTAGTGCTATTCACAGGCTAGTGCTATTCACAGGCGAGTGCTATTCACAGGCTAGTGCTTTCACGGGCTAGTGCTATTCACAGATCAAATGATGACAGAAATTTACTGTACCCAAAACTAATGCATTTGGTTTACTCTATGGTCAAAGTCTATGGTTGCACCCCCCACAGGTTTTGGTCACACTTATAGCTTTTGACCCCTGGATTAGGTCGTCACGCAATAATAGATCCACCCTACTTCCTTTGACATTCAAACCCCAAAAGGTCATTTTGTGCGTTCTCCTTGACCTGGATCCAAGATGACTAATTTCCAAAGGTTCGGGTAAATGCAAATAAATGACTCAGTGTTTTGATCGAGGCTCCGCTGTGCTGCTCGGTGTATTGGAATCCCTTTTAATGGATGCTTAGTAAATGGCCCTGGTTCTCCCTGTGTTTGTCAGCATTACCTCAGTTTCCCTCTGCCGAGAGTAATAAGACGAAGCGCCCCGGCGACAGCCCACGGTGATTTGTCGCATTCCAAACACACACCGCCGTGACACTCCAATAATGGGCGGCGTGTTTTACTCAAACAAATGGAGCTGTGAGTGGCGTGATGGAAGCCATTCACTTCATTTTATTCAGGCAGAGCTGTCCGAGTTTAAACCCGAGGGGCCGCCTCAACAAAGAGATGGATCCATACTGATGACGAATTAATAGCGAGGAATGGAACTCTATTGGATTGGACGCACCTGAAGGCCCCATCTTTAATGAATGGCTGTCAATACCTGCTGGATAAGTCAGGAAGATAGAGGACACAGTTAAAGCTGTCCGACAGAGTTTTAGAAGTTCTGTCGTGTCTTGGAGACCTTGATTTGGCATGTTAAATGGTCTCTCTGAAGGAAAATAAAATGCAAATATGGCACAGTGTCTCTTTTCAAAACCTTTTTTAGATGTTAAGTTGTTCTTCACAAAGGTCAAAGCTATCACTTATTTGACCAACTGGACCGCATGGTTAACCTGCACGTTAAAAAAATTACATCTATCTAAAAGCATTAGGCCTAGTTTAGGGTGATTAGACAAGACCTCAGGTCTCAGACAAGGTTACTCACAGAGCCACCTCCGTCACACTTTCCCTTCTTTGAAGGCTCTTAACTTGTACACTGTCTTATTGCAAAGTATTCACTACATCTACGAGATGACAAGATGTGGGAGAGAGAAGACCAGAGGTCTGTGTTACCAGATCATACTGTCGTACTTCATTATTGGCAAATGTATTATTCTATTGGGACTTTTGAAAGGGGTAATCTGTGATTGCTACATTTTTGGACATTTAAATGAATGATACATGGCCATTGATAGTTGAAGAAAATAACTTCTAAATGCCACATTATTTTAGTTCAACTGTCTTTCTAACCACATCAGAACCCCCAAAATATAGGCTTGTTTTAGTCTGTAAAGAATGCAATTGTAAACAAACACTCTATAGCTTCAAAACATGATTAAAACAATCTATGGGCCCTGGTCAAAAATAGCGCACTATATAGGGAATAGAGTGCCATTTGGGATTCAGCCATGGCCTTATTGATTATCAGTGTGTTCAACACAAAGTAACTTGCATGCTCACACCTTGCCTTTCACTCAAGGAATCAAAATTGCCAAGGGCGTACATGTGACAGCATAGCCTACATATCCAGCGTGGCAGTTCATTTGAACAATCTCCCTCCCACACACAGACATTAACCAGCTCCTACACTGTTCATCCATCTCTGGCGGTGGGCCCCAACCTGTGTTGAGTGTTAAAGGGATGACATACATCGGTAATCACGCTAATCGCCCTGCAGATGGACTCCGGTAATGTGCGCTGAGGCGTCCTCACGTCCCCGAGGTGAGCTTCATCAACAAAACGGAGCGGAACCTTTGTCGACATCAGCGGAATGCTGTCATACAAAGTCCACCCAGGCCGCTGCCAGGCAGGCTAGTCGAACGAACACTCTCTTCGCCCGGTCCCTACAGATATTCACCTGGCACTCGTCGCCTTGCCAATCCCGCCTCTCGTTGCCGCCGGCGACAGTGATGGTGACGGCCGGCAACGGCCTCAGCCTCAAAGCTAACCTATTTAATTAAATAATAACAATAATAATTAATGGTCTGTGAAATGAACAAGCGAGAGGGCGTGTGGTGGAGCGCTATAATCAAGGCGCTTTTCACATGTCTGTCTGCTCTATGACCAATTTAGATGATGAGTGAGCAGGTTTGAACATACTGGAGCCGAGGCCGGTCATTATCCACAACAAACGCGCCACACAGGGTGGCACCGAGAGAGATGAGCTGGAGCCTCTGGCCCAGCCTTGCAAAACAGCAGCAGGGCTCAGCCGCTGTTTGTGCCACAAAGTCTGAGGTTGAAGACAATAGAGATGAATAAGAGAAAATACTGTTTGGGCTGCCGAGAACCATACAAATACTGGTGAAGGTATATTATTTCAGTGTTACTTTGCATTTGCTGATGTTTCAAATGGAAAGATACCTGGCATGAAGCCAAGGGTTTGGCAATAATTTAAATCCATTACCTTCTGCAATAGTATCTGTTGTCTAGCAGAACAATAAGACAGCATGTTGGATAAAAAAAATGAAAATATACAACATGTAATATGATGTCATTACAATCAGTTTTGCCCACTGGGACAGTGGTACAGTATGAGGGGAAATCTGTAGCTGACCTAGCTGTAAAAGTATCATTATCACAGCTGCATTTGTGTTAGGCAAAATGTGTACAGTATGTAGAGACTACAGCCCTGCTCTAAATGATCGCTGCGGTACTTAATCTAAATGAATGTAAATTACTCAGCATCCTAATTAAAAGTGCTGCTCAATGAAGGGTAGTTGACCATCAGTAAACTCATCTCTGACTGCTGCGGTCCTTCCTCAAGGACACAGTTCCCACAGAGCACAGGGCCTGGTTGAAAGCCAATACTGGTTTATTTGTTTTCAAAGTCGTTCCTATTTAGATTGCTTGTTGGGTGGTTTCGCTTCACGTACTACCTCAGCAAAATTACTTCTGTTGAAAAACGAATGACCCCTACATTAACTGTTTATTACAAAGCATACAATACACATCTACAACCACATGATGCACATGACATTACTTTAAGCATTATTAAAACTAAATTAATGTATTCATAGTATGTCTGTATTCTGAAAATAATGAAAAGGAAGAGTGGAGGAGGAGTTAGTTGGGCTTCATAGGGTGATGATGCAATGAAAGTGTTGGAAGAAAATCAGCCCTGGCCCTATCATTGCTTCCCATTTGTCTTTTTTTTTTCTCGTGAGACTTCCGCCATTAGGTAAGACCTTTGTGCCCTGGTTATCGACTTACTGTTTAAAATCTCCCGAATGCACTTACTTGTACACTATTCAGAACATGCTGGCTTCATCTCCCCAAGGTAGCCAGAGGCATTCCATTTTCTTTCTTTGTGTTCCATTGGATGTTCAGTCAAATGAAGAGCAGCAAAAGCCCCCATAAATCACTTAACTACTCCTTCCTGCTTTTAAATCATCCCTTTTTTACAAGCTAGGGGTGAGAGATTGAGACCTCAATTCACCTTGGGGTTATTGGGGAGAACCACATGCATTGCCTAACTGGGTCGAGCCTCGTCTTTTACGTAAGGTCAGCCCAGAGTATGTTTCAAATGTGATACCATTAATGATATGCAATACTATTAACACTTTAACTGTTGCTGTGTCATGTACATAACATGTTCAATGGGATACTATTGAACAATGTAGGGGAGAACGGGGCACAAAGTAACACAGGGGAAAATGTAACAACTAACTAAATCAAATTAGAAACCACTTAGAAATCTGTTATTCAATGTGCTAATGCTTGGTTAGTGTATCTACATGCCTGTTTTATGTTTTATTGAAAAGAAGAAAAACAATTAGGCCGAAATGAAAATATTCTTGCCGCCTTTCTTTTTGATTATTGACCTGTGTAAGATTCCCCATGTGCTGTATCTGATGATATATCATTTTTAGAAGTTGTCACGATCGTCGTCTGGAGTAGAAGGTGAGGACCAAAACGCAGCGTGGTTAGTATACATTCTTCTTTATTGAAGAAAGAACATGAAGTAAACTGAACCAAAACAAAAAAAACGAATAAAGACTGTGAAGCTATAATAAGAAACCTGTGCTGACACAAGCAACTAACATAGACATAGATAATCACCCACAGAATATGGCTGCCTAAATATGGTTCCCAATCAGAGACAACGATAGACAGCTGCCTCTAATTGAAAACCAATCTAGGCAACCATAGACATACAATCTACCTAGAAAGGAAACAGCCCCGTAAACATACAAAACCCCTAGACAAGTCAAAAAACACATACATCACCCATGTCACACCCTGACCTAACCAAAATAACAAGGAAAACAAAGAATACTAAGGTCAGGGTGTGACAGAAGTGGTCTTTTGATTGGTAAAGTTGATGACCGTAATGATTGTGTTTTCTCACAAGACTCAGATTAGACTCAGATTTGAGACAGATATGTGCATTTTCCCACCAGTGGGGTTTCCACCAAAGGGACATGTTGCAGATAAATATCAGTGTGTGATGAACGTAGTGCACACAAAATGTACTTTTTGACTTACATTTTCATGTAACAAATAAAAAATAAAGTCTACCAATAGTTTTGACACACACTGATGTGTTAAATAGCAAATGTGCCTCCTCTGGTCTTGGTTTGCATGCTCTAGCAAACAGTTAGCAGATACAGATCTATTTGTCAAACGGCAGCCAAGCATCGATCATCATGTCACGAGAATAAGACCCTCAATATTTATTGGAAAGGAGCCTTAAGATCACCATGCACTTTCACCACCCTGTGAAGTTCATCAGAATGTATTTAGTCAGTAGCCTAATAAAATGTGTGGTTTCCCCAGTTGTAGTGGGAGGAAAATATACCATATCATTGCGTTACTCCAAATTGACTTCAATATGATGGTTATTATATCAATATTTGCCCATAAAGGTATTTCTACTGGAATTTCTCGCATAATTAATTTTACAGACACACAAAGATCCCACCATGTCAAATAAACAAATTCTGTCGGCGTTTATAAAATTGTACCGGATCGTCGCGTTTCCATTACAGCTGTGATGATGTTTTTGCATACAGTATGACTTTACTCACATAAAAACTATGGATGGAAACATGGTTAGTGTTACAATTAATCCTGCAGTCTGTCACAATTAATCCCACCCACTGGGTTAATTGTAATATTTTGACTTCCACCACTTTCGGTTGTAAACAACTGGTACTGTACAATATGTCCAAAAAAATAGTTAGTGTGTAATGGTAGCTGAGATATGTTGTTTGTAAAAACATATTATTAATCCAACTAATCTTTTCATAAATAAGCAAAAGACTGAAAGTGTTACTTTGTGCCCCGGTCTTCCCTACTCAGTGAATTGAATTCAGTGGACATGGCTCTGAGGCTGACCAGAATAATATGGAATGAAGAAACGCCAAACATCCCATCATAATGCACAACCTCAAGTCATCCCTTTGTTCGACTTGGTGGTGAATTTACAATCACCATTTTAATGAAGCCTAATGTCTGAACAGCTTGGTAACATTGGAAGTATTGTAAGATGTTGCTTTAACGGAGATGGAGTGAATCTATGAACGAGTTGGAGTGAATCTATAAAGTCATGTGTTTAGTGATTTGCCCTGTCAAGAGTCATTTAAATTCTAAATCATCTCAAACTTAAGTAAGCCATAAGTTTTGGCTTTGCCCCATTACTTGGGAATGAGAAGAGAATGAAATAATGATTCAGTTGCAAACGGAAGCGCCAAAAACAACATTGATTGCCGTCTTCCCAAAACAACAGCTTGCACTCTTCTCTGAAGTCACGGAGAGTGGAAAGATAAGCAATTTAAGGCACCATTTCCTCTCCTTTTGTCGCATAGATATTGCTTAAGAAATGTCCCAGTTTTTGTTGTCAGCAAAAAATATTCTAAAAGGTCTTCCCTTTCTTGTCGCTGTTCCCTTCAAACACACAAACAAAATGAAGCCCCGGAAATTAGATTTTAGAACTTCACTGAAGCTCAAAACCCCCCGCTGGTCACTAATTTGTATTTGACAACTGAAGCAAGCAGTCACAAGTGTACTTTGTGTACAGCTAGGGAACATTTGGTGGGCAAAACACATTGGCTGACTGGATGTGGGTCTTGAGATGCAGGCACTTTACTAGCGCCCAGAACATTCTGTTTATGCCCCCTCTGTGGAGGGGAGATAGTGGAAGAAGAGGGGGAGCACAGCCAAAGAGAAAGAGCTGGTGGGAGATGGTGCGGAGAAAATGAGGGAAGAAATAAACACACAATAAATGAGGAGGAGGAAGAATAGGGAAGTTGGAGTTGAAGAGAAGAAAGGAAAATAGGGGAAATAAGGGATAGAGAGTCAAATGAAAATTGTGTTTGAAAAAAAAAGGCAATATTAGCTGGCTATAGAATGCTTTGCATAGTACCTCATACAGCGAAATATCCCAAATAACCACAAGACTTACATTTTCATAGAATGATTCAATTTTATTTGAATAGATGCTGGAAGAAGAAGCATTTCATGTTGGTTTAAGACAATTTAAGACAAATCCTATGTATAGCATGTAACATCTTAGATTATGTTCAATTAGGCACTGCGCTGTCAAAAGTTATGACGGCAGCATAAGAAGACCATATTGTTACCCCCATGAGACTGGGTTATGGCAGTTATGTTGTCTCGCCTCCCCTAACCCATCCCATTTCACAGAAAATCACCACATATAAAGCAAGAAGATAAAAAATTTTAAAAAACGTTGTCCCCAGTGTCATAAAACAAGTCAGACCTAATGTGGCCTCTTTTTTTCTCTTATTCTCTGGTGAAAGAGGAAGGGGAGAGAAGACGTAAATGCTGGGCCTCCACATTTCCCATGCCGGAACCAGATGCATTCATAATGCAGGAGATCACGCCCTTAACGCTTGACTACTAAAGACATAAAGTGTCCCTGCCATCCAGGGAGGAGGTAGGATATCTGGTACATGGACACAGACTTCAAGTTATTATTGAAAGTCATACAAAGTGTCTAACTGTTGTAGCAGAAAATGTGCATATACAAAGTTGCCTTGGAAATGGTAAAACATGGAATTATTCATTTACAAGGTCAACATTTGGTTTGATTTGATCATTTCTGTCACATTAAAAGTAGTTAAGTAATGTCAACAATTCATAACATAACAGTAAAACTAACATTAAAACTAACATAACATATGTTATGTGGTCCTGTGTGACTCTGTTGGTAGAGAAGGGTGAATGCAATGTCAAGATCATGGGTTTGATTCCAGCTGGGGACACCCTTTCTATGCACTCACGACTGCAAGTCGCTTTGGATAAAAGCATCTGCGACCCAGCATATAGGGCCTATTTATATATATTATGTAACAACAGTTTGTCGACTGATGACCACATGACTAATACATGAATATCAGTGGAGGCTGCCGATGGCGAGGACGGCTCATAAAAATGGCTGGAATGGAGTAAATGGAATGGCATCAAACACATGGTTTCCATGATATATTTGATAACATTCCACTAATTACGCTCCAGCCATTACCACAAGCCCGTCCTCCTCAATTTAGGTGCCACCAACCTCCTGTGATGACTATTAAATGAATAAATTAATGTTACAATACATGCACAATGACAATGCCACTGAGACATGAATAAGGAGGAAGAATAGGGATGCACATTTCCAATGACACATCAACACCATTGTGTACAGTACCAGTCAAATGTTTGGACACACCTACTTATTCAGCGTTTTTTCTTTATTTTTACTATTTTCTACATTGTAGAATAATAGTGAAGACATCACAACTATGAAATAACACCAAAATAGTGTTAAACAAATCAAAATATATTTCATATTTGAGATTCTTCAAAGTAGCCAGCCTTTGCCTTGATGACAGTTTTGCACACTCTTGGCACAGATTGCGCTGTTCTGGGAAGGGAGTAGTACACAGCGTTGTACGAGATCTTCAGTCTCTGGCAATTTCTCGCATGGAATAGCCTTCATTTCATAGACTGACGAGTTTCAGAAGAAAGTTATTTGTTTATGGACATTTTGAGCCTGTAATTGAACCCACAAATGCTGATGCTCCAGATACTCAACTAATCTAAAGGCGTCCAGTTTTATTTCTAATGATCAATTAGCCTTTTAAAATTACAAACTAGGATTAGCTAACACAACGTGCCATTGGAACACAGGAGTGATGGTTGCTGATAATGGGCCTCTGCACGCCTATGACTTCGGGCTAGAATGTTGAGGGTTCGAAACCTACTCCCTGCTTGTTTCATGACATTATTATGCCGGTCTCAAAGCAAATAGCCAGGATTGTTACTCCCATCTCGTTCTTCGCTCTCTTCCACGCTTGTGGGCGTGCTGGCAGGATGTATTTTTTTTAAATTCTGTGTATATGAATTACAAATCAGCCTTTACTTAAATCTAGAAAATATGTTTCTAGTCTATTGCATAGTTACAATGTGTAAACATTGATGTCCCAGGAGCAGGAGTGGTAAACACTGTTTAAGTGTATAATTGTAAAACATATAATTGTAATGACAGCATCATTCTCTCTTTCGTATCGTCTGAGATTCCCAAAGATTGGAAAGCTGCCGTGGTCATCCCCCTCTTCAAAGGGGGGGACACTCTAGACCGAAACTGCTACAGACCTATATCTATCCTACCCTGTCTTTCTAAGGTTTTCGAAAGCCAAGTTAACAAACAGTTTACCGACCATTTCGAATCCCACCATACCTTCTCCGCTATGCAATCTGGTTTCAGAGCTGGTCATGGGTGCACCTCAGCCACGCTCAAGGTCCTAAACGACATCATAACCGCCATCGATAAGAGACATTACTGTGCAGCCGTATTCATCGACCTGGCCAAGGCTTTCGACTCTGTCAATCACCACATTCTTATTGGCAGACTCGACAGCCTTGGTTTCTCAAATGATTGCCTCGCCTGGTTTATCAACTACTTCTCTGATAGAGGTCAGTGTGTCAAATCGGAGGGCCTGTTGTCCGGACCTCTGGCAGTCTCTATGGGTGTGCCACAGGGTTCAATTCTCGGGCCGACTCTCTTGTCTGTATACATCAATGATGTTGCTCTTGCTGCTGGTGATTCTCTGATCCACCTCTACGCAGATGACACCATTCTGCACACTTCTGGCCCCTCTTTGGACACTGTGTTAACTAACCTCCAGACAAGCTTCAATGCTATACAACTCTCCTTCTGTGGCCTCCAACTGCTCTTAAACGCAAGTAAAACAAAATGCATGCTATTCAATCGATCACTGCCCGCACCTGCTCGCCCGTCTAGCATCACTACTCTGGACGGCTCTGACTCTGAATACGTGGACAACTACAAATATCTGGGTGTCTGGTTAAACTGTAAACTCTCCTTCCAGACTCACATTAAGCATCTCCAATCCAAAATTACATCTAGAATCGGCTTCCTATATCGCAACAAAGCATCCTTCACTCATGCTGCCAAACATACCCTCGTAAAACTGACCATCCTACAGATCCTCGACTTCGGTGATATCATCTATAAAATAGCCTCCAACACTCTACTCAACAAACTGGATGCAGTCTATCACAGTGCCATCCGTTTTGTCACCAAAGCCCCATACACTTCCCACCATTGCGACCTGTACACTCTCTTTGGTTGGCCCTCGCTTCATACTCGACGCCAAACCCACTGGCTACAGGTTATCTACAAGTCTCTGCTAGGTAAAGCCCTGCCTTATCTCAGCTCACTGGTCACCATAGCAGCACCCACTCGTAGCACGCGCTCCAGCAGGTATATCTCACTGGTCACCCCCAAAGCCAATTCCTCCTTTGCTCGTCTTTCCTTTCAGTTCTCTGCTGCCAATGACTGGAAGGAACTGCAAAAATCTCTGAAGCTGGAGACTCATTCAGTATCTCCCTCACTGCACCTGTACATAGCCCATCTGTAAACAGCCCTTCTATCTACCTACTTTCTCACCATACTGTATTTATTTATTTATCTTGCTCCTTTGCAACCCAGTATCTCTACTTGCACATTCATCTTCTGCCAATCTACCATTCCAGTTTAATTCCAGTTTAATTGCTATATTGTAATTACTTCGCCACCATGGCCTATTTATTGCCTTAATTTACCTCATTTGCACTCACTGTATATACACTTTTTGTTTTATTTTGTTCTACTGTATTATTGACTGTATGTTTTGTTTATTCCATGTGGAACTCTGTGTTGTTGTATGTGTCGAATTGCTATGTTTTATCTTGGCCAGGTCGCAGTTGCAAATGAGAACTTGTTCTCAACTAGCCTACCTGGTTAAATAAAGGTTAAATAAAAAAAATAAAAAAAAATTCAAAGAATGGAGTTTGATATGACTGAAAAAAAACTTGCTAAATAGCAATTTTTGTAAATTAACTTCATGACAAAAAATATGCACAATCATTTGTCTCTACACGAACTAACATTTTCCTCTCAATTGTAAATGTTTTGCTTGACTTGTTATGACGTTATAACTACTTACATTTGCTTCCCCCATAATGTTTTGTCAGCCTTTGCTGAAGAAATCCACCAGGGACAGGTAGCTGGCGTCAAATTCGTCATTGGACCCACTCGGCATGATTGGTCATATACAGTAAAAACCTTGGGACCCAAATGCTTGAGTGCTCTAACTCCCCCTTGTGGTGGTCTGGAGGAAGGAAGCCGTGACGCTTGGTACCTCTAAGTCCCACGGTGTAAGCTCGCAACTTTTAAAGGAGAAACCACTGTAGATATTCCATAAAAAATCTGCTGTTTCCAGCTACAATAGTAATTTACAACATTAACCACGTCTACACTGTATTTCTGATCATTTAGATATTACAAAACAAGGACATTTCTAAGTGACCCCAAACTTTTGAATGGTAGTGTATATTCATGGTATTATTAATTTATTGTGGTTTATTTGGTAGCATTTCACAGGCCCTCCGACTGAGTTTTCTAATTGCATTGGTACTGTACAAAGTTAGAGGTGCGCTCTTTCATAGATTTCCCCGCTCCCCCTACCTCGGGCTTTCAGTGGGGAGACCTGAGGTCAACCTACCACCGCCCCCCTCCCCATCTCGTACTTCTGAGTGGGAGACCATCCCAGATAGTAGCCTGCCTAGCTCACAAACTAAAATCAGGGTGCCCACTCCCACAAGGTTAATGGACACACAGTCCCACACGGTGATATATTACTGAAATGATGTGCAAATGAGCGATAGAAAACCGATTGAGCAAATGTCACCATTCCAATTTTTTTTGTGCAGGCGCCCCTAGCAAAATGCTGCCCTGGGCGCATTTTTTTAATTAAATCTGCCACTTGGTATTATATACAGTTGATGTCAGAAGTTTACATAAACTCCTTATTCAACCATTCCACAAATTTCTAGTTAACAAACTACAGTTTTGGCAAGTCAGTTAGGACATCTACTTTGTGCATGACACAAGTAATTTTCCAACAATTGTTTACAGACAGATTATTTCACTTATAGAAGTTTACATACACTAAGTTGACTGTGCCTTTAAACAGCTTGGAAAATGCCAGAAAATGATGTCATGGCTTTAGAAGCTTCTGATAGGCGAATTGACATAATTTGAGTCAATTTGAGTCAATTGGATATATTTCAAGGCAATGCTACCAAATACTAATTGAGTGTATGTATGTAAACATCTGACCAACTGGGAATGTGATGAAAGAAATGAAAGCTGAAATAAATAATTATCTCTACTATTATTCTTACATTTCACATTCTTAAAATAAAGTGGTGATCCTAACTAGGATTAAATGTCAGGAATTGTGGAAAACTGAGTTTACATGTACAGTGCCTTGCGAAAGTATTCGGCCCCCTTGAACTTTGCGACCTTTTGCCACATTTCAGGCTTCAAACATAAAGATATAAAACTGTATTTTTTTGTGAAGAATCAACAACAAGTGGGACACAATCATGAAGTGGAACGACATTTATTGGATATTTCAAACTTTTTTAACAAATCAAAAACTGAAAAATTGGGCGTGCAAAATTATTCAGCCCCCTTAAGTTAATACTTTGTAGCGCCACCTTTTGCTGCGATTACAGCTGTAAGTCGCTTGGGGTATGTCTCTATCAGTTTTGCACATCGAGAGACTGACATTTTTTCCCATTCCTCCTTGCAAAACAGCTCGAGCTCAGTGAGGTTGGATGGAGAGCATTTGTGAACAGCAGTTTTCAGTTCTTTCCACAGATTCTCGATTGGATTCAGGTCTGGACTTTGACTTGGCCATTCTAACACCTGGATATGTTTATTATTGAACCATTCCATTGTAGATTTTGCTTTATGTTTTGGATCATTGTCTTGTTGGAAGACAAATCTCCGTCCCAGTCTCAGGTCTTTTGCAGACTCCATCAGGTTTTCTTCCAGAATGGTCCTGTATTTGGCTCCATCCATCTTCCAATCAATTTTAACCATCTTCCCTGTCCCTGCTGAAGAAAAGCAGGCCCAAACCATGATGCTGCCACCACCATGTTTGACAGTGGGGATGGTGTGTACAGGGTGATGAGCTGTGTTGCTTTTACGCCAAACATAACGTTTTGCATTGTTGCCAATGCAACATATAAGTGTCCATAACCTCATTATCTGGGATGGACAAGGTGTAGATTCGACCCTAAGGGGGTGATGCCCCAGGAAGATGGTCGTTCACATAGACTTCGGGGCGACGAGGGGGTAGAATGGATATAATGGACGCCTTTTTCTTGCTGAAGACACTCTGGAACTGGGCATATACAGGTGGGATGTGGCTTGGAATGGCAGACTCCGATCCTTCTATAGAAGGAAACAGGAGGGAGACCATGAAAACAGGAGGGAGACCATGACAGCAGTTCCCTTTGCCGCCAGGAGATGGCAAGGTCGTGAAGGCTTAACCCAGGGGTGACCGAGGATGAGGGGTTCTTTAGGCGAAGACAACACCTTTAACTGAATAACCTCCGAGTGAAGGAGGCCAATCTGAAGTGTGATACTTTCGGTCATGCGAGTCACAAGACCAGTTCCAAGAGGTTGTCTGTCCAGCGCATTAATCCTAAAGGGAGGATTAACAGGGATTAGTTTGACTCTTAAGTGTTGTGCCAATTGTTTGTCAATGAAATTACCCCCAAGTTCACTAGTCCCTCCACCAACTGAGTGACCCCATTGGCAGAAAGAAGAGCCGGGATACCAAACTGCCTTTTGGTAATATTCAAAAATGTAAAGGTGCTTACCCGAGCGTAAGTTGGTAAGTTGTGATCACCCCTTCATGGGGGGCGAATTGGACAGCTATTGAGTAGGTGGTTACTCTCTCCCCAATAGAGGCACACATTTTCACGTGACCGCTCTGTCTCTTGGCAGGCGTGAGAGGGGTACGACCGAGTTGCATGGGTTCGGGGCTATTAGCCTGTGGTGGTCGAGAGAAGGGCATTAGCAGACTCGCAGGTTTGCGGTCCACCAGTAGGTGGCCAATGGATACGGACATCCGGATGTATTAGTTTAGGTCCGTTAAATCTCCTCTGCAGGCCAGTTCGATCTGTAACTCCCGATTTAGAGTTGGTTCCCTCCATCCACTGCCGGCAGCCATGGTGCGGAACTCAAGGGCAAACTCAGTGGTGGAGCGATGGCCCTATCACAGCTCACATAACAGGTTCCCGGTGTGACGACCTGAAACTGAATGGTTGAACACTTCCTTGAAGAGGGCGTGGAAGCATGATTCAGAAGACAGATCAGAACTTTGAGCGGCCCACAGGGCTGTGACCCAATCCAAAGCTTTGCCTGTGAGTAGGGAGGTGATGAAGTCCACCCTGTCTTTGTCAGAGGTAAAGTCAGCTGGGTGATGGTCAATGTACAGGTTACATTGCATAAGAAATTCTTGATATTTCCCTGGAGAGCCATCGTATTTATTAGGCATGGATATGGGGGAGATGAACTAGAGGAGGCTTTGGCACCTGTTATCGATGAAGCAGGAATGGACCGCCAAAGGAGGTCGCAGAGTTCCTCAATTCGTTCCTCCTGTCGGGCTAGACGTAGCTGCAGCTCAGCTGAATTCAACTGTCATTTTTGGTGAGGTGTTCAGAGCTGGTTTCAAGCACAGGAGGTGTTTATTTGTAAAGGACCACAGGAGGAGGCAGGTAGCTGGGTCCAGGGGCAGGCAGAAGGTGATACACAGGGGGTACAACAAGGCAACAGTACAGCCAAGGAAAAGGCTAGTAATGTTGTCCGGGAGATAAGGCAATAGGTTAATAACAGGAAATCCCATAGGCTAAGGTACAGGCAGGGAATAGACAAAAGGCATCGTTAGTGAGGCAGGCAAAAACTATCACACTATCACAAGTGACACACTTCTATTCGGAGCTCTGTTTTTCCCGTAATTGAATCCTCCCATGTACGATAGTAGAGAGGATAAAGTAGACGGCACGAGTTTTGATTTATGACCATATATGCGCATCCGGCCAGGACATCCTGTTCCTGTTGTCACGTGCTAGAGGGTGTCTTATTTTATATCTATATTGCATCTTTTCCTTTGAAGTTGTCATGATGATTGATGTGTAGGGACCTGGTTGAACTGGGGGGATGTGTGTTTGAACATTTCATAGAGGGTGACCCCACACCCACCCTATTTTATTGCCCTTAGGGTTGTTGTCTATGAAGTAGGAATGTCCGGGGGGGGGGGGGGGGGGGTTGTATTTGCGGCAGACGCATTATAAATAAAGCCCAGAACAAGACATGTGGCCCCAGAACACTAATCAAGATTTTAAAAATAAACCCCAGAACATTAAACAGAAAATTATGTATCCTAGGCCAATTCTCGGGGTGCTATGCATCTCTTGTCACAAACCCAATGATTAAAGCATCGAGGAAGTTTTGGGTGAGGCCCCTGATTGTTTTAAAGGAGTTTTGGGTATGAGTGAAGGACATATGTCTTACATATTCCAACCTGAGGATTCTACGGTTAAGATATTCACAGACAGCGGCCCCAAACCCCTTTATCATGCAAAACCCCGGAGTGGTACAACCCTGCCAGGATATGCAATGGAAGAACTGGTGTGCGGCCGCAGTGATCTGAAGGCCCTAAGAATCGCTTCAATTGCTTATAGCCCCGACTCCAAAGTGACAATTTTAGCATGTGAACAATTTGATAGTACAAATGCGACGAAGTCTGTCAGTTCATATGTATTTTCCAAAGCCTGGGATGTTTTTATGTCAGTGTTTAGCTTTAAATGGATTGATTATCCCATATTCATAACCCTGATGAATAAGCTGGACCATCTTTTCCAAAATCGTGAACAATTACGGCGCTGGCCGCGTCTATCCTTAAGACATACCCAGGATCTACATGCCAGACGTTTGATCTATCCCTGGAGTGAAAATTTACGGGTCAGGGCTAACCAGGCCCTTTATCTGTAATAAATTAATAGTTAAAATGTTTAATTAATTATAACATGTTTTAAAGTGTATGTGCTAGAGATTTAGAATTAATGGGAATTAATACTATATCTCAACCCTTAACGAACGAACGGGAAGCTGTCTTTTCTCTCTCGCCCCGTCTGTCGCGGAGAAAAGGCATTTCTGGGAAAATGGTTATTTGCGTTTCAAAACAATGTCTTATTTTATACGAATACAGTCAAAGGTATGTTATAAACATTAAAGGTTATTAAAAGTTTAGTACTGTCTGGTAAATGATGTATAACTGTTGTACAACCACTGTTTATAAATAAAACATCCGTGCATGTTTCAATATTGCGCAGTAAAATTGTTTTGGATTAATTATAAGATGTTTTAAAAAGGTCTGTACTAAATAAATGGTTTTAAAGAGGTATCTCACTGTTTAACGAAAGGAATATCACTCGCCCTCTCTCTCCCAATCTAGGGCAGGGGTGTGTGTCTCTGCATGGGTCGTTTGAAACCAAAAAGATGTGTGTCTCTTCAAATGGGCACTTTCGATTCATTTACCGCACATGCCTTTCAAATACGTATTTATCTCACCCCCAATGACGTGGGTGGGTAAAAATTCAAACAACCCCGGCAAAATATATCTTGCCTAGACAACCTCCTACGGGTTTTAAAACATACAGTGGGGCAAAAAAGTATTTAGTCAGCCACCAATTGTGCAAGTTCTCCCACTTAAAAAGATGAGAGAGGCCTGTAATTCATCATAGGTACACTTCAACTATGACAGACAAAATGAGAAAAGAAATCCAGAAAATCACATTGTTTGGATTTTTAATGAATTTATTTGCAAATTATGGTGGGAAATAAGTATTTGGTCACCTACAAACAAGCAAGATTTCTGGCTCTCACAGACCTGTAACTTCTTCTTTAAGAGGCTCCTCTGTCCTCCACTCGTTACCTGTATTAATGGCACCCGTTTGAACTTGTTATCAGTATAAAAGTCACCTGTCCACAACCTCAAACAGTCACACTCCAAACTGCACTATGGCCAAGACCAAAGAGCTGTCATTAATAGGATATACCTAGGAAGTTGTAACCTGTAACACACCTCGTTTATTCTCCTCAAGACTTTAACTTCTTATGGTATAGGGGACGCTTGCATCCCCCTTGGCCAAAAGCCAGGGAAAATGCAGCAAATGCGGCAAATTCAAATAAGATTATATAAAAATCAAACTTTCATTAAATCACACATGTTAGATACTAAATTAAAGCTACACTCGTTGTGAATCCAGCCAACATTTCAGATTTTAAAAGGGCTTTTCGGAGAAAGCATAAGAAGCTATTATCTGAGGATAGCACAACAGTACACAAAGAGGGTAGCATATTTCAACCCTGCAGGCGCTACACAAAACGCATAAATAAAATATAAAACATGCCTTACCTTTGATGAGCTTCTTTTGTTGGCACTCCAATATGTCCCATAAACATCACAATTGGTCCTTTTGTTCGATTAATTCCATCCATATATATCCAAAATGTCCATTTATTTGGCGCGTTTGATCCAGAAAAAAACAGCTTCCAAATTGAGCAACGTCACTACAAAATATTCCAAAAGTTGCCTGTAAACTTTGCCAAAACATTTCAAGCTACTTTTGTAATACAACTTTAGGTATTTTACAATACCTATCTTTAGGTATCGATCAAATTGAAGACGGGTCTATCTGTGTTCAATACAGGAAGACAACAAACCAAGCTACTTTTCAAGTACTACTCTCAACAGTGTTACGCAGTTCCTGGATGGCCGTACTTCTTCATTGCACAAATGAATAACCTCAACCAAATTCCAAAGACTGGTGATATCCAGTGGAAGCGGTAGGAACTGAAAGTTCCTAAGAAATATTGTTTCCTAATGACAACTCCCTGAACAGACAGAGACCTAAAAAAAAAATCAGAATGGTTAGTCCTTGGGATTTTGCCTGCTACATAAGTTATGTTCTACTCACAGACATGATTCAAACAAACTTCAGTGTTTTCTATCCAAATCTACTAATAATAGGCATATCTTATATTCTTGGCATGAGTAGCAGGAAGTTGAAATCGAGCACGCTGTTTATCCAAAAGTGAAAATGCTGCCCCTATACCTTAAGAAGTTAAATGGCCCAACACACTGCGGCCCCAGCTTCCGGCAGGGCAGGCGGAGGGGCAGGTTTCGGGTCGAGAGCCAGACCCGGTCCCCCGGTGCGAACACGGGGGCCTCACTGCAGTGCTGGTCAGCGCTCCTCTTTTGCCGTTTCCCCGCCAGTCTCAGCGACTCCTGGACGGCTTTCCAGGTGTCCTTGGAGCGCTGTACACATTCCTCTACTGCAGGAGCCTCGGTCTGGCTCTGATGCCATGGGGCCAGGGCCGGCTGGTAACCCAACACACACTCAAAAGGGGACATGTTCGTTGAGGAGTGGCAGAGGGAGTTCTGAGCGAGCTCAGCCCAAGGAACATACTTCGCCCACTCACCAGGCCGGTCGCGGCAATATGACCGCAGAAACCTGCCCACATCCTGGTTTACGCGCCCGACCTGCCGATTACTCTCGGGGTGAAAACCCGAGGTCAAGCTGACCGAGACCCCCAGTCTCTCCATAAACGCCCTCCAAACTCTGGACGTGAATTGGGGGCCCCGATCAGAACCGATGTCCTCAGGCACCCCATAGTGCCGGAAGACATGGGTAAACAAGGCCTGCGCAGTCTGCAGGGCCGTAGGGAGACCGGGCAACGGGATGAGACGGCAGGACTTAGAAAACCGATCCACAACGACCAGGATCGTAGTACTTCCCTGGGACGGGGGAAGGTCGGTAAGAAAGTCCACCGATAAGTGTGTCCACGGCCGTTGTGGAACAGGGAGGGGCTGTAACTTCCCTCTAGGCAAGTGTCGAGGAGCCTTGCTCTGAGCGCACACCGAGCAGGAGGAGACATAAAATCTCATGTCCTTAGCCAATGTGGGCCACCAGTATCTCCCTCTAAGACTCCGCACTGTCCTCTCCATGCCAGGATGACCCAAGGAGGGTAGAGTATGAGCCCAACGGATTAGTTTATCCCGGACCACCCTCGGCACGTACTGAGCCCCTGCTGGACACTGAGGGGGGGCCGGCTCTAACCGTGAGGCCCTCTCTATTTCGGCGTCCACCTCTATTTCGGAGTCGGCTCAACGGACCGCTCCTCGGTATCATAGAGGCGGGACAGCGCGTCGGCTTTGGAGCCTGGCCGGTTCGAGACGGTGAAACGAAACCGGGTAAAAAACATGGCCCATCTAGCCTGACGCGGATTTAGTCTTCTCGTTCCCCGGATATACTCGAGATTACGAGTATATCCGTTGGCCCCCTCAAGCCAATGTCTCCACACCTTCAGAGCCTTGACTACAGCTAACAACTCCCGGTCCCCCACGTCATAGTTTCGCTCCGCCAGACCGTGCTTCCTCGAAAAGAAGGCACAAGGGCGGAGCTTTGGTGGCACGCCCGAGCGCTGGGACAGCACGGACCCGACCCCTGCCTCGGACGCGTCCACCTCCACTATGAACGCTAAAGAGGGGTCCGGATGCGCCAATACGGGCGCATTGGTGAACAGCTCCTTCAGACGACTGAAAGCTCTGCCCGCCTCTGCTGACGCACCGGTCCTTCCTTCAGCAGTGAGGTAATGGGAGCAGCTACCTGACCAAAACCCCGGATAAACCTCCGGTAGTAATTGGCAAACCCTAAAAACCGCTGCACCTCTTTCACCGTGGTCGGAGTCGGCCAATTACGCACAGCTGTAACGCGGTCACACTCCATCACCACCCCGGAGGTGGAAATACGATAACCCAGGAAGGAAACGGCCTGGTTGAAGAACACACATTTCTCGGCCTTGCAGTACAGGTCATGCTCCAGCAGTCGCCCAAGTACCTTACGCACCAGAGACACGTGCACCGCGCGTGTGGCAGAATAGATCAAGATGTCATCGATGTACACTACCACTCCCTGCCCAAGCAGGTCTCGGAGAATCTCATCTACGAAGGATTGGAAGACGGCTGGAGCATTTTTCAACCCATATGGCATGACGCGGTACTCAAAATGGCCAGATTTAGTACTAAATGCGGTTTTCCACTCATCTCCTTCCCGGATACGTACCAGATTACACGAACACCTTTACCTTACGCACACACGTAACACAAAATCAATCCCGCACAAAACAATGGCGGGTACACGTACTTTATATAAGGAAGCCCATCAAGCACATACAACAGGACACAAGTGAAACTAATAAGACAAAAACAAACAGACAACGAAAAAGGGATCGGTGGCGGCTAGTAGGCCGGCAGCCAACTTCGTTGGAAGTCGTGACACAGCTATTTTCCCGTTCTGTAAGAGCGTTTTTATCAAACACACCGAGAACAGAGGATTTAAAAGTCCTGTCCCCCGGGGACCTCCACCCGCTTGCTCCATATTCCAGACCCAAACAAGCAAAGCACAACTCGGGCGCAAGTACATTGCACAGAATCATCCCCTCCCGAAAAGTGCTACTGGGCAGGGAACTTACTGCTTCACGAAACGGCGCTCCATGGACACGGTATGAAGCCATTATATATATTATTATTTATACATTTTTATGATTGAATATGTTAAAACAAGGACAAATAATGTTTTTCCAGGCTCCAACGATACAGGCCCGGCAGAATCTGGAGTGATTAGTGAAAAATGTCCCCGGTTTCCGAGATTCGTCAGAACAGTCCTCGTCAAAAAAGCAGAGGTAATTTATTTATATATTGTTAATATATGTTATTATATCTGAAATGTATTTGACATTTTTTATCTAACATATTTATTGTTTAATAACCTATTTTGTATGTATTATTTTCTTTCAGACTCCTCCCCGGCATATAACGGCACAGAAGACCTCACACATCTAGAGCACACGGAGGATTACGGCTCACCGGACATTCACAATGAAACAACGAAACCGGAGGATTTCACTGTTTTAAATCACATTTCAGAGGTAGACGACCTGCTATTATGGGAGGCGGCCAACCTTCTTGATTCCTCCAATTTTTGGGTGGAAACACCCGAACCTGAAATAGAACAAGCTAGGCTTTTCACTGCTTTTTCCAGGGCTCTAAAATCCCAAAAGGTTTTGCTCCACAAACGAATGGGGGCTTTACTCGAGCGACAATACGTCAGGATCTTTCCTTCTGGCATAGAACAATGCCACGTTTGTTAAACAGCAATCCAACAAAAAAACGCAACAACCTGCTATCCCAGATTCCCGAAGCCCTCATCTCGATAATTAACCAGATGAATGAGAGCCTAAGATCTTCTACACCGTACACCCCACAAAACCAACCATTAACGCCCAGGTCCGAAGAGTCTGAAACACAATACGATGTTTTTGAGGAATTGGAAAATTGTCTAATAAATCAGGAGGGAGATGGTATTGATAGAAGTGTCTGGGTTGTGTACCGAAATAAATTCAACAATACAGAGATTTGACAGTTTTTCAATTTCACATGGGTGAATTAGAATCTTGACTATGCTGTGTTTTATGTGATGATATTGGATACTCTGAACAAACTGTTAGACCGGGCAAGAGATTATGCCTAACCTTGTGATGTCTTACAGTTGGAAATTTGTGGAGATAGCCTGCATAACACTGTATCTCTTATTTTACCCAATGGTGAAGCAGACCTTGAACAATTTATAGCGCTGCTGGAACGACTTGTTCTGTCAAATGTATCCGTCATAGCCGATAGGACCCTCGAGCTTGTAGTGCAAATAATACGTCAACCCCAGGGTGGCGGGGGTCAGAGAAGGAAACTAGATAGCCTAATGCAATCATAAATCATAAGCAATAAAAGGGCCTACCTCATAAACGTTCACAATCCTGATAATAGACTATGCTTCGCAATAGGCCTAACACATTTACTCAACCCTGGGTGTACAGATCTAGCGGCGTTACACAAGGCTAGAGAGCTCCAAACGGCCGTGGGTCTAGGTATGCAGGATGCGGTGGCTTTCTCGGACAGAGTCAAATTTAAAGACTTTCTGAACATCAAGATTGTGGTTTCGTACCACAGTAGAGTGAATGCAGCTCTCTTGAAATTCCAAAACAACCCCCAACCTCATCCTCAGATTCTGTAATTTGATGTGCAAAACGCCTACTATTATGCTATTACTAACATCACCGCGTTATTAGGCACACCATATGTGTGTCCATCCTGCCATGCCGGCTACACCCGAAAGGGGGTGGCACTTGTGCCGTTATAACTGTTCATTATGTCTGAATGAAAATTGTCCGATGCAGCCCTTAAACTGGACACCCTGTGCGGATTGCCACCGCACATGTCATTCGGCCTACTGTTACAAAAAACACACAATTTAAACATGGCACCCCAAGGCCTGTAAATCTGTAAGCAGTTGTGACATTAACAAGAAATTTCCAAAATGCCATTGCAATTACAACCTTAAAATAGACAGCCCTAAACGTCATGTGTGTGGAATCATACATTACCCTGTAAAGGGCCTTTGAAAAGCAGAGTCGCTGAAGTGGTTCAAGAAGTGCCACACGAGTGCCACCCTTGGCTGAAGATGAACATTCAGAGAAATACGTGTTCTATGATTTTGAGACTAATCAGCAATCAGGGGTTCATTTGCCTATTTTTGTATCCACCATGACTTTCAAGGGTGAAAAGTGGTCTTCAGAGGGTCCCAATTGTGCACTGCTCTTTCTAAAACACTTAGAAAACCCCAGTACAGAAACTTCACATTTATAGAGCACAATTCTAGAGCCTATGACTCCTACCTTCTTCTGAACCTCTTGATACAGCAAGGCGTTGCACCCAGTGTCATAACTCAAGGTAGTAAAATCTTGTGTTTTGTAGACCCCGCCTTCAACCAGAGATACATTGACAGATTAAGCTTCTTACCCATGAGATTGGCTCAAATGCCAGAGGCCTTGGGTTTTGAAAACTCTGTGAAAGGCTGGTTTCCCACTTCTTCACATCTGAGGAGAATCTACATTATATCGGATCTTATCCCAGCCCCGAAATGTACGGGTATGATCAAATGTCTCCCAAAGAGCGTGAGAGATTCATGACGTGGTACAAGACAGTAAGAGATAGCACCTTTGATTTCCATAAAGAGATGGAATCACACTGTGACAATGATGTGGTTATACTTCGTGAAGGATGACTCAGATTCAGAGAAGAGGTAATCAAAGATGCAGGCATTGACCCCTGGAGTTGTACAACTATTGCATCGGCATGCATGAAAACCTATCGTACACACTTTCTACCTTACAGCATCTATAGCTATCCCCTCGCCTGACATCTACCGACGCCAATTCAAGTCATACTCTAGTGGGTCCATTCAATGGTTGGAGTACTTGGCCCAGGATACAGACATTTTTATTCAACATGCTTTGAAAAGGGATGAGAAGGCGTTTGAGTCTTATCATGTAGATGGATACACACAGATTGACGGGGTTGAGACCGTGTTTGAAACGGTTGTTTCTATCACGGTCGTAAATCTTGCTTTGTGCCACAGGCCATGTGTGTCCCAACCCAAAAGACTTTTGGGGAAATGTACCAAGAGTTTCAAGACAAATTGGATTCTTTACAGGCTACTTACGGGTTAAAAGTGGATGTGATGTGGGAGCATGAATGGATCGCACTCAAAAAGTCTGATCCTCATGTTTGAGCCTTCCTTTCCAGCTTTGACACACCAGAACCCTTGGAACCACGACAGGCCTTGTATGGAGGCCATACCAATGCTTTGACATTGCGGTATGTAGCGCTACCCGACAAGACTTACCCCAAAACTATTTTGGTCTGATCAAAGCAACTGTCTACCCTCCTAGGGGTTTGTTTATACCAGTGATGCCTTACAGGGGACCTCAAGGAAAACTTTTCTTTCCCCTTTGTCGCACCTGCAGAGAAACCACAACCAGGAAAACCCTTGTGATCACTCAGATCAAGAAAGAGCCTTGACAGGTATATGGGTCACAGTTGAATTCTCTAAGGCTCTAGAGATGGGGTATCATGTGGCCAAAATCTTTGAAGTGTGGGACTTTTCCAGGAAATCAGACACTCTTTTTAAGGAGTACATCAAGACCTTCTTGAGATGCAAGCAAATGGCTTCAGGCTATCCTGCATCGGTCACAGATCAAGAGAGCAGAGACAAGTACATTCAAGACTATCACGACAGAGAAGGCATACTTCTTGACCCTGACAAAATAGAGGTCAACAAAATCAATAGAAATATGCCGAAATTGTACTTGAACTCGCTTTGGGGCAAGCTTTCACAGAGATGCAATATGCTAACAACGTCGTTCATTAAAGACCCCGAAGAATTTGGGGAATTTGTTTTTTTTTCGGGCCAATACGAAACTTCACATTTTTCATTCTTGAGTCAAGACATTGCCCTGGTTCAATGGAGGCGTAACAAGAAGTGGGTTCTACCCCCGGGTAATGTAAATGTGTTTCTTGCAGCATTTACCACTGCCTATGGCCGACTTGAACTGTACACCCTCATGGAGCAGCTTCAGAGGCGTGTTCTTTACCACGACACAGACTCTGTGGTCTATGTAAGCAAACAGGGTGATTGGAACCCCCCACTTAGCAACTATCTGGGTGGTTTAACGAGTGAACTCGAAGATGGTGACCATATCACATATCCTCCTCTGGTCCCAAAAGCTATGCTTTTAGGACTAAAGACAATCACGTGGTGTTGAAAGCCAAAGACGTGACTCAAAACTATGAAAATGCCCCGTGTGTAAACTTGGAATGAATCACACGCTTGGTCGAGGGGTTCATAAACGACCGGAATAGTGACTTGGAGATTTTGAGCTCCTACAAAAAAGATTGTTAGGGATAAAAAGGGCTTCCCTCAAAGGAATGCCCCACTTACTAAAAGATTCAGGGTAGTCTATGACAAGAGACTGATTTTACCTGATGGGACCCCATTGCCCTTTGGCTACTGACTTATGCTACAAGCCCCAGTGTGTCTTAAAGCTTAAGTATAATATAATAATATAATAATATAATGACTGCTGTAGAAGGTTTTGACCCCCGGTTGCAACTACCATTTTCGGCCTTAATTGCAGGCCCATCCAATAGTGGTAAAATTGTTTTGTAAAAAGTATTTTAGAGAATTCTGAACATGTGTTATCTCAAAAGCCTGATCATATTGTGTGGTGTTATTCGTGTTATCAACCTTTGTATGATGAATTTTTGAAGAAAATAAAAATCAAGTTTGTTGAAGGAATACCTGAATCCCTGTCTGATGATGAACTTCTCCCTACTCATAAAAACAATCTGCTGGTTTTGGACAATATGCTATTTGCAGGTAGCGAACATCCCGAAATTGCACGAGCTTTTACCCAATATACTCATCATAGAAACCTGTCCGTGCTTTACTTGTTGCAGAATGTGTTTCACCAAGGTAAAAATAGTCGTACCATTAGTTTGAACTCCAATTACATGGTTTTGTTCAAAAACCCTAGAGACAAACTACAAATTAACACTCTAGCTCAGCAGATGTACCCGGGACGGAAATCCTACTTTATGGAGAGCTATGAGGATGCTACCAAAGAGCCATTTTCTTATTTAATCGTGGATTTAAAAGCAAATACTCCAGAACACCTGAGGCTACGAACCGGTCTGTTCCCATGGGAGTGGCCGGCTGCGTACATTCCTAAAAAGTAACCGCTATGTCTCTGCATTTAAAAATAAACATGTCCCTCTTGAGAAGCCTAGTTGGCGCTACAGCTAAAGAACGGAAGGCCATCTTAGGTAGAATACACAGTGGTGACCGCATGTAGTGGAAAGGTTATCTTGCACTTGCTTGATGCTGTAGTATATCTTTGATCCGTTTTTGGTCAAAAATTCTTTAATAGATTTGGGGAAATGTGAAAAACTGGGGGGAAATTGGGACGGAGATTTGTCTTCCAACAAGACAATGATCCAAAACATAAAGCAAAATCTACAATGGAATGGTTCAAAAATAAACATATCCAGGTGTTAGAATGGCCAAGTCAAAGTCCAGACCTGAATCCAATCGAGAATCTGTGGAAAGAACTGAAAACTGCTGTTCACAAATGCTCTCCATCCAACCTCACTGAGCTCGAGCTGTTTTGCAAGGAGGAATGGGAAAAAATGTCAGTCTCTCGATGTGCAAAACTGATAGAGACATACCCCAAGCGACTTACAGCTGTAATCGCAGCAAAAGGTGGTGCTACAAAGTATTAATTTAAGGGGGCTGAATAATTTTGCACGCCCAATTTTTCAGTTTTTGATTTGTTAAAAAAGTTTGAAATATCCAATAAATGTCGTTCCACTTCATGATTGTGTCCCACAATACAGTTTTATATCTTTATGTTTGAAGCCTGAAATGTGGCAAAAGGTCGCAAAGTTCAAGGGGGTCGAATACTTTCGCAAGGCACTGTACATACTCTGCATTGACGTGTTGAAAATTAATTATGTTTTTATGTAAGCTGCCCGTATTAGAGGCGTGATCAACCAAACCTATAACAATGTAAAGGGCCTAGAAAAATGTTTTCTTGACTGCAGATTCTACTGCCCACAGGTATGCTAAAGGTTTTCATGGTAATTTTTTGGAGAGGGTAAAGGGCATTTCCTTTCATCAAAGCCTGTGAGTGACCCAGACAAACTGCCGGAGATACAGACAGTTTTTAAATAAAAAGCATTGCCCACAACACTTTTAAACTAAAGTCCCTATCCTGGGCAGACATCAGGCAAAACTCATCCTTGGCCCTGGTTAATTATATTCTTAAATCAACCAAATTTAAGAGTAAACGTTCTTGAAAGAAAATGTCAGAGTGTATAGGCCCTAGCAGATGAAACTCTCGAGATTCGGCACAGTAGCGAGCGCGTGCCTCCAGTCCTTTGTTTGCACCGGGGGAAGGGTCTGTCGATTCCATAGAGACTCCTGCAGTATCCTTGCTAAACAGCCCTGCGCTGAATTGTGTCTTGAGAGTGTCTTCGGAGTAGTTGAGTAAACACTCCATGATGGCCCTATGAGGGTATGTGGCACTGCTTTGACTGATTAGGCGTTCACCCAAAGTCACATCCACTTGGGAGAATATGGTAGCCACTGGGTAATTAATGAGACTCACTTTAGCATCGTCTGCAATATTAGCACCATCTCTTTTGGTCACTTTTAGGCGTAAATGCACCAAGGTGATGTTGAGGTCCAGATAGTTGTCACCGTGGCCTGGTTTGAAAATTTTTATAGGACCGTTGTCTGTAATGGCAGAGAGTGGGGCTATCTCCACATAACTGGACCTCTTTATTGGATGTTGGGTTAAGGGGGCCGTGAAAAGATCGAGCTCTTTATAGCTTCAGAGGACATGTGGTGTAAAAGAGCCATGGTGCTTGTTCTTCAGAGTATTATTTTTGTCGTTTTTGCTCCAGACTTCCTCACTTTACCACGTCTTTGACTTACTGAGTTTCTTTTAACTGTTAACCTCCACTTTTTAAGGGCAAGCCTGCGCCTTATACCCGGAGGTGTCTTGTTCGGTCTTCGAGACAACATCATAAGCCCCGAGCCTTCTTGATGCTCGGCATCTGGTGACGCCCTTCTGGTCATAGCATTGGCTACAACCTCACTTACTATATTTTTAGCCGCTAATTTTAAATGGTTTGGCTATGCTGAGGCAATCTCTTCATAAACGGTAAAACGATCCTGAAGACGTTACGAAATATACCTCCTATCCCCGAACCGTACATGGTCGTGGATCCATAATAGCCGGGTAACCCATTACCCACTTGAGCAACCTAGTATGAGACATAGCTGTTACGGTCGAGATGTCGGTGTTCCATAACCCTTTTTAATTTATTTGTATTATGTTTATAAAAATATATAATACTAATATTCTATTATATATGTAGAGAGGTTTTGGTGGGTCTAAAGTGGAGTTTTACAATCGTTTTACCATAAGTAAATTCTATGTTTTCGTTCTGATCCGTTTTAAGCTCAACCAGAATGTTTTCAATATATTTATTTCTTACAGGTACGTAGTGTGGCTTGTCGTAGGTGACAGTGACTATATCGCCATCCTTTCCGTCTATATGAACTGTTCTCTGTAGGGGCACACAACTGTCTCTGACCCTTTGATAGGATATGATGTCGGTATACACAAATATGTTGTAAAATCCTGCATATATATCCGCAGGGAATGGGAATAATTTATCTTTCACATACGTCCATTTATTGGGACCCATCCCCAACATATAGGCAAAATTACCGCTGGTCTTTATACCCCCACCAGCATCCCCTGAGATTTGTACACATTTATGTATAGGGTTGTAGATCAAGAGTATTTCCATATTGTTCAGGGTTAGGAGTTCATTTAACTCTGAGACGATCCTGTCGACGGTTCTATAGAACCTTTTTTAAGCTTAATAAGTTTTGCAGGTTCCGATATCCTTTTGCAATAAAAATCACAGTCCTTATCTTTGATATTATACCAACTATGGAGGTATGTAATCTCGCTGAGACCTACTTCCCAGGCCTCTGATAACTCTATAGGCTTTGGAAAATTGGTTGTATAATTCGAACTGGGGAGAGTCAGGTAGAAATCGTTGTGTTCCATGATGCACTCCTGTGTACACGCGAATGATGTTGTATTTACCCCCGATGCCTATACCACATCGTGCTCTAATACCCAACTGTTGAACTTTTGGGGCCAGTTTTTCCAGCGGACCCATTTTTTTACCCTTCTCTCTCTTTTGATCTAGAATCTCCTCCACGTGAAAGACTGTCTTTACCCAACTGTACCTTCTGTAGTTCCTTCTCATAAAAATATCCCTCTATAAGCTCCCCGTCATAATCTTTTAACTTGTAGACCGGGGGTATGCGTAGTAGACATTCGGTAACAGTGAACACCTCATCGCTGTAACCTTGCTCATATTTTTTGTCGAAAACACCCCTCAACTTGGATATACGCACCAAGTCCCCCACTATGAATTTAAAATCTTTTTTTTTTTCTTACGGCGAAGGGGGAACAAACCATACAGATTTTTAAAGACTTGAAAATAGTTTTCAGAAGAG
This sequence comes from Oncorhynchus clarkii lewisi, assembly GCF_045791955.1. Taxonomy (NCBI): domain Eukaryota; kingdom Metazoa; phylum Chordata; class Actinopteri; order Salmoniformes; family Salmonidae; genus Oncorhynchus; species Oncorhynchus clarkii. Next base: position 23,405,476 of record NC_092155.1, on the reverse strand, counting down.
ACCATGGAGGGCTTCATCCGTAAACTCTTATGGTAGCTGTTGTTGTACCCCTTTACTAAATCTTGAACTATATCGATATATCTATACGTTTTGTGAGCTGTAAAATATCGCCACATCCGCTCCTTCAGAGTTCTGTTAAAGCGTTCAACAACTGAAGCTTTCAAATCCTACAGTATATTGTGCTTCTTCATGAGTTTCTGAAAAGTATTATTAAAAAAAAAAATTCCTCCATCAGTCTGCACTTTCTTGGGGGCTCCTCCTTCCTTCAAGATAGAGTCAAAGGCCCGGGGCACCTCTGCCCCGCTCTTATTTTTTAAGACTCTTACAAATGCCATTTTAGAGAAAATATCTATAACCGTTAGCATGTAGCGATTTCCATCATTTTTATCTGCAAGGGCCTGCATGTCACATAGATCCGCCTGAAATTGTGACATAGGCTGAGTAGAAAAAACTATATTTCTTGGAAATTGTTTTCGTACAGGTTTATGTAGAGTATGAGCATCCTGCTCAGCTAACCACTCATTCACTTTAGCAGCGCTTAAAACTTGTTGACGCCAGGGGTTCCCCTCGGGGAACGCCCGCCCCCCCCCCCCCCCCATTCAGCTCAAACCGTGGCGCACGGAACGCAAAAATATTCTTAGAAATATTTAACCTCCACACATTAACAAGTCCAATAGCTCAAATGAAAGATAATCTTTGTTCATCTACCCAGCATGTCAGATTTTTAAAATGTTTTACGGCGAAAACACACCACATATTTATATTAGACCACCACCGAAACCAAGACAAGAGGCAGCCATTTTGTCCCAGAAAATATAAAATTATAAAAGCAGGATTAAAAAATAAATCATTCACTAACCTTTTGAAAATCTTCATCAGATGACAGTAATAGGACATGTTACACAGTACATTTTTTTTTTTCAATAATATGCCATTTATATCCATAAATGTCCATTTACATTGAATTCATGTTCAGAAAATACTCAAAAATGTCCACAGAAAATGTAGGTAGCGCCGCAAGATAACGTAAATAGACATCATAAACTTTGACTAAATATACATGTTCTACATATAGTTAGAAAGATACACTGCTTCTTAATGCAATCGCTTTGTTACATTTATTTTTAACGTTACAGAAATCGGTCACTATTCAATATTCTGAGACGGCGCTCAGATATAAGCTATATTTCTACGCTATGTTGGAGTCAACAGAAACACAGATTTCAGCATAAATATTCCCTTACCTTTGATGGTCTTCGTTCAGAATGTACTGGAAGGGTTCATACTTACCCAAAACATCGTTTGGTTTCAAGTCTTGCGTCTTTGTATTAGCTACTGCTAATAACATCAGCTGAAATGCACCCAAAATGTCCTCTGGTCCGGAAAAGTTGCGCATCAAAACTTCAAAATTACATATTATATGTCAACTAAACAGGTCAAACTAAGTGCAGAACCAAGCTTTAGGATGTTATAAACATAGAAAACAATTTTCTATTCAACCGGTCATTGTTTGTCCTTCTCCGGATTGCTGGAACAAAGGAATGGCTGGGACCAATTCGCGCCCTAACGCACAGGTATTTTCTCGCGGTACTCACTCAATTCACTCCCATAGGGCCAATTCTCGCGGGATTTGAACGATTAAACGCTCTACTGAATGAGGACATCTAGTGGAAGACATAGAAAGTGTCCCCAGATCCATAGCTGGTTGGGAAGGGTGGGGGCGATGACGTCAAAGTTGCCCCAACTTTCATGACCACAAAACTAGTTTAGAAGAATGCCTGCCCTGTGAGTTCTGCTATACTTACAGACATAATTCCAACGGTTTTAGAAGCTTTAGAGTGTTTTCTATCCAATAATAATTATTATATGCATATATTAGCAATTTTTTGACAGATTTTTTTTCAGTTTACCATGGGCACGCAATTTCTCCAAAGGGGGCAGTAGTCAGCCATATCTTTTATTAACCAGCTACCTGTTTCTTAGGCTATAGCTCTCTGTAAACACTCCTTACCCCCATAAGACCCGGGGTTAGAGGGGGTATAATAAATGTTTTTCAACATCTGCTCCGCCATCCTTCTTGCCTCTTGAGCTATTTTCAAATAACGACAACATTTCATTTTCATTTTGAATTAAAAAAAAAATTGCAATCAAGTATTACGTATACAGACAATTCAGGATTCGTTGCAGGATACTTGTCCCCATTTTCTCAACAATCCCAGCATGTATATTTTGGTTTAGAGTTACAGGCTTGTGTCGCTGAATTTTTAAAACAAACACATCCACTATATAAGTATATAAACAACAGATATGATACATGTTACAATTAAATGGTGTTTCAAACAAATAAAGTAAAATCTTAGACAAAATTGTTTCTAGTTCTTCAGAAACATCCACAAGATGGGATACCAGTTGTGTCCATTGTAGACTCTCGCCTGTATGTCGTACATGATTCATGATTTGCTCCATTTTTAGCACACACTCTACATTAGCCCAGGCATTGTGTGTTGTGAAGAACGATACATTGTTTACTTTATTTTCAATAATTTAACGCATAACATTTGTAAGTTCTCTCAAAAGAAAAAATGTATTTACTCTCTCTAACATCGTATGCATATAGTTGCCCATTGCTTTACATCAAAATAACAAATATGTATTGTCACTCAGTCTCTTTGGGTTTATTGAGCCAGAAAGTCATCACATCAGCCACCACAGCTTCGCTGTATTTGTTGTCATCCACCAGGGTGTGTCGTATTTCTTTGAGTTTCTCGTGGATGTAGATCGCCTCTTTCAGTTCATGTAGGAAAGCCTCTGTTACCCCGTAAACTCTGGGAATAGACGGCACAAGACCCATAGACTTCAGGGCTCTGACCAGCGAAGGATAAACCTGCAGGACCCACAGTCTTTTCACCAGCTCCTCAAAATGGTTGAAGAAGTAGTATCTTGGGGGGTCGAATAGGCACGGATGACGGCGCAGGCTGGGGTGATTGATCTCACAACCGATGCATTTTTCTCTTATATACTCTCCAATCACCACGTCTAAAAGTGTGGCTACAGAGGCCTTGATGGTTTCCACAAAAATAGTACTGACAACCCCATCAAACACATCCTCAGGATGTGTACATGTAGGGGGTGTCATGGGTCTTGCCTGGGGGGAGTAGAATGGTGGGCTGCGAGGCATAGAGTCCTTAGGGTCTGGCCCCCATGACGTATCGGAGTCCTGGTATGTTGTATGAATATCCATGCTATATGCTGAAATGAATAACTGGAGGCTTTAAGAGCCCTCCTTTTATTGTTGAACCAGTCCTTTGGGTATCAGGGCGGGGTTAACCTCTCTGAGATATGTGGGACGCTAGCGTGAAAATGCAGAGCGCCAAATAAATAAAAAAATACTATATAAATCAAACTTTCATGAAATCACACATGTAAGATACCAAATTAAAGCTACTTGTATTGTGAATTCAGCCAACATGTCAGATTTCAAACGATGCTACTATCTGAGGATAGCACCTCGGTAAGGAAAGAGAGAAAGCATATTTCAACCCTGCAGGCGCGACACAAAACGCAGAAATAAAAATCAAAATCATGCCTTACCTTTGACGAGCTTCTTTTGTTGGCACTCCAATATGTCCCATAAACATCACAAATGGTCCTTTTGTTCGATTAATTTCGTTGATATATATCCAAAATATCCATTTATTTGGCACGTTTGATCCAGAAAAACACCGGTTCCAACTTGCGCAACGTGACTACAAAATATCTCAAAAGTTACCTGTTAACTTTGCCAAAACATTTCAAACTACTTTTGTAATACAACTTTAGGTATTTTTTAAAGTAAATAATCGATAAAATTGAAGACGGGATGATCTGTGTTCAATACAGGAAGACAACAAACTGACGCTACCTTTCTGGTCACGCGCCTTTATCTAACAGTACACTTGAAGTGACCCTCATTTTGAACAGGGCTACTTCTTCATTACACAAAGAAAAACCTCAACCAATATCTAAAGACTGGTGACATCCAGTGGAAGTGGTAGGAACTGCAAGAAGGTCCCTTAGAAATCTGGATTCCCAATGAAAACACATTGAAAAGAGAGTGACCTCAAAAAAATGTCATCTGGGTTTCGCCTGCTACATAGGTTCTTTTATACTCACAGACATGATATAAACAGTTTTAAAATCAGAGTGTTTTCTATCCAAATCTACTAATAATATGCATATCTTATCTTCTGGGGATGAGTAGCAGGCAGTTGAATTTGGGCATGCATTTCATCCGGACGTGAAAATACTGCCCCGTCACCAAGAAGTTAACGCAGCCATGTACTTATTTTTCTTCGGGGGCTGACCCTTCTGAGGATGTACCTTCTTGGGGTTCCTTTGAATCATAATCCTCAGAATTCGTGTATATTATGCACTTCCTTAGATGAACAATGCTCTGCCGCTGTTGGCTCTGTACAAAAAGAGCGTCCAACAACTAACATTTTCAATTCCATTAGATCCCAACTTTTAAAAGGAATAAGCATGGGCAACCTAAAATCCCCAGTCAGGCCACCATCACGAATGTTTTGGTTGTGAGTTTCCTCGTTGCTGATATAGAACTCCACGCATCCACATGGAAGTCCATTCTTTCTTTGTATTTTCACCCTGTGAAATACTCTTCCTGGGGAGTCAGGGGTACCTTCCCAATGGGTCTCATAGCCCGTAAACAAGCTATACCACTTTGTGATAACTTTCAGTTCGGGACACACAACCTTGCGAAAAACCGGCCAGTCTTCAAGCCCGTAGTCCACTCCTAAAGTCTGGTCTGTAAATTATTCTCCTTCGGCTACCGTATAGAGCTTCACTCTACAGGCCAAGTAATCAAACTGATAACCCCATTGCTGTCCATTAGACATCATCACTTGATCTTTCAGCGCAGTTGCGGGTGGTATTTGGGTGCTATACACACTTAGAAACCACTTTTTTGGCGCATCGTAAATTGTGGCTTTATACTTGGCCCTTTCTCTATGTTTCAGCCGAGGTCCTGCTTCCGTTGTTACAGTCATCACTGCTTTGCCACTGATCACAAAATCCATGTTTATTTTTAAAATCTTATTTAGTGTTTAGGGGCACATGTCTTGTTCTGGGCTTTATTTATAATGCGTCTGCCGCAAATAAATTCTCTCTACTATCATACACGGGAGGATTAAATTACGGGAAAAACAGAGCTCCGAATAGAAGTGTGTCACAAAACAAACAATTCCTCACAATGATAGGGTGCAAAGAACTGAACTAAATAGTGTGTGATAATAACATATAGGTGTGTGAACAGGTGATCAGAATTCAGGTGATTGGGATCTGTGAGCTGCGTTCAGGGGATGTACGTGTTTGAGAGTGTGAGCTGAAAAGTGAGCTGCGTTCAGGGCATCTACGTGTTTGAGAGTGTGAGTTGGAAGCAGACGTTACATGCATTCAGAAAGTATTCAGACCCCTTCACTTTTTCCACATTTTGTTATGTGATATCCTTATTCTAAAATGGATTAAATAAAAAATGTTCCTCATCAATCTACACACAATACCTCCCGTAGATGGGTGAGGGGCGGAACGATTTAATCCATTTTGAATTCAGGCTGTAACACAACAAAATGTGGAATAAGTCTAAGGGTATAAATACTTTCTGAACGCAACGTATTTCTAAGGTCATCCAGGAATACTCCATTGTATGAACATTGGTCTCCATTTTCACATTATTTCAGCATACACTTCTAAATAGTGATCACTACATGATGGTTACTAAGATTATTATTAATACCCCTCATACATTTTTATTAAAATGATTATTAATACCCCTCATGCTACGGACTGGGGTCATTTTGACCACAAAGGCATTTTTTTGTATCATAGCCAAAAGATGGTTTATTCAATTCTACCAATCTTTCATGACTTTAACTTTAACTTATTCTTAACACATTTAAACTTCATTGTTAGTGTTTCTGTATCAATATGGACTTTTAAAAAGTCCTTTGGGGTTATTTTGACCCCAGACCCCAAAATACTTGATAACTGCAATACAGAAAGATAAGATCTGAAAGATAAGATACTCCAAAAGATAAGATCTGGTGCAACCAATTACCTTCAGAAGTCACATAATTAGTTAAATAAAGTCCACCTGTGTGAAATCTAAGTGTCACATGATCTGTCACATGATCTCAGTATATATACACCTGTTCTGAAAGGCCGCAGAGTCTGCAACACCAAGCAAGCGGAGGGGCACCACCAAGCAAGCAGCACTATGAAGACCAAGGAGCTCTCCAAACAGGCCAGGGACAAAGTTATGGAGAAGTACTGATCAGGGTTGTGTTGCAAAAAATCTGAAACTTTGAACACCATATTCTAAAAAAAATGTAAAGAATATGGCACCACAGCAAACCTGCCAAGAGATGGCCGCCCACCAAAACTCACGGACCATGCAAGGAGGGCATTAATCAGAGAGACAACCAAGAGTCCAAAGATAACAGAGCTGGGCTTTACAAAAGAGTGTCCAGAAACGTTTGGTGTTCGCCAAAAGGCACGTGGGAGACTCTGGTCAGATGAGACTAAAACGGAGCTTTTTGGCCATCAAGGAAAATGCAATGTCTGGCACAAACCCAACACCTCTAATCACCCCGAGAACACCATCCCACAGTGAAGCATTGTGGTGGCGTTTTTCCATCAGCAGGGACTGGGAAACTGGTCAGAATTGAAGGAATGATGGATGGGGCTAAATACAGGGAAATTCTTGAGGGAAACCTCTTTCTGTCTTCCAGAGATTTGAGACTGGGACAGAGATTCACCTTCCATTTGGACAATGACCCCAATCATACTGCTAAAGCAACACTTGAGTGGATTAAGGGGAACATTTAAATGTCTTTGAATGGCCTAGTCAAAGCCAAGAACACAATCCAACTGAGAATCTGTTGTATGACTTAAAGATTGCTGTACACCAGCGGAACCCATCCAACTTGAAGGAGCTGGATCAGTTTTGCCTTGAAGAATGGGCAAAAATCCCAGTGGCTAGAAGTGCCAAGCTTATAGAGACATACACCAAGAGACTTGCTGCATAAGGTGGCTCTACAAAGTTTTGTTTTTGGGGGGAGGGGGGTGAAGAGTTATGCACGCTCAAGTTCAGTTTTTTTGTCTTATTTCTTGTTTGATTCACAATAAAAAATATTTAACATCTTCAAAATGGTAGGCATGTTGTATAAATGAAATGATACAACCCCCCCCCAAAAAAAACATTTAATTCCAGGTTGTAAGACAACAAAATAGGAAAAATACCATGGGGGCTGAATACATTTGCAAGTCACTATAGACATTGTATTCGGAAAGTACTTTTTCCATATTTTCTTATGTTACAGCCTTATTCTAAAATGCATTAAAGACATGTTTTCCCTCATCAATCTACACACAATACCCCTTTGCTATGAGACTTGAAATTGAGCTCAGGTGCATCCTGTTTCCATTGATCATCTTTAATGTTTATGCAACTTGGAGTCCACCTGTGGTAAATTAAATTGATTGGACATGATTTGGATAGGCACACACCTGTCTATATAAGGTCCCACATTTGACAGAGCATGTTAGAGCAAAAACCAGGCCATGAGGTTGAAGGAATTGTCCATAGAGCTCCGAGATAGGATTACAGTATGTTGAGGCACAGATCTGGGGAAATGTACCAAAACATTTCTTACGCATTGAAGGTCCCCAAGAACACAGTGACCTCCATCATTCATAAGTTGGCATCACCAAGATTCTTCCTAGAGCTGGCCAGCCAGCCAAACTGAGCAATCGGGGATGAAGGGCCTTGGTCAGAGAGGTGAACAAGAACCGGATGGTCACTCTGACAGAGCTCCAGAGTTCCTCTGTGGAGATGGGAGGACCTTACAGAAGGACAACCATCTATGCAGCATGCCACCAATCAAGCATTTATGGTAGAGTGGCCAGACAAAAGCCACTTCTCAGTAAAAGGCACATGACATCCCGCTTGGAGTTTGCCAAAAAGCACCTAAAGAACTCTCAGACCATGAGAAATAAGATTCTCTGGTCTGATGAAACCAAGATGGAACTCTTTGGCCTGAATGCCAAGCATCACGTCTGGAGGAAACCTGGCACCATCCCTACGGCGAAGCATGGTGGTGGTAACATGTTGTGGGGAAGGTTTTCAGTGACAGGGACTGGGAGACTAGTCGAGATCGAGGGAAAGATGAACGGTGCCAAGTACAGAGAGATCCTTGAGTGGCCCAGCCAATCAAACATCTCTGGGCAAGACCTGAAAATAGCTGCGCAGCGACGCTCCCCATTCAACCTGACAGAGCTTGAGAGGATCTGAGGAGAAGAATGGGAGAAACTCCCCAAATACATGTTACCAAGTTTGTGGCGTCATACACAAGAAGACTCGAGGCTGTAATCGCTGCCAAAGGTACTTCAACAAAGTATTGAGTAAAGGGTCTGAATACGTATGTAAATATCAGGGTTTTTTTGGTTTATAAATTTGCAAAAAACATTTTTTTTATGTTTTTGCGTCGTCATTATGGGGTATTGTATGTAGATTGATGAGAAATAGAAACTATTTAATCCATTTTAGAATAAGGCTGTAATGTAACATAATGACAAAAGTCAAAGGGTCTAAATCATTTCTGAATGCACTGTATATGTTCCAATATCTTAAACATATTAAATCAAAGTCATATGTCTGAGGTAATGCCAAGTAATTTCAACATTTATCAGAGCATGTCTTAAGGTATCCTATTACCATCACCAGTGAACAATAGAGGCCCATCACACATCCATCCCTCTGTTCAATTCCAAACAATTAAATGACTGATTCCTCTTCATTTACATTTACACCTTATATCTGGCAAGACCCTATAACGTCATCTTTCCCCCATCTATAATGGCAATTTAGATGATTCATTGAATCTGTTTTTGTTTTACATCTCGGGTGACACTTTTCGCCCGCTTATCAGTTTCCAGTCATTAAGTGTCCGTGGCTTGATAATGGCCCCGTTGGCACAGGTGGACAGGATTTATCAGGATAATGTATGGCCCGAGCATCGGGGCTTCTGCGTCGGCCTCCAACTCTCATAATTCTTCATTACTGCGGCTGATGTTCGGCCATTCGTCTGACTGGCGACTCACATCTCATGATCATCGTAATGTTCCCACAGGGGCCATGAGGTGTTGTGGAAGGTCACGATAGAAGGATTTTGGAGCATGCAGACCTCGCACATATAAAATAGCCATGTGTTTGAAGGCACTTGACCTTCAAAGGTTGTGCAAAGTAAAAAAAATAATTGTGCAAAGTGGAATTTATATCATAATGTGTCTGCCTCTAGCTTCAAGTGACGGATGGATAAGCAAACCCCAGTTGAAATAGGGATTTTAGTGTTATAACACCAGTGATCCCAATAAGCTCTTCTCATCCCCTCTATGATACATGGTTGACAGCAGTAACTGCACGTTAGTCAGTCACTCGCCGGCCAGCAGGACTGGTGACAACAAGCACAGCGCCAAGCCCAAAAGTGACCGTGAGATTAGCTGACCATGCCAAGCAAGGGATATTACCACAGCAGCCCTCATAGCCAGGGACTGGAGGCTGGCAGAGTGGGCATTCCAAATGTGGACACGGGGTTGTTGGACACCAGCTGCTGGGGAAGAAAATAAATCCCTGGTACGAGACTAAACATTTTTTTTTATAGGTGACAAGGGAAGTGTGTAAATTGCAGCAGTATGATGCATACTGTGCTGCCCATCCCCCTTCTCCAGTTTTTCCCATATGCACTCCATGCTGTGCTATGAGTGAGTCAGGTGGAGTGTGTTTAAAAATGCCCCTTATCTCATGTTGGCTGCCATGTTTGTTTATTTCTTTCCTTGAAGTTCATGTCCAGGTTTAATTACTACAGAATAAGCAACGGTCTCCCAATCTGTAGATGATTTATGTTCTGAGAAATATCTAATTGTTCTCGTATCATATCAGGACGCAAACACTCAAGCCTGTGCCAACAGGAGCCTCTTTGGGACCTTTGTCAGGCTTGTTGTGCTGCCATCTTTGAAAAACGACACTGCCTTTGTATGACACACCAGCGCTCACATTGCATTATAGCCCTTTGAGTGCTTTTACTTCATGGGAACGTTGCACTGCGCAAGGTGCTTCCACCAGACCGCAAATAATGTGAATGGATGGGACCCCAAACTGCAAAGCTCAAGTGAGCAGGAGTTCATTTTGTGAGCCATTTCACATCACTCAACATTACTCTTTACATTTGTGGAATTTTGTTTCGTGTGACAAGTACCTTTCAGACATCTCAGCGTGGCATAAATATAGGTATTAGAGTGGAGATGTACATGATGGTGGTGCAAATATCTCTCACTTTATTTATCTCATTCTCCATCAAGCTCTTTTCCCTTTCCCCTCTTTCTTGCAGATGCAATTTCGCCACTGCAACTTGTGGCTCCATTACCTTAATGATGAACTGCGTTCTGTCAGGGCTTTGGAAGTCTTCTTGATTACATTTTCTAGGGTGGAAGTTTGCAGAGGCTTTCCCTTTCCATTATTGGAAAGCTCCGGATGGTGACGCAGCGTGCTCCTACATGGGGGAGCCGTCATAGCCATCCGCCACCCGACCTCACTAACTGTAGATAATAAACACTACTCCCTTTACAGCATGCATGCATTTCTCTAGATCTGACGCTAATACTCTCCTCCTGGTAGTGAGCCACTCCAGCAAGGCCACCACTGTCACCTGCCTCCCTCCATTCCTCCGCTGGTGGTTTAATATCATCTGCTAATGATTTAAAAGGTCTCTCTGACTTAAGGCTGCTGTACACTACAGTACTCACCTCCCACCACTCCCATTCTCCCTACTTCCCATTTCCCCATGCAAATGAGAGTGAATGAGATTCATGCTCCAGGGATGCCGTTTTGAGGAATCCTCATACTTGCATGAGGGTGGAAAAAACAGACGCATACATCATGCAGGGGAAAAAGTTCCACCACAACAAGGAAAAGGGCTCTATCGTGTCTAACAGCATTACACTCCCTGCCACTAGTCAACAGAACAACAAACAGAGCCTGCGCTAGGTTTAGAACGATCTAAGTGTGCATGCAAGTTGGATAACGAGACAGATGGACAACACAGATTGCTGACATTAGCCTGCTCTTGATCTAGATCATGATTCCTCATGAAGCTAATAATTCATCAGAGGGGGCTCCATCTTGTTTGTTTTTTCACCAAACAAGCTGTGCACTATTGGCTGGCATAACACTTGACTGACCAAAGAATTGGAAACCATGGTGCGCTCTGAAATGACAAGCATCAGGTGCTTTTTTTGAGTGCTTCTTTGTCTGTATAGATCCTTGTGATGAAGTGGCTCACTCCATTTGGTACCTTATAGTCCTGATCTTGAAAAATGCTTCAGTACTTTCTCACTTTCCACCTGTTTGTAATGCGTTTGGAATACATTTATGGGCATCTATTAATTCAGAATGGCTTGTGGAATGGTTTGTAGAATAGCTTGCAGTCTTTGATGCAATATGGTTGTGATAAAAATCAATATAAATCACAATCTATATCCATTTGGTTCATATCTAACATTTAACCAATGCTCTCTGAACATGTATAATGGTTTCTGGCCAAGCATGAACATTCAAAGTTAGGCTAACTGAGGATAACAGTACAGTAGCAGTCATCAGAAACAGTGCATATCAAAAATACATACTTTTTATTTGTGGCAGTCTGAACAGCTGCAAAAATCACTCTGAACTCTTGACGCAAGTGAAAAGGGGCCTTAAGAAACACAAAGTGCGATGGTATGGAAGGAATGAGAGTTGACATACCTTTTGGCCAACACTGCAGACTCTTCCACTCTGTCTCTGCTGTTAATTTTATAATGTTCTCCAAGGTAATGCCGAAAACTTAGAACGATTGCCACTGTAAAACATTAATGGCGTCCACATAGAACAATGTGCTGGCCTCTATAAACTGTCCTGAAAAGTTTTGTGACAAAGCTCTCAATGTTCCTGACCTACGGGATGAATCAAAATCTGTAAAAAATAAAGAAAGATGATGATCTACAGAATATTTGGGTCAGGGAAACAATACAACTACAGAATTAACATTTTTATAATGACAGGAAAGTTGAAGAGTACCCCATGAGTATGCAGTAAGAATAGTACCAACATTTTAGATTTTTAATGCTGTTATTAAAAAGTATTCTCTTTTTAGAATCAGATCAGTAGACATCTAGAGAACCAAAGTCAAACACCATCCCTGTATTTGTATTTGCATTTATTAGGGATCCCCAGTACCTGCTGCCAAGGCAGCGGCTACTCTTCCTGGGGTCCAAACACATTAAAGCACTTACATTACATATACAACAGTACATAATATAACATTACACCACTACATATCTACGATACAAAATGTATAATAGCACCATAGAACAATATTACAATGTATGCGTATGCTTGTGTCTGTACCTTTTGTGTGAGTCTCTTCACAGTCCCCGCTGTTCCATAAGGTGCATTTTTACCTGTTTTTTAAAATCTGATTCTACTGCTTGCATCAGTTACCTGATCTGGTATAGAGTTCCATGTAGTCATGGCTCCATGTAGTACTGTTCGCCTCCCACAGTCTGTTCTGGACTTGTATTGTGAAGAGACCTCTGGTGGCATGTCTTCTGGGTATGCATGTGTGTCCGAGCTGTGCTAGTAGTTTAAACAGGAAGCTTGGTACATTCAGCTTGTCAACACTTCTTACAAAAACAATTAGTGATGACGTAATCCCTCTTCCACTTTGAGCCATGAGATTGACATGCATACCATTAATGTTAGCTCTCTGTGTACTTTTAAGGGCCAGCCGTGCTGCCCTGTTCTGAGCCAACTGCAATTTTCCTAAATCCCTCTTTGCGGCACCTGACCACACTACTGAACAGTATTCTAGGTGCAACAAAACTAGGACATGTAGGACCTGCCTTGTTGATAGCGTTGTTAAGAAGGCAGAGCAGCGCTTTATTATGGTCAGACTTCTCCCCATTTTAGCTACTGTTGTATGAATATGTTTTGACCATGATAATTTACAATCCATGGGTACGCCAAGCAGTTTAGTCATCTCAATTTTCCTATTTTTCATTACAAGAGGTACTTGAGGTTTAGGGTTTAGTGAAAGATTTGTCGCAAATACAATGCTTTTAGTTTTTTTTTTTTTTATATTTAGGACTAACTTATTTCTTGCCACCCATTCTTAAACTAACTGCAGCTCTTTGTTAAGTGTTGCAGTCATTTCAGTTGCTGTAGTAGCCGACGTGTGTAGTGTTGAGTCATCCGCATACATAGACACACTGACTTTACTCAAAGCCAGTGGCATGTCGTTAGTAAAGATTGGAAACGGTAAGATTCTACCTGGATTATGTTGGAGAGGCTTCCATTAAAGATCACCCTCTGTGTTCTGTTAGACAAGTAACTCTTTATGCACAATATAGCGGGGGGGTGTAAAGCCATAACATACATGTTTTTCCAGCAACAGACTATGACCCGGTGTTAGATAACTAGCTTGCTCTTAAATCATTAAAGTCTAATGTCCTCTGCTCACTATATGGGGATGTCTACATTGCCTAAATTCTGCTATGTCAACAGAATATCTCGAATAAACTTCCTCTCACTGTCAACTGCGTTTATTTTCAGCAAACGTAATATATTTACACAACAAGATTCAACAACTGAGACATACACTGAACAAGTTCTACAGACATGGAATAATGTGTCCCTGAACAAAGGGGGGGTTCAAAATCAAAAGTTAGTCAGTATCTGGTGTGGCTAACAGCTGCATTATGTACTGCAATGCATCTCCTCCTCATGGACTGCACCAGATTTGACAGTTCTTGCTGTGAGACGTTACCCCACTCTTCCACCAAGGCACCTGCAAGTTCCCGGACATTTCTGGGGGGAACGGCCCTAGCCCTCACCCTCCAATCCAACAGGTCCCAGACGTGCTCAATGGGCTTGAGATCCGGGCTCTTCGGTAGCCATGGCAGAACACTGACATTCCTGTCTTGCAGGAAATCATGCACAGGACGAGCAGCATGGCTGGTGGCATTGTCATGCTGGAGGGTCATATCAGGATGAGCCTGCTGGAAGGGTACCACATGAGGGAGCCTACAAGCTCTCAGTCCAGCCTCTTTCAGTCTATTGCGGACAGTCTGAGCACTGATGGAGGGATTGTGCGTTCCTGGTGTAACTTGGGCAGTTGTTGTTGCCATTCTGTACCGATCCTGTGCAGGTGTTGTTACACGTGGTCTGCCACTGCGAGGACGATCAGCTGTCCATCCTGTCTCCCTGTAGCGCTGTCTTGGGCGTCTCACAGTGCTGACATTGCAATGTATTGCCCTGGCCACATCTGCAGTCCTCATGCCTCCTTGCAGCATGCCTAAGGCACATTCACGCAGATGAGCATGGACCCTGGGCATCTTTCTTTGTGTTTTTCAGAGTCAGTAGAAAGGCTTCTTTAGTGTCCTAAGTTTTCATAACTGTGACCTTAATTGCCTACCGTCTGTAAGCTGTTAGTGTCTTAACGACTGTTCCACAGGTGCATGTTCATTAATTGTTTATGGTTCATTGAACAAACATGGGAAACAGTGTTTAAACCCTTTACAATGAAGGTCTGTGAAGTTATTTGGATTTTTACAAATTATCTTTGAAAGACTGAAAAAGGGACGTTTCTTTTTTTGCTGAGTTTGGATATGAAATCCTACTTTTATATTTAGCTTTCCCAGACAAAGACGTAAGCTTTGTTCTGTACTCAAAAGCATGTTTTATCCAGGATAAGGCTTTAGTTTCCGGGAAACTGTGCCTTCGACTTTAGCCCTGCCATAATGACCAGGGTCATACTAATAGGGCACACAAAGGAAAAAACTATTGGAACAGAAAAATAGTTTCTTATTGGATAAGTGTAAACATTTAAGTCAGGTTTCTTTGGTTTGGTGCCTAATGAACACAACCCTGAACTACCAATATGTCCACAGCTAGGCCCAGTGGCGGTGGCGGCAGCAGCCAGGGATTCAGCCAGCCGATGCCCAAGGAAAATACCCTAACGAAAAGCAGCAGCACAGCTTGCCCATCTATGAAAATATAATAGAAAACATCCCCCCCCCCCTCTCCGACTTTTCCATCTCTCCTCATGTTCTGGCACAAGATTTATGGCTTCATTTTCTCTGGCCTTCGGTAAGGTGGCATCCTTTCCACAGATAGCCCTGCTACCCACAAACTGATGAGCGCTTACGGAAAAGAACATTCACACAAACAACCACACATGTAGCCGCACACACACACACACACAGCAAAAATAAGCCGAAATACTCAAATTCATTCATGCTTGTGTCAGGGCAAGAAAGCAATATGTGTTTTCATATGTTGATAAACAGACAAGGCAAATTGGTTGGAGGGAAAATTGGATTTGAATGATGAGTTACCTGTCGCTTGTAAAAGCAGAGCGAGTGAGAGACATGGACAAGGGACTTATTTTTCTGTGTGCGGTGCGGGGGAGTGTTGTGGTCAAAGAGAAGACTGACGAGTGATTTAGTTGGCTGTTTATCAAAGAGTTATTTTTACCTGAGGCGACCAGAACCTGCCTGCCTGGGCGCTGCAGTGTCTCATTACCTCACCGTGATTAATTATAGCGGCATACAACGCGAGAAGCTCCACAAAGTCTTGAGTTTTCTGAAGTGAACATAAAGTGCTTGACTGAGTCGCATGGGGTAGGGGGGGGGGGGGGGTATTTGGGTATGACCACACGTCCAATTCACAGTTCATCCCCTTATTTGCTTTTCTCCAAATGAGCCTGGTGCACAATTAATTCAGACTTGGCACTTCTCTGAATTGAGATGATTTGTTCCCTTGTTCACTAAAATAAAAGTGTATTGTATTGACAGAAATTGCATTCATTCATCAGTCTTCCATCTTTATCAATGACCAAAGAAGACTTTATGGATTTATAATGGATTTATGGATTTATAAAAGTCAGTCTATCCTTCTTTTCAGTCCTGGAATGGACTTCTCTGAAGTACCCGGGCTTACAGTCAATATAGAAGCACAAAGTCAGTCAGAAGGAATCAGAAACAGTGTCAACTTGACCAACAGTCTGATTCATCAGTGTGTAATCTTTACTTAAGCACCAGATCAGCACCTTCTAATTGACTTTGTGCTCCTATATTGAGCTATGGGGACCTTCAATGTTGCAGAAATGTCTTGGTACCGTTCCCCAGATCTGCGCCTCGACACAATACTGTCTCGGAGCTCTACGGACAATTTCTTCGATTTCATGGCTTGGTTTTTGCTCTGAAATGCACTGTCAACTGTGGGACCTTATATAGACAGGTGTGTGCCTTTCCAAATCATAACCAATCAATTTAATTTACCACTGGTGGACACCAATCAAGTTGCATAAACATCTCTGTCCTTCCCTGATCTGTTTCACCTGTCCTTATGCTTGTCTCCAACCCCCTCCAGGTGTCGCTCATCTTCCCCATTATCCCCTGGGTACTTATACCTGTGTTCTCTGTTTGTCTGTTGCCAGTTCATCTTGTTTGTCAAGTCAACCAGCATTTTGTCCCAGCGCCTGCTTTTCCCCAGTCTCTTTTTCTCGCCCTCCTGGTTTTGATACAGAAACACTAACAATGAAGTTTAAATGTGTTAAAAACAAGTTAAAGTCAAAGTCATGAAATTATTGAATAAACCACCTTTGGGCTATGATAAAAAATATGCCTCTGTGGTCAAAATGACCCCAGTCTGTAGTATGAGGGGTATTAATAATACTTTTCTTAATAACCTTCGTGTAGTGATCACTATTTAGAAGGGTATACTGAAATAATATGAAAATGGAGACCAATGTTCATAAAACTGGAGTATTCCTGGATGACCTTAGAAATACAGTGCCTTCAGAAAGTATTCATACTCCTAGACTTATTCACAGCCTGAATTCAAAATGGATTAAATAATTTCCCCCCCCCCCCCTCACCTATCCCTGCACAATACCCCATAATTACAAAGTAAAAACATGTTTTTTTTACATTTTTGAAAATGGATTGAAAATGATATACAGAAATCTAATTCACATAAGTATTCATACCCCTTTGCTATGACATTCCAAATTAAGATCAGGTGCATCCAATTTCCTTTGATCATCATTGATGTCACAACTTGATTGTTTGGACAGGATTTAGAAAGAAACTGCTGTTTATACAAGGTCCCACAGTTGACAATGCATGTCAGAGAAGAAATTATACCATGAAGTCCAAGGAACTGTCCTTAAATTTCCAAGATAGAATTGTGATGAGGCATATACAGTATCTGTGAAAGGGTGTAAAACCATTTCTAGTGTTGAAAGTTTCCAAGAGCACAGTCATCATCATCTGGAAATGTAAAAAATATGGAACTACCCAGACTCTGCCTACAGTTGGTCGTCTGACCAAAATGAGCAACCGGGCAAGAAGGACCTTGGTCAGGGAGGCGACCAAGAACCCAATGACCACTCTGACAGAACTACAGAGTTCCTTGGCTGAGATGGGAGAACCTGCCAGAAGGACAATAGTCTCTACAGCACCACCAATCTAGGCTTTGTGGGAGAGTGGCCAGACGGACGCCACTCCTGAGTAAAAGTCAACTGACAACACACCTGGAGTTTGCAAAAAGACGAAAGCTGCTCCTGAGTATAAGGCACATGACAGCACGCCTGGAGCTTGCAAAAAGGCATATTAAAGACAGATCAAAAAGCAAAAGATTCTGTGATTCAGGTTCCAACAGGACAATGTCCCCAAGCATACAGGAAAAGCAACGCTGGAATGGCTTTAGAACAAAAAGGTGAAAGTCCTTGAGTGGGGGAGCCAAAGCCCAGACTTAAATCATATTGAAAATCTATGGAAAGACTTGAAGATTGCTGTTCACTGCCGCTTCCCATCTAACTTAAGAGCTTGAGAAAATCCCCAAATCCAGATGTGAAAAGGTGATACAGACATACCCAAGACAGCCAAAGTGTAATCACAGCCAAAGTTGCTTCTACAAAGTATTGACTGAGGGGTGTGAATACTTATGTAAATGAGATATTTCTGTACTTGACTACATGTTTTCACTGTCATTATGTGGTATTGTGTGTATTTGTATGAGAAAAATCTATCTAATCCATTTTGAATTCAATACTTTCTAAAGGCACTGTATGTCATCAGCGGGTCTGTAACTTGTGTCTGGGTGCATATTGCTAAAAGCATACCTAATTAGTCTACACTTCTGTATGTTCACAGAAATAATTATGGCGCTTAAGTGCAATGAGGTAGTCCTACTGTAATAAATGTCTTTCATTGAAGCAAACTGCAGCAAAATGAATATATCCAACACCATTCATTAGCCTGATGCTTTCTTTATGTGTTCTGATTAGTTGTCAGACCTGGGATGTAAAATGGCTACTAATGGCTGAGAACCATTAGTCACAGTTCACACAAATCCAGCCTTTAGCATCACTTTGATGTAGTAGAAAAAAAAACATATTTGAAACCAAAATGAATGTATGGTAAAACAAAGTTGGCGCACATGTTCTAATAACGCTCTCTCTGATAAAAATAAATAAAAATAAACTAGCCATCCACAGTATGTTAACCCATAATAATTTCAACCTTTACTGATTCGCTCCTGTTTTGTTCAAAGCCTATTGATCTTTATTTAGATGAAGGGTGATTTAAAATGCCAATGCAACCTAGAGACTAAAGTGGCTCTAGGGGGCCTCGCCAGCAGTTGACAGTGGACAAACAGAATAGATAATTAAATAGTCTGGCTGGCTCTTTGTCACGACAGATGTATACCGACTTGTCCGTCAGGTGAAACAGAGTTGTTTGTTCAAAATCAAACCATATCCCCCACTGTGGTCACCGACCCTTTCACCCGATCACAGCTCAATCACACATACGTTTCCAGCTTTTATCTCAGCGAGGCCCCTGTTTTGTGCTCGAAACAGTTACCGAAAATGATCATGTAATTTGTGTAAAATGCTTCAGTGCATACAGAGATAATTATAAGCCAATAATACAATATTAAGTTGTCTTAAACAGTCAATATAAGTAGCCATTGTTGCCAAACTGTGCGTTTAAATAGTATTTACACTCGACTATATGTTGCACTTCTATACAACTACACATTAGGGAGTCTATGAAAGCCACTCATGGGAAGCTGTGCCAGGCAGGTAGCCTAGTGGTTAGAGTGTTTGGCCAGTTACCAAAAGGTTGCTGGATCAAATCCCTGAGCTAACAAGGTAAAAATCTGTCATTCTGCCCATGAACAAGGCATTTAACCCACTGTTCCCTGGTAGGCTGTCATTGTAAATAAGAATTTGTTCTTAACTGACTTGCCTAGTTAAATAAAGGTTACATTAAAAAATATATATCCAGTGTATCTGATATATAAGCCCAAGTAAATTCCCAGAAGAAAACCTTTACTCCTCTCATTGTCATCAACCCATTTCTCAGTATCTCAGAGCTTCAGTCAAGGATCTCTCCTCTGTTTGAGTGGGGGAGTATCTAGCCAGGGAAGTATTGCAGGCCATTTTCATATTAGAGATCGAAATTGGGAACCTCTCCAGATACTATCACAGGCTAGATTATTAAGTGCGGTGCCACTCCAGAGAGGAGGGGAAAGAGATTAGTGGCAGTCATATATTGAGTATGCCCTGCCGATCACACACTGCTGGGTGACAGTGTTTCAGCTACCTGGGTGTGAATATATAGCCCTTTTGACCTTGTGGAAGTGTAGACACCATCTGTATATGATTACTACTTAACCGTCCTTCAATTTCCAGTCTTGGTCCTAGATATTACTTGTGTGTGCAAATGTATGACTAATATATTCTGTACATGGGGAAATGTTCGATTTAAAGTGTTATTAGTGTGGCTAAATTAGCAAGGTAAAACAAGATACTATTGCAAAAAAAATATTCAGAACCTTTAAGCACGCTTCTGTTTCAATTAGACCCGTGTTGCACAACAAAAGCATGTGGGGGGGGGGGGGGGGGGGGGACGATAGAGAATCACCATTCATTTCAAACAGCTTGGACAATGGAAATAATGCCACTACTTAGGAGAGATTGATTTCCATTGACAACATTTTAAAATGTGCTAGCCTTGATTAGTCATAATCAGCAGCTTCCACACAAAATGGAAAATTAATAGCAAAAGCTCCTTACGCTGTCTCATCCCTTTCTTTCTATAGCAACTCAGCTCCTAATCGAATTTACAGTCACACTTGAAATCAGGTTTTGATGTGGATACTCTTTTTTTTGTTAATCCATCCTCTCCTTCCTAAATGTGGGAGAATAAATAAATACACATACAATTATTATAAAGGTGTCTCAAGGACTGCACCCAGGAATGCAGCCAATTGAAGCTGGACATGTGCTGTGGAACATCTAACTGCGATTCGGGAGTCAGATTTGATTTGACATCAGAATGTCTATGAAGTGTGATAATAGAAATCACAGGCAAGGCAAGTTGTATTGAAATTAATGCAATACAAAAGGTGATATTCTATACTGTCGCCTTGTATTCATCATTTGATCTCAAATCCAAAATAGCTTCACTGTCAATATACATGTGGTAAGGACTCTATGTTGCTCCTTCATTGCAAGTGGTTGGAGCAGATATGCACAGCCCACTGCCAAGGACTTCCCTCCTCCTGCGTAATGCAGTGTAATTTCAAGAACAAGACTCAGTGAAAGTCCTGCGGTGGAAAATTCTTGACAGGGCATGCATCACACCCTAATTAGTCTGCAGTCCCCAATGAGTCATATTATTCTGTTTCTTCTTCTTCTGGAAATCAGAGCCTGAGCGCACTAGGGCTAGCAAGGTTACTGAAATATAATATAATCAAATATATGCCATATAGCAGGCTTACAGTCATGTGTGCATACACTACCGGTCAGAAGTTTTAGAACACCTACTCATTCAAGGGTTTTTCTTTATTTTACTATTTTCTACATTGTAGAATAATAGTGAAAACATCAGAACTATGAAATAACACAGATGGAATCATGTAGTAACCACAAAAGTGATAAACAACAGAAAATATGTTTTATATTTGATTCTTCAAATAGCCACCGTTTCCCTTGATGATAGCTTTGCACACTCTTGGTATTCTCTCAACCAGCTTCACCTGGAATGCTTTTCCAACCGTCTTGAAGGAGTTCCCACGTATGCTGAGCAGTAGGTTGGCTGCATTTTCTTCACTCTGCGGTCCGACTCATCCCAAACCATCTCAATTTGGTTGAGGTTCGGGGGATTGTGGAGCACTCCATCACTGATGCAGCACTCCATCACTCTCCTTGGTCAAATAGCCCTTTACACAGCCTGTAGGTGTGTTGGGTCATTGTCCTGTTGAAAAACAAATGATAGTCCCACGAAGCCCAAACCAGATGGGATGGCATTTTGCTGCACAATGCTGTGGTAGCCATGCTGGTTAAGTGTGCTTGAATTCTAAATAAATCACAGACAGTGTCACCAACAAAGCACCATAACACCTCCTCCTCCATGCTTTATGGTGGGAAATACAAATGCAGAGATCATCTGTTCACCCACACCGCATCTCACAAAGACACAGCGGTTAGAACCAAAAATCTTCAATTTGGATTCCAGACCAAAGGACACATTTCCACCGGTCTAATGTCCATTGCTCGGGTTTCTTGGCCCAAGCAAGTCTCTTCTTCTTATTGGTGTCCTTAAGGAGTGGTTTCTTTGCAGAAATTCAACCATGAAGGCCTGATTCACACAGTCTCCTCTAAACAGTTGATGTTGAGATGTGTCTGTTGCTTGAACTCTGAAGCATTATTTGGGCTGCAATTTCTAAGGCTGGTAACTCTAATGAACTTATCCTCTGCAGCAGAGGAAACTCTGGGTCTTCCATTCCTGTGGCGGTCCTCATGAGAGCCAGTTGTAGTGCCTGATGTTTTTTGTGACTGCACTTGAAGAAACTTTGAAAGTTATTGAAATGTTCCACATTGACTGACCTTCATGTCTTAAAGTAATGATAGACTGTCATTTCTCTTTGCTTATTTGAGCTGTTCTTGCCATAATATGGACTTGGTATTTTACCAAATATACCACCCCTACCTTGTCACAACACAACTGATTGACTCAAACGCATTAAGAAGGAAATTAACTTTAAGGAAGGCATACCTGTTAATTGAAATGCATTCCAGGTGACTACCTCATGAAGCTGGATGAGAGAATGCCAAGCATGTGCAAAGCTGTAATCAAGGCAAAGGGTGGCTATTTGAAGAATCTCAAATATAAAATATATTTGGATTTGTTTAACACTTTTTTGGTTACTACATGATTCCATGTGTATTATTTCATAGTTTTGATGTCTTCACTATTATTCTAAAACGTAGAAAATAGTAAAAATAAAGACAAAACCTTGAATGGGTAGGTGTTCTAAAACTTTTGACCGGTAGTGTACATCTTGACCCAATGTACACTACAAGTGCAGATGTTGTTTATCAGTCGGTGCCAGGCTGTGCTATTATGCTTATTATCCTGCTGGCTAACAGATATGACCCTTTGAGTGGATCATCAAATCAAATCAAATGATTTCATTTGTCACATGCGCTGATACAACAGGCAAAATGCTTACTTTACAAGCCCTTAACCAACAATGCAGTTAAGAAAAAAAGTGTTAAAGTATTTACTAAAATAAACTGAAGTAAAACATCTGTCAACAACACATGACAAATGTTTAAGTGTGATTGCATCAGATTTTAGAGGTTAACTTTGGCATACCTTTTTAATAGTTCCCTATATCTGTTCATGCAGCATGTCTAGTTTCCCCACCAGTAGAGGCTCCTTAGAGGAGGAGGGAGAAGACCATCCTCATCAGTGAATTTCATCAAAATTAATAGAAAAACATAACTCTATCATTTTTAGATGAAACTATAATAAATATATACACATAATTAAATAATTGATTAAAAAACACTGTTTCGCAATGAAGGGCTAAAATAGCCTCAACAGCACTCTGTAGGGTAACACCATGGTGTAGCCGGAAGACGGCTAGTTTCCGTCCTCATCTGGGTACATTGAATTCAATACAATAACTAGGAGGCTCATGGTTCTCAGCCCCCTTCCATAGAATTACACCGTAATTATGACAACTTCCGGAGGGCTTCCTCCGGAATTATATGTGGCTGCTATGAAAATGAACTGTGTTTGCATGTGATCAGGGATGTATTCATTCCGTCGATTCCGTTGAAAAACATTTCTTAAATGGAAGAAAATGGAGCGAAACCAGGATAAATGTACCTTAATTGGTCCAATAGATACTCTCGTTTGCAACGGTAGGACTAATGATCACACGCTAGATCAGCTAGATGCAGGCAAAAGTGTGCAAAGCAGTATTGAATGTGTCACTGTCTGTCACCTTGATTTCTCTAGACCTGTGCTCCTACATTGTAAACGTTCGTTCATAGGCTAGGTTGTAGCAACCTCATGATGGTTATAGGGAACATTTGAGTATCATGTAGTAGCCTAAACCTATCAATGTTACATTGTGCTGGGTGAATGGAATATGAATGACAGTCATCCAATATGCTGCAATAGAAAAAAGGCCATGCTCATAATAAAAACGACCATCCTCCCTCATCTTAAACATCACGACTGCCCCTATTCCCCACATATCTTCTAGCCTGGTTGCCGTTCAGCTATTATATTCCACTTCTTGCCACTCCTGTCATTTGCCAAAGAGACAGGCTTTTCTACAATTTTCAAATATGAACATTCTATCTTTAAAGAGCAAGGAGATCAGAGGATTTGATCCTGATTCGATAACCCTCACATCTATCATTCAAGCACAATGTTTATGCAAATTAGGAAAATGTTCTAACTTAATTCATACATTTGATTGGAAACATTCTAACATTGGGCATTCTGACATAAGTTCATTGTGAATGCTGTAACCTGTTTTATTTTGAGCAAGCTAGAGCAAGGTGCTTCTTTCCTTGAATATATTTATTTTTGAATTGCTCAAAATAAGTGACCAAACTATATTGCTACTCCTGGGACATGCATTGAGCTAGGCTACTGGTTCAAGAGCTATAAAAGGAATAGAGAGAGGGAGGCAGTGGAGATACCAGCAGAGATGAATTGGGTATAAATTAATTGGGCAAGAAGGGAACAGTGAAGACAGAGATGCGTAAATTATCAATTAATTCATAGGCTGGGGCTGGGATAATATTCCACCATTCTTATGCTAGCCTATATATTAGGCCTAGCCTGCAGTGAATGTGCTATACAAGCCAGAGACAAAAACATGTTTTTGTCTGACGCACGTTTTATGCCAATGAATTGAAGTTAATCATTGTCAGTTTAATTAAATGTACAATAAAAAAAAGTATAGTGCCTAGGCATATTTAATGAAACCCTGGCGATCACAATGATTCCCCACTGAGTTCCTTTTTGGAAATGGCAAGTTCACATTCTCATCCATAGACACATATCAAGTGCAAGTGTGCTACCGTGGATCGCTAAAATAATGATTATGATCACATTTCCTCAATTTAAATATTAGGCCTATGGCGACCCCTATAGATTTGGCATCCAAGCACAAGTGATCAGTGTAGCCTTTTATAGTCTAGACATGATGTTAACATGTCTTCACACCTAGAATAAAAGTCATCAGGCTTCAGTCCGAATCAATTGAATGAAGAATCACAGTTAGGGGTCTCCCGAGTGGTGCAGCGGTCTAAGGCACTGCATCGCAGTGCTTGAGGCGTCACTACAGACACCGGTTCGATCCCGCAGCCAGCAGCGACCCGGGCGGCGCACAATTGGCCCAGCCGCGTCCGGGTTATGGGAGGGTTTGGCCGGCCGGGATGTCCTTGTCCCATCGCTCTCTAGCGACTCCTGTGGAGGGACGGGCGCACGCGGGCTGACACGGTTGCCAGTTGTGTTTCCTCCAACACATTGGTGCGGCTGGCTTTAGGGTTAAGCGAGCAGTGTGTCAAGAAGCAGGCAGTGTTTATTGGCAGGGTCGTGTTTCAGAGGACGCATGGCTCTCAACCTTGTCCTTACGGGAGTTGCAGTGATTGGACAAGACCAATTTGGATATCACAAAATTGGGGAGAAAATAAAAAATTAAATAAAAATACGATTTATAGTTAGGAAAAAATGAATCTCGTGCGAATCTTCTGGAATAAGGTATATGCTGAGCTAATAATAACATAACCAACGTCTCTAGTAATAGCCGTCTCTGTCAAATCAAAATCAAATCAAATCAAATTTTATTTGTCACATACACATGGTTAGCAGATGTTAATGCGAGTGTAGCGAAATGCTTGTGCTTCTAGTTCCGACAATGCAGTAATAACCAACAAGTAATCTAACTAACAATTCCAAAACTACTGTTTTATACACAGTGTAAGGGGATAAAGAATATGTACATAAGGATATATGAATGAGTGATGGTACAGAGCAGCATAGGCAGGATACAGTAGATGGTATCGAGTACAGTATATACATGAGGTGAGTATGTAAACAAAGTGGCATAGTTAAAGTGGCTAGTGATACATGTATTACATAAGGATGCAGTCGATGATATAGAGTACAGTATATACGTATGCATATGAGATGAATAATGTAGGGTAAGTAACATTATATAAGGTAGCATTGTTTAAAGTGGCTAGTGATATATTTACATCATTTCCCATCAATTCCCATTATTAAAGTGGCTGGAGTTGAGTCAGTGTCAGTGTCAGTGTGTTGGCAGCAGCCACTCAGTGTTAGTGGTGGCTGTTTAACAGTCTGATGGCCTTGAGATAGAAGCTGTTTTTCAGTCTCTCGGTCCCAGCTTTGATGCACCTGTACTGACCTCGCCTTCTGGATGATAGCGGGGTGAACAGGCAGTGGCTCGGGTGGTTGATGTCCTTGATGATCTTTATGGCCTTCCTGTAACATCGGGTGGTGTAGGTGTCCTGGAGGGCAGGTAGTTTGCCCCCGGTGATACGTTGTGCAGACCTCACTACCCTCTGGAGAGCCTTACGGTTGAGGGCGGAGCAGTTGCCGTACCAGGCGGTGATACAGCCCGCCAGGATGCTCTCGATTGTGCATCTGTAGAAGTTTGTGAGTGCTTTTGGTGACAAACCGAATTTCTTCAGCCTCCTGAGGTTGAAGAGGCGCTGCTGCACCTTCTTCACGATGCTGTCTGTGTGAGTGGACCAATTCAGTTTGTCTGTGATGTGTATGCTGAGGAACTTAAAACTTGCTACCCTCTCCACTACTGTTCCATCGATGTGGATAGGGGGGTGTTCCCACTGCTGTTTCCTGAAGTCCACAATCATCTCCTTAGTTTTGTTGACGTTGAGTGTGAGGTTATTTTCCTGACACCACACTCCGAGGGCCCTCACCTCCTCCCTGTAGGCCGTCTCGTCGTTGTTGGTAATCAAGCCTACCACTGTTGTGTCGTCCGCAAACTTGATGATTGAGTTGGAGGCGTGCGTGGCCACGCAGTCGTGGGTGAACAGGGAGTACAGGAGAGGGCTCAGAACGCACCCTTGTGGGGCCCCAGTGTTGAGGATCAGCGGGGTGGAGATGTTGTTGCCTACCCTCACCACCTGGGGGCGGCCCGTCAGGAAGTCCAGTACACAGTTGCACAGGGCGGGGTCGAGACCCAGGGTCTCGAGCTTGATGACGAGCTTGGAGGGTACTATGGTGTACCGCCTCCCATTAAATGAATGTAATGTAATAAGGAAAGGTGTTATGCTATAATGTTGCCTAGGCCTACTTTGATGGACTACAAGCAAGATTTGAAGGTGAGCATAGGTTTTGAATACGTTTTTAAGAAAGGAGGAATGTGATTTATGTGTGTCTGAGATGCGCTGGTAGCTTTGATGGGTCCGTTTAGGGTGTGTGAGTTCGCTAAATCACTCCATGTCCTTTCAGAAGGGTTTCCTAATGTAGCCAGTCTGGACTGCATCTTTTAAGAGAGGAGGGAAAATAATTTAACCGAAATGGGCATAACAACAATGAAAGTAAGTTGACAGGTGGCAGTTTTTTTTAGTTTCTTTCCTCTCATTAATTGAGACTGAAGCAAATGTAAAGGACGTCACGCTGCTTGCTTAGAGAGTGCATATTCCTGCCAATTCGGCCACTACCTGGCACTAACTCGGGACCTCTGCCTTGCTAGCGCACGTGACTGCCCTCTTGAAGCGTCTTACCAGTCCGTGCCACATAGTCTGGCAATCGCAATATAAATTGACAACCATGAGCTCAATTAGAGAGGACAAGCAGGCCCGAGTCCTCGAAGGTCACACTCCATGTAGTTAAACAGGAGGTTACTGTAAAAGGTGAAATCCCTGTCCCAAAAATAAACCTGGGAATGCAGTCATGCTCAAGACATGGCTGGGAAACTGTCATGGAAAGTCACAGTTTGATGGTTTGTATTGGTTTCAGACTCCCCAGTTCTTGGCATTTTCAGGTGTTTCTCAATGTTTTCAGATCAGTACATATGGCCAAGATAAGATGACGAGAGGAAGACTATTGAGATGCTACCTCCAGCTGCAAGGGGTTTGCTCTAACAATTCATACTGGGAAGAACAACAAATTGTGGATTCAAAGTGCTGAGTGATCCTTCAAAGTTGCTGTGACTATCCTTTGTAATGTTTGAATAAGATATGAAAGCTTAAGAGGTGACATTGACGAGCTGAGAGCCACTTCAAAAGGGTACTTTAAAATGTACCTTTTTCAGCATGACTGTTTACAGTACTGCAATCCATGTCAGCTAATTGTAAACAAAGGTGAGGACAACAGTGAGAACAGCACACACCGTGTCAGTTCAGGATGGAAACTTCCATAACAGTCGTCATATATAGCATCTAGCAAAGCCCCCCCCCCCCCCCCCCCCCCCCTTAGTCACACGTCTGGGGTTAGCGTCAAGCTAAGCCCTCTGATACATTTTCGTATTTTCTTCAAAGCGGAGATGGATCACGCACTTTTGTCCCTGGGTGAAATAGTTTCTCAGAAACTTTCCTATGGGTGTGAGCCACAGACTGAATGCCTCCGAGGCAAACCGCAGGGCTCATCTGTTGACCCTAGACCGCCTTGACTCGTCTGCTACGTGCCATTAAAGCTTTCAGACACAGAGGATCCCTGTTGCACTGAGGCCAAGCTGGTTGGATTCCTGCATACGTGTCTGTCCTAGTTAAAGAGGAGAGATGAGAGACCACTGGTTCAGAAGAAACCGTGTTTTTATCTCTGCAGTCATACTATTATCCTCTCCTCCTTATTTCCTCCTTTTCACTTTGCATTGACAGCCGAAAACTCTGAAGTCTCATCTCACTGAGAAGAAGCTCGGAGGGGATGAAGTAAAACATCAGGCAATTGGTTCCTACGCGACTTTGAGCGTTTGAGAGACATCATTTCAATCTAGCTTCAAGAGAGGATATCATTAGGAGTGGCACCCACTCTAAGATCTTTGAGATTATGCCAATGAAAGGCTTCTTCCTGTCAAGGCGATAATGCAAAATGTTGTATTTGATCGTTATCTGGGTAGAGAGAGAGAGAATAAGTCAATGTAATCTCTGAACCTTTACTAGGGACAAGTTAATGAAGAGTTGTTGATGAAAGCAGTAGTGTTTTATCACAGACTTTTCTCTTTGATCCTGTTTAATGCTACATCATTACCCTGCTGTGTCTTTGAGAGTTTTATTTAATTTTATTGTGTTGAGGGTTAGATTTAGGTTTTCTATGGGGGGGTGGGATGGTACAGCACATACGTTACAATATAACAACTATCTTTTACCTCATAAGCTACAAATCATAGGACTATCAGACTATTTTTTTCTCGTTCTCCCTATACAGGAAATGCCTGGTCTGCAGTAAGCCAACATATCTGCATTCATTTTACTTCAACTCTTTTTACAACTTTACAACTTTTTTCATCACTTTTTCTGGATTGCCCTTCACCCTTCAGCCCAAAACTCCATCTGTCAACACAAGAGATCCGTTGTTAATTTATATTCATTTTCCCTTGATATGATAGACAGCGCCTCGCCCTGCAGCCTAATTGCTTTCATCATGGAGGAAGTCCTTCATTCACATGCCACGCTGTTGTAACTCAAGCAGATAATCTAGTCCTGGCACAGGTGTAGTCGTGGCGACAGCCATGACAAATATTACTGCTCATGTTAAGCTGCCTGTACTCTACTATTCAAAATACTGCTAAGTGGCAATACAAGTCAGAGGAATACATACCTTGGTTTAAATGGCATTTGTTCTAGCACAATGGAACCAATGGAATAGTCCCAAATGTGCAAACTCCACCCATCTAGCACTCTAAACAGGCTCAATCAAATGTTCAAATTATTGCTATGGTTATAACTCTCCCTTTCTCGTTGTCCAACATCAGATAATGAAACCCTGCATTTTCTCATTGTTCCCCTCTCATCAGGGACAACATTAGACCTGGGACACCAGGTGTGTGCAATTAGTTATTAGGTAGAGGAGAAAACTGGCAGGCTCCGGACCTCGTAGGGTAAGAGTTGAATATGCCTGGTATAGTATATATTCAACAAGCCATATAGCTTTTAAGGTCAAAATGCTAACATGCTGTGTCATTTACATAATTACATCTACACATTTTTGAACATCCTTTGACAGCATTGTTTATTTCACTAATTTCAAAAAGACGATTACATTTTCAATTTAGGAACAGGGATTTGATAACGATCAGGCTGGACAGTTTTGAAGCTATTTCATGGGAAAATCCAAAATACACTACACCAAGGCCACCTATAAAGTATCTGAGTATAAGTCATAATACCCCAAAAGACCTAGCGGTCAAACAAGGAACCAATCATTTTTCACATAGGGGATTTTAGAGTTGCTTAAAAGAAGGGCTATGTTTTATGACATGCTTATCCTGGCGTGACATTTTGATAGACGTCTAAATATCTCTAGGACAAGGAGAATTTGATCAATATATTCACCTGTATTTAGCCCTCAAAAGAAATTCTACAAGTGCCATGATCTGGACGAAACTGTTGAATCAAGGCAAAGGTAAGAATCTCTGGATTAACTATCTAATGTTAACTAAATGTAGTAATTAACAAATTGCCAACATTTCTTTAAATGGACAATTCTGTGAACTGTCTTGTGCAAGTTTTAAATTGAGACAATACCGGTTAGCAAAGGTGTCAGCTAGAGATGACAAGTAGGAGCTTGCAGGGATTTGTAGTCTTGCATGATGTTTGCTTTGATGCCAATTAGCATTTCCAAATATACTGATAGTCACCTTGTCTGAGAGATTTACATGGTTATCAAAATGTCACAGCAAGGTAAGCCTACATGAAATACGGCCATTATTTGAAGTGTTTCTAAAATTCCCTATGGGCAAACATTGGTGGAAAAACAATTGGAACCATTTCCCTGTTTGACCGCTAGGTTTTATGGGTATTATGACACCTCCACTATGGGGTGGAGGGGGGGGGGGATCTTTGTTTTATAATTTCTGTCATTTCTGACTGGTTGATGGAGGTATGAACCCATGTGAGGGGGGCTCAGTCACAAATGGTACCCCATTTCCTACATAGTGCACTATATTTGACCACAGTCCCAGAAATGAATTATTCTGATGTAAGTGACATCCCAATGGAGCATGAATTGTGTCCCTATCTGCCAACTTGAACCTACAACTCAATAAAATCCAGCACTAAAGGCACAGGTAGGTGCAAATATAACTGAGTTCCAATATTATGTAAACTAAAGGCTGTATGCAACATACTGTAAGTAAGGGTGGGGGGGGGGGGGGGGGGGGGGAGTAAAAACACTAGTACCACAATCTAATCTCAGTTTATGTGGGGACTCCTGCCTTCTTTGAGATCCTTGAAGATTTACTTCTGAGAGTAAGCAAGGTGAGGGTGTGGATTTTCAATATGGACTTATCTCAAAGCTAGAGTTTGCACTTGCCTGGTGGGAAAATATGCTCTCCTAGATGAACACACACATTGACACATTTCATGTATGTACTGGAGTTAAAATGTATAAATATTTCCTGCAAGTATTCATTTGAGCTCAGCCTATCTTCCTCCAATTTTTATATTCCGGAATAAAATTTCAGAGTGCTCATAGCTGAATGTTAACTAATTATTTTTTGTTATCTTTCCCCATGGCTAGGGGCCCTATCAGACTTACCCGCATGCAGTACAGATAAGGGCTTAGGCAGAGAGAGAGGCGCCCAATTTTTAATCATAAATACAGGCAGCTCCGCTCATCAAAGTACCAGTGAAGGTTCTTTTTCTCCTTCTTCTACTTCCCAAACTCACTCCACTTCCTATACATTGCTAACAGTACAGCTGTATTTTTTCTGTTGTTATTTACTCCCTCTCTATCTGCCAGTCTGTGTCTGTCTGGCTGTGTGTGTGCCTCGGTGGGGCCGTCTCGGTCTGTCTGTGTCTGGGTCTGTCTGTGTGCATCTTCCGGTTTGTCGGTCTGTGTCTGTCAGTCTGTCTCTTTCTGTCGGCCTGTCTCTGTCTGTGTGTTTGTGTGTTGGTCTGTGTATGTGTCTGTCACTTTGTGTGTCTGTCGGTCTGTATCTGCCGGTCGATCTGTATCTGTCGATCTGTGTCTGTCAGTTTGTCGGTCTGGGTTGGTCTGTCTGTCTGGGTCTGTCTGCATGCGTCTGTCGGTCTATATGTCGGTATGTGTCTGTTGGGCTGTCTGTGTCTGTCTGTTGGTCTGTGTATCTGGGTTTGTTGGTCTGTGTCTGTCGGTCTGTGTGTGTCTGCTAGACTGGGTCTGTCGGTCTGTGTATCTGTCTCAATATGTCTGTCTGGGTCTGTCTTTCTGTCCTTGTGTGTCTGCACGTGTCACGCCCTGCATTTGCAGTATCCCCCTGAAGTAACTGGAGCAATTCTGTTCCAGGTAAGGGTTATTCCCGTTAAAATGGTTTATGTGGCTGGCATTTTATCAAAGCAGGCAAGGAAAATGAGATTTATTCCATACTTCACAGACGATGAAAAGAACACAAATGCTATTTCATAATCCCTCAGGGGCTTTCCTGCTAAAACCTTCAGAGCGGACTTTTTTCCTGCCATCTAATTTTGTGGCGGGGGTCAGAATAGGTTGAACTGGGGCATGTGCGCGCGTGTGTGTTTACAACTGTAGTAGTTTTTTCTGGATATGTCCGCACCGCCGCAAACTTGATACTAATATAAAGTAAAGTAAAATCTCAGCTGCAACATTGCATTGCTAACCCTGCAGAGGAATAATATGACAACCTCTGACACAGGCTTTCACCTCAACTTGGTGAAAGGTATGGTGCACAATGTCAAAAACAACATTCTTTGAAAAACAACTTGAACCAAGGCTAGTATGATATGGAGCATTCAATTGTTTTGTATTTCTGCTCCAACATATTAGCTAAATTGCTTTAGAAATTAATTTAATGGCTATAAATATAAGGGAAAATCCTTCTCATGGTGGTCATGCAAGCAGTGTCGTGTTCGAGACCACTTGAAGCGAGACTGATTTCAAGATCAAGACCGGAGCCAATCGAGTCTGAGTCTAAACTGAGACTGGAACTGGGGTCGAAACTGAGTCAAGACCGAGACCAGGAGGGGGACAAGGTGTCCGAGACAGAGTTAAGACCGAGACCAAAAAATGTGAGTCCAATTTAAGACCATGATTGTAATTTTGTTAAATCATCACCTTAAGAGTTCAAAATGTACAGTATTTCTGTGTTCATATTTCAGAACAATTCATACATTATTTAGACATTCAGAATAGTGAAATAATGCATGCTGAGGGAAAACAGAGCCACTCTTCAAATTATTACTAACCCAAACACAGTGGGGGACAATGGGCCTTCTACACCTTCAGAGAAGGGCTAAGGATGTATAAATAATGATGATTATATATTATTTTAAATTATGTTCTGATTTAATCTCTTCAGTTTTTTTTGGAAAGGAATGGGTTAATGCTGAAAAGAAGAAAAAAAACATCCAATCCAGATTTTCATTGCTGGTCTTTGGGGAGATACATCTACCTAGCAAAGTCAGCCATTGGCTAGGCTATCAGAAGTTGGATAAAAGCATCCGCCATTCAACTGTATTAGGGCAACATTTTGGAGTGAGTACAATCAACCAATCACATTTTGGCGGGGCTTTTAGCCATTTTTTTTAGCCAGGACATTTTCGCAAAAATGCGTTCTTGAAGACCAACAGGTCACTGCACAATAGCAAGCAGTAGTTTCCCCAAGGCCTAAGTAGCTATCTTTTGTTGTTGGCTAGTTTGCAGCGACTGCAGCAGGTGTTATCAAATAGGGTGTTGTTGCTAATTTGTTAGCTTCTCCCTTTTCAAGAATAACTTTCAACAAGAAGTTAAGTTTAAAATCATCATTTGGTGAGTGGAACTGTGATTTTTATTGCAGTGTGCTTCCTGTTGTTAGCCATCTCTAACTTATGTGTGTGTGAAAGTTTGTTGCATTTAAAGTGGAACTGACAGCATTTTAGCAAGATTAAATATTATTAAAATCTGTTCATATAAACCCCCAGAAAGAATATGACACTTTAAGAAATGTAAACCTTTATATAAACAAGCCATTTGCCACAGGGGCCTGCCAACATTCACTTTGAACTGGACTGTGTTCATACAGGCAGTTGCAACAGCGCGACTTTAGATCATTAGAATGCATTCGCCAAAAGCCACAAAATAACCTGAATGTATTTCTGCAAATATGTAAACACCACGAGTCCTTTACAGTCCTATTGATCAAACAACCACGAAAAGGTAGGCTCTCTCACCCTCATTTATGTACATCAACAACCAATGTTAGCCAGAGCAAGATAAGCTCAAGTCTAACAAAAGTACATTAAATAAACCCTCAAACTTGTTCAGCTATTTGACCGTCAGAATTTCACTGATAAACAATGGGGAATTGTAGTGTCCTCATCCTTCTGCAGCTTGCCTGCATATGCATGCTTGTCCAAACCAAGCACCCAAGCTAACTGGTTAAAGTTGGCTAGCTTGCTACTTCCAGACATAAATGAAAGAACACCTCATCTCATTCTGACCATTTTACTCACCGTAGCAGAGCTGGTTAGGCTGTTTACATGTTATCGAGAGTCTTCTTGACTAACTATTACTTTTTTTGCCTACGTTAACTGACACCGGTCATATTCAGGCAGGTGTTGCGCGTGCGTAAATTCATCAGTTGTTTTGTGCTCTGGCACACTCAGAGGAGAATGCTCTGAAATCAGAGTAGATAGCCAGAGTGAATTTGCTATCGCAAGAGATATGCTAACTCTATAACAGTCGTTCAAATTCTTGCTAGCTATCCAAATGATACCTGCATCTATAGCTGTGAAAATCCACATGAGTGAAAAAGTCAGTCACTCACCCACTCCTCCAATGACAAGACATCCTCCTAGCAGCTAGCTAGCTGTCTAGTTAACGTTCCGCTCCGTGTTTTTAGCTTGCTACATAAATAGATATGCTAGCCTATTATCCATGTTATGACTAACTTTTGATCATTACCCTTGCTAGTTTGATTGTATTGACATTCCCAGCCTCAGTTATATTTGTCCAGAATAATTCAAACTGAAACATTGAAACTGAATCAGTGCATCCCGAATGGAGGCAGCAAACAATGTACCAGGCCAGCTGTGATTTACAACCTGATACCAATATTATTTTGGACTACCAAGAAATGTATTGGTGAATTTTATGAATCATGCAATGAACTGCATCCATGTATTCTGTCAACAATGCTGCAGTGTACGTCATGGAATGTTGAGGCAATTAGAACAAATGTTTAAAACCATAATCTGCATAACTTGATTTTTTGACTGATATCATGATTGTCTATTTGTTTCATATCTGCAAAGTAGTTAAAACGCTGTCAGTTCCACTTCAAACTTTAGGTCACTGCTTACTGTGTGTGCTAAACGTGAAATGTTATTTTGCAATGGGAAGTAATTGTTGTACATTTTGATTGGGAAATGCTTGCTGGCTGTGTTTTTGTATTCTTATGATTGGGACCTACTGGTTTATCATGTCCGACTTTATGGACTGCTTCTCCTTTAACATCATGTTGCGTGTGACTGCTGTCTTTCCATCAGCCCTATGTAGTGGTGTAGTGGTGCCTGGAGAAGTGTGTGTATACTCAAATTTTGCTAAAAGTTCCCAAACAGCCCCCCCCAGTAAAGCAAAGGCAATGGGTGAAACATTTTTCTTATGTTTATTTATGAGTTTTCATTTGGATTTTTTCAGATTTTCACTCTCAAAATCACACTTTTTTAATAGACCATCAAAAGTCCACAACAATGCTTAAACCACATCAACCTGATTGGGTAGGCCTGTAGGGGCCTGGAACCCC
Source organism: Oncorhynchus clarkii lewisi (assembly GCF_045791955.1). NCBI lineage: Eukaryota > Metazoa > Chordata > Actinopteri > Salmoniformes > Salmonidae > Oncorhynchus > Oncorhynchus clarkii. Next base: position 23,370,075 of record NC_092155.1, on the reverse strand, counting down.
AATGGGTGGGCCTCTGTCTCCCCAAACCCATCCAAGTCTTGTCCCTGATCCAAACAGCCCATGATGACAATTGTGCATCATAAATAGACTACTAACCAACACTTCAGACTAAACTTTTGCCTTAGTTATAATTTTCTGGTAGACGGGCGCAAATTTGGCTTTAGAAGTGGGGGGACATAATATATATATATATTATTATTATTTTTTATTCCAGTCGATAAACACTCCAAACAGCCTACCCGACCGCTCGGAGGCATCCCCATGGTCCTAAAGCACACTGTTGCCTTGTTTTGCATCACATTCCAATGACAAAACTGGGGGGAAACGAAAATGCAATTTCAGAATGTGGGGGGGAAATGTCCCCCCTGTCCCCAGTGAAAGTTGCCCCCCTGCTAGTAGATATGATATATTTAAACTTCCTACCCTACAGACTACCAATATCATTCTTCTGTGAGTTGCTCCATGTCAAAACCATTTGAGAGGTGCACACTCTTGCTGCCTGCAGATTATATTCCACTGAAATTTGGCTGTGTGTGCGCTGTGCATGTGAATATATTTAATGTGCTTTGCGATTGTGTAGGCTACTTTGTGCATGATTTCTCTATTGTACTTGTAATGGTTTTCCTCCTCTTCGTCTGAAGAGGAGAGGCAGAAGGATCGGAGGACCAATATGCGGCGTGGTAAGTGTCCATGGTATTTATTTAAACACATAAACTGAACACTCCATACAAAAACAATAAACTTAACGTGAATAACCGAAAACAGTACCTTGTGGTGTAAAACACAGACACAGAAACAATCACCCACAAAACAACAGTGAAACCCAGGTTACCTAAGTATGATTCTCAATCAGAGACAACTAACGACACCTGCCTCTGATTGAGAAACATACTAGGCCGAACACAGAAAAATAACCTAGACACACAAAACATAGAATGCCCACCAAACTCACGTCCTGACCAACTAAAACAAACAATTAACACAATAACTAGGGTCAGAACCTGACAGTACTACATATTTGATAAATCATATACCTCCACTACACTACAGTGATATGCATCAGTAGGGATTAAGACGTGAGTATAAGCACTGCCCACTAGAAAAAAAGTGGGTATACGGTTTATACCTGCGTATACCCTCCACTACACCACTGGCCCTTTGTGTTCTACAAAAAAGTGCACTCCTACATGAGTGCGCTGGTATTACGGTGGCTGTCCTTTCAGAATCACAAACCTGTCACACACTGAATGCCTATAAGTTTGCCACTGCGCAAACATGTCTATAATAGATAGAAAGGCTGTTAAGAAACGGGTGTATTTATTTGGCCTGGCGACGCGATTTTATGCAGTGACTGAATGGAAGCTGACAATTATGAGTGAAGACTGAGTACAGATGTATCCGACACCAAGACAAGACTGGGACCAGACTGGTCTAGAGTACCACAACACTGCATGGAAGTGACATTTCAATTTTGCAATGCAAGTAACCTTAACATTAGTAACCTTAACATTGATAGGGGTATGAGTTTCCACCAAAAAGTTAGTAAAATGTCCATCCATCTCCGTCATTAGCATGTAATTAGCATGTCATCATCACCATCTTAGCTAAGATGTAGACCAATGAGGTCACAATCTCAACCAGGCCGTCCTAGAATCATTTCAGTCCCCACTCATGCAGTGACATCTTCCTAATGCTAAATGGTAATCACTGGGAGTCAATGACGTCTAATGATGCTTGAATCAGCTCTCTCTGCCAACCAACACATTTGCAAATGAGCAGCGACTAAGAATTTGATTCACAAATATTTGGGAGCTACGAAAAATGCAGAATTACAGTTAATCGCACCCCACACTGCCCTTTCCCACCTGGACAAATGGAACACCTATGTGAGAATGCTGTTCATTGACTACATCGACTAGCTCATCACTAAGCTAAGGAACCTGGGACAAAACACCTCCCTCTGCAACTGGATCCTGGACTTCCTGACAGCCCGCCCCCAGGTGGTAAGTGTAGGCAAAAGCATGTCTGCCACACTGATCCTCAACACTGGGGCCGAAAAGGGGTGTGCATAGTCACTTCACCCCTACCTACATGTACAAATTACCTCAACTAACCTGTACCGCCCAACATTGACTCGATACCGGTACCCCCTGTATATAGCCTCATTATTGTTATTTTGATAATTTTTATTATTTTTTTACTTTTGTTTATTTGGTAAATATTTTCTTAACTCTTATTGAACTGCACTGTTGGTTAAGGGGTTGTAAAGTTATCATTTCACGGTAAGGTCTATACTTATTGTATTTGGCGCATGTGACAAATTAAAGTTTTATTTTATTTAATTCCCAATCAGACACTTTGAACCCAGAATAGTAATCTTGAGAAGTTTGTCAAACAACTTTGTTTAACATCGTTTTTTACTTCACTACACCATTCTCTGTAGTTCAAATAATTACGTAACCCAACAATGGTTTTGGCCACATCGTTGGTTTGATTTACTGCTCAAGTTGGCCAAAGCTTGAGTAGATTTTCATTACGACATTAGCGTTCTGCGAGTCACTAGTCACTATTTTTAATGTACTCATCTTGCTGGTGTTTTGCGCTCTCACTCGAAGACTGTTCCTGTTTAACACAGTCGGCCGGTTCAAACAAGCTAGCTTGCTAATGCGGCACATCAATGTTACACGCCCGCTCTGCTAAAGAGAGCTGAAATTAATCACATCTGCATTTTTCCCACTTAACTGTCAAGGCGACCAAACGCAGCCAGTTCGGTCTCTGTCTCTGCCTCTGTCGCAAGCATAGAGAGCCAAGGTTCAGACGGTGTTGCTTCCCATGCAAAAACTGTAGGAGCCACTACCAGCCAGCTTTTTGTCATGTGAGGATGGGGGAAGCAAATGAAAAATACAAGTGAGTGTTGTTGTCCCACGACTTCAGCCCTTGGTGGAATTGGAGGCGGGAGGGTTTGTTTGACATCTTCCTCTGGAGATTCTGCCATACATAAACAATGACTGGTTTTAGATGTGTTGGTTTACCATAAAGAGGCTTTTGATTAAGTTATGCATTGCATCAGCCTTCATTGTTGGTTAAACTGACGCAATGCAACCTCAGATCGCAAGGCAGAGGTATTGGGAATTACTTGTGAGATTTCAAGGCCTATAGGCTTAAGCTTAATGAGCTCAAGTGGGCTACAGTCGAGACATGCCCATATAGTATAGCCTTTAGATGAGAGGAACAATAATACATAATAATAATACATATTAACAACTTTATCAATAATACATGTCCATTGGGGTGTGGGGGCAGGGTAAATGTCCATTGGAAGGGGGAGGGAGGGTAAATGTCCATTGGAAGGGGGAGGGAGGTTAAAAAGTCCATATTGCCCTCGTCTGACTAGAACGTAGAAGGGGGTGGGAGAGGATAGACTGCTTTTTCCAAGGATAGAGTATGGTCTGCAATATTAAAAGGTTCCTACTGAATTATTAACATAGCCTCAAGTGAGTAGGGGGAATCTATTCTTATCTGTCTGTTAGTGCCTGATTCACTGTTTTTTAAATATGTCTGCTTGGTGGGACATTTGTGGGTGGATAGGTATAATTTTGACTTATGTTACTTTTTTTAACTAGGCAAGTCAGTTAACAAATGTTTATTTTCAATGACTAGCTAGGAATAGTGGGTTAACTGCCTTGTTCAGGGGCAGAGGGACAGATTTGTACCTTGTCATCTTTGGGATTCAATCATGCAACCTTTTAACCTAAAGTCCAACGCTCTAACCACTAGGATACCTGTTGCCCTGATCAGGGTTGGGTAGGTTACTTTCTAAATGTAATCCGTTAGTTACTAGTTAACTGTCCAAAATTGTAATCAGTAATGTAACTTATGGATTAAACAAACTCAGTAATGTAATCAGATTACATTCTTGCAGTTACTTTTTGATTACTTTCCCCTTAAGAGGCATTAGAAGAAGAGAAAAATGTATGTTACCCATTGAACGACATCTATTGCAGGATAAATCAATGTTAAAGTTTCCATAGATGTCACGTCTACTCCCGCTCCTCCCCTCCGGCGTTCGACGTCACCGGTATACTAACCACCGGTCTTGGGATCCATCATTACGCACACCTTTACCTCACTTATTAACTACCCTATATCTGGCACTCCTTACATTTCTTCCCCAGTCAGTATTGATCCTGTGTTTATGCAAGGATGCTACTGTTATGTTGTCTTGTTCCATGTTTGTTGTTTAATTAACCTTGAGTGTAGGGGGCAGTATATTGATATTTGGATGAAAAACGTACCCAAATTAAACTGCCTATTTCTCAGGCCCAGAATCTAGAATATGCATATAATTGTCAGATTAGGATAGAAAACACTAAAGTTTCCAAAACTGTCAAAAATACTGTCTGTGAGTATAACAGAACTGATATTGCAGGCTGAGGAAAATCAAACCAGGAAGTGGCCTCTATTTTGAAAGCTCCATGTTCCATAGCCTGCCTTCACTCCATTTAAAGGAATATCAACCAGATTCCTTTTCCTATGGCTTCCCCATGGTGTGACCAGTTTTTAGACATTGTTTCAGGCTTTTATTTTGAAAAATGAGCGAGAAAGATCACATCGCGTCATTGTATGGCTGGGTGCCAGCAGCGTTTTGTATGCGCAACAGCTTGGAGCAGCCATTTTCTCTCTCTCTCCTATTAAAGAAGCTACATTCCCGGTTGATATATTATCGATTATACAGTATATTGTAAAAACAACCTGATGATTGATTATAAAAAACATTTGAAATGTTTCTACGAACTTTACGGATACTATTTGGAATTTTCGTCTGCGATTTTGTGACCGCTCGAGCCTGTAGATTTCTGAACATAACGCGCCAAAAAAATATTTTGGATATTTTGGATATAAAAATAATCTTTATGGAACAAAATAAACATTTATTGTGTAACTGGGAGTCTCGTGAGTGCAAACATCCAAAGATCATCAAAGGTAACCGATTTAATTTATTGCTTTTCTGACTTTCGTGACCAATCTACTTGGCTGCTAGCTGTTTGTAATATTTTGTCTGCTGAGAGAGATGTGCTTACATAAAGGCTTTGTATGCTTTCGCCGAAAAGCTTTATTGAAATCTGACAGGCCAGGTGTGTTAACAACAAGCTAAGCTGTGTTTTGCTATATTACACTTGTGATTTCATGAAAATTAAATACTTTTAGTAATTTAATTTGAATTTGGCTCTCTGCAATTCAGCGGTGGTTGACGAAAATGATCCCGCTAACGGGATGGGTGCAACAAGAAGTTTTAAACGTTTCACCTGCTTCTCGACGAAGCAGTAGGAGAACAAAATATCTCCCAGACAGTCGACGAGCAGGGATACCTTCTACGTCAGGACCAGCTGGCACAACTGGGGACGGCTATGGGAGAGGTTCTTTGCAGTGTGCAACGTCTCAAACATACCAGGGAGGCGTTGCCATCAACTTGTGGAGGATACTCAACCAATCGAGGCAGCACAACAGTCCATTCAGCAACCCGCTCAGGTCAGCGATGCCCATTTATTCCTCCCGGATAAATATGATGGCATCCCATTTAAATACTGTGGATTCCTTCTTCAGTGCTCCCTCTATTTTACGCACCAGAGGGGAGCTCCCACCACCGAGAGGTCCAAGATTATTTATCTGCTGACTGGGCAGGCGTTGGAGTGGGCCACAGCCATCTGGGCGAGAGGAGAGGCGGAGCAGAATTCATATGAGGGGTTCATGGCTCTGTTTAAAGGCACTTTGATAATTTCCCGGAGGGCAGAGAGAGGGGGTGGGGGGTGAGCGTCTACTCCAATTACGGCAGGGGGACCAGACAGCTGCCGAGTACTGCACACCTTCCGGACAGTTGCAGCATCCAGCGGATGGAACGAGACGGTGCTTTGTACACTATTCAGAAGAGGTCTGCGTGAGGAGGTCCAGGCGGAACTGGCCTGTCGAGACGACAAGCTCTCCTTGGATGCACTCATTTCGATGTCCATCCGTCTGGATAACCTACTTCGGGAGCGTAGATGTAGACATCTGCCAGGCTCCGGAGAGGGAGCCCGCACCCACTAACTGTCCTTCCGAGCACATCTACGTTCCTACGGGGATAAGGGACCGGCTACGGATCTGGACACACACAGCTGTTGTCGCTGGACATCCAGGTATTTCTCGCACTACCCAATACATCTCTGAAAAATACTTGGCACAGGATGTCACTCGCTATGTCAACGTCTGGTCCGTATGTGCCCAAACCAAATCCCCCCAGAACGCTCCAGCAGGGAAGCTCCTTCCCATGCCTCAGCATTACTGGTCCCATCTATCCATTGACTGTGTTACTGATCTTCCCTCTGACGGTTTTATCACCATTTTTGGGGCCAGACCAAAGCTCCTGCTGATGAGTGGTTCCAGCATGAAGAAGTGTGGAGCGATGCTCACATGAGACTCCAGCACACCGTCCACCATCAAAAGGAGCTGGCAGACCGCCCCCACAGAGCAACTCCTGTGTTCTACCGTGTCACGTCTACTCCCGCTCCTCCCCTCCGGCATTCGAGGTCGCTGGTATACTAACCACCGGTCCTGGGATCCATCATTACACACACCTTTACCTCACTTATTAACTACCCTATATCTGGCACTCCCTTACGTTCCTTCCCCAGTCAGTACTGATCCTGTGTTTATGCAAGACGCTACTGTTATGTCTCGTTCCATGTTTGTTGTTTTATTAAACGTTTCACCTGCTTCTCGACTCACAGCATCTTCATTACAATAGCTGGCCATATATGGATGTTACAATTTACTTTATGGGTTGGTGAGTCTTTCAGAATTCCAGTCATTCCAATAAATGTTATCCCCCTTGATCTTCAGGAATAGGACTTTGAAATATGGAAGTATAGATTAGCCAAATTGTTTTACCTGAGCATAACCCCAAAACTAAGGATTTTTTACCCAGCCCTACTCTGTTTATAATTTTATCATGAAGGACTGACTGTGCCCATTGAATTGAAAAAGAAATGCTGCGCTCATGGAATGGCATGCTTTGAGCACTACTGAAAAGTGCTATTTACAGTACCAGTCAAACGTTTAGACACCTACTCATTCAAGGGTTTTTCTTCATGTTTACTATTTTCTGCATTGTAGAATATACTATGAAATAACAGATATGGAATCATGTAACCAAAAGTGTTAAACAAATCTAAATATATTTTAGATTCTTCAAAGTAGCCACCCTTTGCCTTGGCAGCTTTGCACACTCTGGGAATTCTCTCAACCAGCTTCATGAAGCAGTTACATCCCAGGTATTGTAATTAACAGGTGTGCCTTGTTAAAAGTTCAGTTGTGGAATTTCTTTCCTTGATAAGTTTGAACCAATCACTTGTGTTGTGACAATGTAGGGGTGGTATACAGAAGACAGCCCGATTTGGTAAAAGACCAAGTCCATATTGTGGCAATAACAGCTCAAATAAGCAAAGAGAAACAACAGTCCATTACTTTAAGACATGAAGGTCAGTCAATGGGGAACATTTTCATGAATCAGGCCTTCATGGTCGAATTGCTGCAAACAAACCACTCCTTAAGGACACCAATAAGAGACTTGCTTGGGCCATTAGACATGGACATTAAACTGGTGTAAGTCTGTCCTTGGTCTGATGAGTACAAATGTGTGGTTTTTGGTTCCAACCGCTGTGTCTTTGCAAGATGCTGAGTAGGTGAACGGATGATCATGTGTGGTTCCCACCGTGAAACATGGAGGAGGTGTGATGGTGTGGGGGTGCTTTGCTAGTGACACTGTCAGTGATTTGTTTAGAATTCGAGGCACGCTTAACCAGCATGGCTACCACCGCATTCTGCAGTGATACGCCATCCCATCTGGCTTGCTCTTAGTGGGACTATCATTTGTTTTTCAAAAGGACAATGACCCAAATCAAACCTACAGGCCATGTAAGGGCTATTTGACCAAGAAAGAGAGTGATGGAGCACTGCATCAAATGTCCTGGCCTCCACAATTACCCAACCTCAAACCAATAGAGATGGTTTGAGTTGAGTTAGACCGCAGAGTGAAGGAAAAGCAGCCAACAAGTGCTCAGCATATGTGGGAACTCCTTCAAGACTTTTGGAAAAGCAGTCTTCATGAATCTGTTTGAGAGAATGCCAAGAGTGTGCAAAGCTATCATCAAGGCAACGGGTGACTACTTTGAAGAATCTAAAATCTAAAATATATTTTGATTTGTTTAACACTTTTTTTGGTAACTACATGATTCCATATGTGTTATTTCAACATTTTTGGCTTCACTATTATACTACATTGTGGAAAATAATACAAATACAGAAAAACCCTTGAATGAGGTTAAAAAACATTTGGCCACACCTACTCATTCAAGGCTTTTCCTTTATTTTGATATATCTATATATATATATAAACACACACACACACGCCATTGCAATTGTCAGCCAACGAGAGCACTGCCTCTGTAGACAGGGTTCTGCTTCTCCATGGGACTGGTGTACTTGTGGATAGTGTGTGGACTCCTGTTCACCTTTCCTTCCTGTCACTGAAGCCCTATACGTTTGAATTCGTTGCAGATAGGACACATATTGATTCCTCTTTCTCAGTCTCAGACACACGCATGCACACACACAGACAAACCCTCCAGAATCTCTACCCTCTGTCTGTGGCCCCCATGGATCTGCAGCACACGGTAATGAGGTGATCCATCTCAAACCCATTTTCAACTCAGTGTTGGGAAATGAGATGGGACTGTAATGGAATCTCATTGATCTCCATGAGTTCTCTCTCATGTTTGTGCTTCAGTCGGGAGAGAGTCCCTCTTATTCTCGTTATACATTGGATCATATTACTTTACGTTTACCTGTGCTACCCATTTAGGTTAGGGTTGCCAACCTTCCCGGTTTGTCCTGAAAATAATCAGTACTCACTATGTTAGAGATTTTCTTTGTGACCAAATTAATTAAAGGAATAGTTCATAATTTGGAGGGATAGTTTAGCCCCAAAAGCATTTGGAGGCAAACAAAACCAAAGCATGGATTGCTGTCTTACATTGTCCATAAACTGCTTACAGGGTAAGGAAACCGATATATAATTTGGTATTTTGGGTGAACTATCCCTTTAATAACAGCCTAAAATGTTTAAAGACTTTTCAAATCTCTTGGAAGAAGCTTGGTCTGAGTTGGAAATACCAATTTAGGTTTGTGAAAGGTTAAGAAAATGGATAACTTACAGGAATGCACCTTGGAAATTCAAAAATACAATAGAAGAGAGATTGTTATAAATTGATCTTCCACAATACTGGGATTCCATGGAAATGGAAAAACACCATTATAATTGGGAAAAAGCACCACAAAAACTCCAACAATAACATCTACAGATGGTCGAGTACCACTTTGCTTTTACCCAGGACAAAGTTAACGTGTTTTGGAAGCCTTTTGTTTTAAACAGTCGTTAAAAAGAGTAAACTCCCAAAGACCACACTGGCGACAGGCCCGGGGCATATGGTTCAAATAAAAAAAAATATAAATCTTGCATGCAACAATATGGAGAAGTAGCCTTGTGAAAAATCAATATGCATTTTTTGGGGCTAGGACCATATCCCGTCAAAACATCATTCATCCCCCAGTTGCTTTTCCATTCAAAAGCTGAAATGGAAAGGACATCTTCGAAGCCTATGCCAAATAAGTGTGCTGTGAGGACTTTCTTTGTCTGCCATACTGTCGGCGGCATTGCAACCAATTTTCTTCCATCGCCTTTGGATGAGGGAACTTCCATTTATCAGTGGAAAAGTAAACATATCAAATCTGCCATTGTCAAAATGCTGATTACATTCTCAAGAATTATTGTTTAGCCACCCATAATAGTTCGGTCAGACAATTCCGTTGCACTAACATTCGAGAAGGCTACAGTATGCAGACAATACAGAGTTACTGAACTTTGTGCTATAAATAATCAAAGTTGTTAGATAGTTGAAGACTGGATAAAGTAATGGGGGCCATTTTGAACCAATCACTTTTGCAATGACACTTCACACCATTCAGTCAAAGCTCCATTTCACATGGAATCATGTCAATCAGTAAAGCAATTTGATAGTCAAAGCATTTCGCCCCAAAACCCATGAGTCAGATGTAATTGACAGCAAAATACAGCTTACTTTCATCAGTTAGCATCTTGCTAGAAAATCATGGGCAATGGTTTGCAAGACATTTACAACCACCGCCAATAATACCTCTTCAGATATCTTACACTGGTAACACTTTTTTTAAATTCGGCTGTTCTTTTAGCAAGACATTTGTCTGTTTTATAATTTTTAAATATTAATATTTGATCTGACAGTGTGAATCATAGACAATATGTCCGCTGTTATGTTCTGTTCCTGTACATCAAGAGGCACCTAGCGAAGTGAAAAACTAACTGATGCAGAGAGTAAACAACCAGATTGTTCCTAACACAGAGAAAGTGGAGAGATCGGTTGGCGCTCATCCGAGCATGAGGCTCTATGTGGCATAAACTGACATGAAAGGTGAGCTGTGTGTGTGTGTGTGTGTGTGTGCACGTGCGTGCGTGTGAAAAGAAAGACAGTGCCTTCATGGGTATCCCTACCTTGGTGGTCTGTTTGTACTTAATAATCTACTGAAAAAGTCTGTAGGAAGTAAATGCTGGAATGCCGTGTGTGCGCAGTCATGCATGTGTATGGAGCCAGCTGTAAGCCATCCAGGCCAAGCTGTTGTTGCCAATGTAAGGGGTGGTGGTGGGCACAAGTCTACTGAAGAGTGTGTGTGTATTTCAAGTCCTGAGAAAAGTTATTACCGGTGATGCGATGCTGACTACAGTATGAGAAAAGAAATGCAACAGAGCACAGCCCATTTTCTCTGTTCTTTGCCTGGCATTCAACTGCACACAATGGGCATTCTCTCCCATAAGAATTTTTGTCCTTTGTGGTTCAACCAGACTGAAATTCTCTCCTTCTCCATAGGCAGATGCATTTGGGACAACAGCTTTAAAGCATCCAAAGCTACAAGGGACGGGATAATATTCTCAGATGGTCTTTGCACTCGGTAGCTATGGGGGCCTGTCATGGACCACACAGGTTCAACCACTGACACCATATGGCAGAGTGTTCGTCCACTGCAAATAAAGCCATGTAGTGGGGGTTCTCGCTCAATTCACAGGTCGCAGGATCAAGAACAGCTTTTCTCCCTTGGCACTAAACCTCATGTTTACTCACTCTCTCACTGCCTCCATCTTCCTTATACCATTTCTTAATCCTTCCTCCTTTTCATCCCCCATCTCTTCCTTTCCCCCCATTTCAAAATGCTTAACTGTACTTGCAACCAAATCATCTCCCCTTTTCCCAGTGAAATGTGCAGTCCAGTAGTCTGAAATGGCATATACCAAGAAGGACAACATGTCTTGTAAAGTGCCACAGTTTAAGAATACTCCTTACGTTTATAATTGGTCAAGATGCTCCAAGGATTCTCCAATCAGCTCCTCAGTCAGTCATCACCACTGTAACCCTCTTGTAAAGGTACATAAAGGGTTGCAAAATTCCTACTTTCACAAAATTCCAAGTGTTTCCAGAAATGCTGGTTGGATGATTCCAGATGTCCTACCTATTCCTTCCTGATTCTGGGAATGTACAACATTGAATTTTGGGAACGTTATTGGAATTTTGCAACCCTAGGTGCATACATTTGAAACTAGCCCTATTCCTTAATCCTTTCCAGCATCACTTTCCAGGCACATACAATACACTAAAAAGAGAACCCCCCCTCTATGAACTCCTAATGAGAGTGAGCAAAGAGATCAGAGCCTGCTGCTATACTCCCTCAGTTTTTGGCAGGCTTCATAAAAAAGACATTCAGGAGAATTACCTCCCTTCTGTCGACTACAATGGCGGACTGCAATGGTAAACAGCAGGGTGTTTTTAGCACCACTGCCTACCATTGAACCAGCACATTTGCTCTCCCTCTGTAACCGAGTCTTTTCTGATCCAGCCTCATTTGCTCTCCCTCTGTAACCGAGTCTTTTCTGATCCAGCCTCATTTGCTCTCCCTCTGTAACCGAGTCTTTTCTGATCCAGCCTCATTTGCTCTCCCTCTGTAACCGAGTCTTTTCTGATCCAGCCTCATTTGCTAGAACAGATGAAGCAGTAGGAATTGACATTGAGCAATCGAGATGAAATGTAAACAAAACCATCGAACGTCGTAGCCTATGACAGTACACTGTAGTTAATTGTGTGTCAAACCCTGTTCTGCGTACGTCTGGCTTTGTGTTGGATTTACGAATCAGTATTGAGTCAATTCATATCCCAAAACAAGGAAAATCCATCAGACAACAATAGACAGTACACAATGAAATTGACCAAACGTATGTTGATATTTTTAGATGTATTTTACCGACTTTTTTCTGGATAGTCCTTTATGGGGTTCTCTTGACCTAACCAAACACGTCATCATAGAGACCTTCTTTGTGTACTTGCGAGTGCAAGGGAATACGTAACCTACAGCTAGCTTGGATGTCTAGGGAGGACGGTTGACCCCGAATCAAGCCAAAAGGTGTAAACTGTGCCCAGAGGGTGTTATTGAACACAAAGTCTCTGTGGAGTTAGGTAAAAGGCTTTATTCAAATCGATAGCTAGCACATTAACCTTTTCTGCTTCAACATGACAGGATCAATACACATCCCAGAGCTAACCGACGCCAAGGGACTGTAGGACTCGAGCTTGAACGGACCAAATCTGAATGTGTTAGGTCATAATATGCTGTGACTTCTTTGGGGGTTTATTTTACGGTTGGATATTGAGCTGAAGATGGACCTATTTTTATTTTGTAGTTCTCTTTAAGACATACTTTGATACGTATAATGTGGATGTGTTTTTATGTGGTACATTCTCTCTGCGACAGTAACTGGCATTCGTCTAATACCTTCCCTTTATGTGGATTTATATTTGACTAATATGAAACGTGTTTAAAAACCACATTTCACATGGTCAAAACAAATATTAAACCTTTCCAGCTTCTGTTCCTAATAAATTGTCAACAATGTGGAATAATCAGAAATTATAAAATAAAAATAGGGGCAGCAGGTAGCCTAGTGATTAGAGCGTTGGGCCAGTAACCGGAAGGTTGCTAGATCTAATCCCCGAGCTGACAAGGTTAAAATCTGTCGTTCTGCCCCTGAACAAGGCAGTTAACCCAATGTTCCTAGGCCATCATTGTAAATAAGAATTTGTTCTTAACTGATTTGCTTAGTTAAATATTTGTTTAAATAAAAAATTGACAGCATACATATACATACATACATACATACCTCACACATCAAGCCAAGAAAAATTGTTGAGGTACAAAATCAATGCAAGATCAAATACATTATCTGTATACTGTATATTTCGTTATTGTGTACATACAAAAATATCCATTGTAGATACAGGCCTACAAGCAGAGAGTATCAGATCTTGGACAAAAAGAGTCCAAGATATTAATCTATTCTCTGTATCGGATGTCCCCCTAAGGCAGAACATTGCTATGCTTTTTAGGTCACAGTGAGGCTTGTTCTGGGTGCAGTCATACATGTATAATGATGTATCTGAGACAACAGACACAATATCCTATCCAAAGTCACACCATCATTCTTTACATAACCCTGCCATAAAGAGGGGCGTAACTTATTGTTTGAAATGCAGTATGTCACACTTTATAAACTTTGATATATACAGTAGCTTCACACATTATTCTACATCATCCACTGTCATTCAAATAAATCCACTCAAACAATCACACCTAAAAACAAAAAGAAAGCATACTTTATTATCTACCTAATATACTGTATATGATGGTCCTGCTCAGAGTGAAATCATTATCACAAAAAAAAGACTGTCAAGCATGCAACATTCAGATATGGAACAGGCCTGCAGAGTATTCTATTACAGAAATGAATGGTTTCAATATCTGTGCAATGGGGTGTTAAAAATGAACGGAATATCATTAACAGGAAGAGAGGCTATTATAACATTTTATTTCTCAGAAGACTAGAAAGTCAATCTTGCCACCACGCAGAACTACTTTTGTTTACAAGGTTCATGGCATTATTCACACCCATACCATTTATCATAATTGAGATTATCATTAAACACCTGCAGATTTAATGAAACTAAAAAGTTGTCTACAGAAAGACAATCCTTTGTCAAGATTTTGACAAATGTTAAGTCATGCCTTTGGATGATTAAAGTTGAATAAGTTGTGCAAATAATAATACCTAATTAAAATAATTTATTTTTTTGTACAAAATGATAAGGGTAAAGGTCCAATTTCCTTAATTAATGCCCTGAATTTAAAAGGTCCTCTTCTGTGCTTCTACTTGAAGTTTTACAAGTTTAAACTTTTCTATAAAGTGTGACAGTAGATCAAAGTGTCAAGTTTAATATCCCTTAGGAAGTCACCTGTAATGATCTGTTTGATCAACCAAGTCTCTCCTTCATCTCAAAATGACCATTGCAATGAAGTACAATTACCCTGGCTATAGTTTGTAAAAGGGAGTTTAGCTGTCTCGTTGATTAAACTTTTTACAAAAAAATGGTCTTAGTACAAATGTAATTTTAGTTTAACAAAAAAATGCAAGGTAATTGATAAAAAATTCACTTAAGACTTGAAAAAGTATTTTTTTCTGTGACATTCCACTGGCATGGAATAGAATAGGAGAAATAAGAAAACATGAAATCCACCTTTCACTCAACAATCTGGTCTCAATAAACATTCCCCGTATCATGCACTTGCTTAGTCACGATGTTATGGTATGTAGTGTTCAGTTTGTACAGACGGAATAAAAACAACTTCTGTACTTTTCAAATGTTTCCCGAAAAACAAACCAAGGCTGTTAACTTAAGGAACTCACAGATCTATGCTATATTGACACAACCTTATCACGCCCCCCCATTTAAAACAGCTTGCCAGCCTCTACCATTAGCAAAAAGGTATTTGGTGGTTTTCAGGAGAAAAAAATACAATCCAGGCCTCAAAAAGTTGAGAACAAAATGAAACTCGGTGGAGCAGAGAAATCAAACCAGCTGTTGAACTTCAACGCTAATCCAGTACATTTGACCACCATATAAATTCAAAAAAAGCACAGAACCTATTAGGTATTAAGTTTTTATTTCAGTGGTAAGTTATTGTTATTCTTTCCTAGTTGTGAAACTACTCTGGTCACGGGAAAGGGATAACTGGATGTACACTCAATTTCCGCAGTGGAAAAATCCTAGTCGGAGACCTGAAAACTACCCTAACAGATTCAACCTAAATGTTCAGTATGCTGTTCTAGGGACCAGAGTAGGGAATATCAAGTCTGTATGAACCTAATAATGAATCTAACAGGAATTTGTCAAATCTTTCCTTTGTTTTGCTCCACACAAGAATCTACCGGTAGCCTGAGAAATCGAATACATTATCACCATGAGTAGGAGGTGAACAACACTCCCTCTCACGATTCATGAAAGAAAAAAAAAACACCTGTTGCTCGAACCAGTGAAGCTTGCAATTTAATTTTAATCAGCCTGCAAACAATCGCTCATTAGTTAGAGGAATGATGATGGAACTCAGTGAGCTGTGAAGCTCCACATTCTAGGAGCGCAATACATAACGAGTCCTCTTATAACAGGGAGGAACCTAGTCAACCAAATCCTCATTGGCAGGGGGATGTCTTGCCAGAGCAACACAAGTTATTCCTGACTGTCATGGTCCTTTAACCTTTTTAATACAGAAAATTGAACGAGGCAAATATGTTCTTTCGTACATTTCCAAATTGATTTTCTTTATTTTTCAAGACATGTTAGTATTCAACATGACCAGAGCAGGTCAGATTTCTAGTAATTTTCACGGTCAAACTACTATTTTAATTAAGTGAAATATACTTGTTTTAATAATCCAGGTTTCAGTTCTAAACCTGGAAAAGACCAGCCTTTCTTCCTTCAAGAATGAGATGTGCAAGTTTTGCAGGGAAAGGAGGGCTGAGGCGCATCAACACATACAGTCGTTGGCCTCCATCGAATCAAATATGACAGCAATCACGGCAATCACTCTCGGTCCTGGAAAATCCATTGTATTTTCAATTGTCTCCGCCAATCATCATGAAAGAGGCAGCCTACAGCGCGGAAGCACCGCAGTAAATTGAAAGTGTAATTTCTGACAATATGGGAGCCCAGCGGTCGGGATGCGATTGCCTCGTCTATTTCCTCAGCAAATGTAAAATAAAATGGATGCTCCATTCCAAATAAATACGGTTGGGAATAATAGTGGTGCAAATGGCATTCACCCCAGGTTAGAGAGGCCTCATTGGATACATTGTTTGGAAAGGGACATTGCAGAATTCCACCCTTTATTGTCCTTTACCACTTTTGGCAGCTAGTGCTATCACATGCCCAAAATTAATGGGAGAGTAAAGTTAGTTTTACTGACAGATCTGGTTAATGTCAAGCGACATGTTTAGCTCTGTGTTTAGTCAGAAGGGAATATAGTTGACAAGTTGGCAGACCGGAAGGATGAAACACAATGCATTTGCCATGTTTTTGTCCTCAATGTAGCTGCAGGCCTATTATGATATAGTGTGTGTGTTGTGCTGTCACTAGGATAACTGTGGGAGAATTTCCCTATGGTTTCGATTTCATAGGGACAATATAATATATGAAAAACACACAACCTTATGACAATAGTTTTTGGTCGTTGAAAAACAGACCATGTATAGCCAGTTCTTTTCTGGAGCCTATAAATCACACTGAATGGAAAGAAAAAACACAGGTCAAAGTGCATGCTTCCTCCACTTAACATAAACCATACATCCACAAATCTTTCTTCCCATGTACTACGTTTCACTGTATTTAAGAACACATCATGAAGACAACATATACGAATCTCAATGTGTATTCCCCAGAGCCATTATGGCCATGATCCAGAGTACCCATTTGATCATTAAAAGTAATTTACTTTTAATTTCCAAACCCCAAACATTGAGAGCACATGAAATGACCATTGTTCAAACAGACAAATAGGGATTTCCTGCTAAATAACAGGTTTTAGGGACTTTCCAGTTGCAAGATTAATTGTAACATTCGAAATCAATTTACACAAACAACCACACTCTGAAACCCCAAACATGTGGTCTTCCCTGATTCCTCCGCAAATTGCCACTGTCAAAGTAATGACATTCAGATTAGAATTTTCCATTTGTTTTGAATATGCCTCTGACCAAGCTAATAAATAGCAATGACATTCTCATTCATTTGATACTTTCCCTTAAACAAAAACATCCTCTTGTAGACTTAGCAGTTGTTTACCCTTATCCAATGCTCAATTTACTGGTGTCATTCCGTATTACTGAGGATATTCTCAATATCTGCAGTCTGCACCATAATCTTGGTAATTCCGTAATTCACATTCATTAAAATGCAAATGTTAAGACTGCAGACGGTTTAGAAGCAGTGTCATGTGTGAGATTTTATGTCCACGTGTCAGAGTGTCAGAGGCTAGATTCTAATCCCATAACTTCCTCACTTTAAATCAATATGCCTTCACTGAAAACATTTGAGTGGATTAGAAAGGGGTTAACTGTATGGAAATGGCTCCATTTAGACTAAACAAGGGATTTCTCCATCTGTATTGCTTAAAAACTACTCTGTCATCTCTGATCTATCAGGGGGACTTGGAGTCAGGGAGAGAGGTGAGGACATGATCAAACCAGAAAACCCATAGGACTGGTTTCCTGGACACAGATAACACCTAATTCAAGACTGAGAAACACATTAAAAAAACAAATTTAACCAGCAAACTGAAAACTACTCCGTTAAGCAGTGCCAACTCTTTCAGGCTATTCATCCCCTTTAGGTTATGCAGCACATAGGTCTCCCAAATGACACCACAGTTAAAGTCATAGACAAGATAACTAAATGACACGTTCAGACATTCCCACCTTTACCAGAGAAGATTTAATTTCCGAGTTTGATAGATTTGGTAGATCGAAAATAAACACAATTCAGAAGAAATTCCCCAGAGAGAAGAAACCTACTGTAACTCTCGGTAATACTGGGGAAATATCAATGGTGTGTGAGTTGCCAAACCCCCCTGGCTCCGAAATTGAATCATATTGGCCTAGTGCCATGACCCGGGACCTGATCCAACATGACCATGACCTGATCCAACATGACCCGGGATTTTTGAGAGGTAGGTTTTTTTTTAATGCAGGATTTGGCAGGTTTTGGCAGGGGACAATCGTATTCATACATGAAACTGGTTTGGCAACATGGCAAATCCTCACTATTTACTTTGCAGGATTATAAGCAATTATCATAGGCTATTTGCGTTATTATAACTCTCCTCCTGAATTCTTTGGTCACAAGGGTCATATTTCTGGACAATTATGGTTGCCTCCAAAATTACTGTAAAATTATCCAACTAAAAGGCCATGGTAGAGTTGGTTTCAACAAAATGGAGATTGTGAGCCCTGGGTCATCATGGCTGTCAAAGGGTCATGAAACTGTACAAAAGTTTGATTTGTATAGTAGTGGTTATAAGGGTACATGGAGAGATATTTCCCCCCTTGCACTTGCACACAGTTCAGCACTGAGTTGATCGTTTCATCACAAACTCAAGACGTAACATTACACTCCAGAGAACTACAGGATGAACTTTCACTATAGGGTATTGTTGATTATTCTGATCCAAAATGTATGTCATTAAAAGAGCCATTTCCCAACAGGCCTCAACCATCTCGCCCTCTGCTCAACAAATAGTTGTTTTCAAACAGCAGATCAAAAATATTTGCGTGTGATGTGTTGATACTCCATACTTAGGAAACACTAATTCTTGCTGAGTGAAGAGATCGTCCCAATCGGAGGCCAGAATCGTAGGTGAACCAGAGTGCAGGAACTCTATGGCCAAAGCAATCACACTGTCCTGCAGGTGCATTAGAGGGAACATATTCATACCATTATGTAATGTACACTTCTCTTTGAAAACTTAAGATTGTGTTAGATTCCAGTTGTTGTATCCCCCTCGTGCCTGAAATCATTTTTTTAAAAGTTTTTTTTTGTTATTGCCAGAAACAACTATTGAGAAGGACTTTAAACAGATAAATTCAAGCAAAATTGTATCTAACAGTAAGTAAACGACACAGCTTACATGGGGAAGCCTAATGGAGAAAATGAATACTTGTCACGCACTGGCATTAGTTATCTTTGTTTTGCCTGAATTGGTTCTCAATCAGAGACAGGTGTTTATCGTTGTCTCTGATTGTGAGCCATATTTAGGCAGCCATACTCTTTGGGTATTTTGTGGGTGATTGTTTCCTGTCTTTGTGTTTTCTGTTTTCTGCACCAGATAGGGCTATTGTTATTGTTATTGTTTTGTATCCTGTTCATGTTTGAGTTACCTTATTAAATTACCATGAACTATAACCACGCTGCGTTTTGGTCCGCCTCTCCTTCCCAGGAAGAAAACCGTGACAATACTAGAACAAGTGTGTTCCGTCATACAGTGCATGCAGTGAAAACTACGGTTGCCTTGAATATCCCAAGAGCTCTAAAGAGTGTTTTCATTAACATGGATAAAAGGACATTGCTAACAGGGAAAAGTTATAAGACTCAGACACAAAAGGTACTAATCAAGCTAACCAATTTTACATAAGGACACCAATCACTGAATGGAAGAGAAAAGTACATAGAATTGTGCCAAACCCTCAATACTTTTAAAGAATAAGAGAACGGAGTGAAATTAGAGATTTTCAGCTAATCAAATGGTTTATTCTAAGATAGCTTGTGAACGGCTTTACTGAGCCGGACAAACTTCTCTCTTTGAGGAGAGCCCAAGCACTTCTCCAGTGATTCCATAGATCAAGTATGCAGACATTTGCGCAGTCCTGCACAAACTGGTAAATTTTCTGGTTGGCATTTACAGTTTTATTCACATGTTCACAAGTTACAACTAGTTATTACATAGATTGTAATGGACACCCGAGATGTGTGATAAAAATAATTTTTTGAAGGTTGTACAGATTATAAATGAGCTAATGTTAAGCTAAGTGTGGCGCCATGTTTGTTGACATTATACAATGCATTCCGGGTGTCATGTAAACGTCTGTCGGACCAAAGATGTTATACTGAGGTGAAGGAATGGTTCTCTCATCTTTCGAGTAAACTTCCAGAAGTGAATGATGGTAGACGAAACACCCCCTTCAGCATGAATACTGCAAACAGACCAAACTCATCTTGTCTCCTCTTGTTACCTTTTGTTGAAGCTAAAAAAAAAAACATGGTGGCATGCACAAACTACCCATTGGATTACTTTTTTTTACTAGAAAGTGTTTTACTCAATTATTTTGATAAATGGTGAGCTCACCCGTGATGTGATGAATTATAAAAAGTATTGCTATTACCTAATTAATATTGTGTTATCTAAATATTTCCTCAGTTAGCGCTAGGTCAAATGTAGCCTACATTTTCCAGTTTGGATGATTGTGTTATGCTGTCGCTACTTCTGTGAATGTCTGAACATTGCATCCAAAAATAAACTGGTCACATTCAGGACATAACTTTGTAAGGACTGTGTTTGTGCACAATGTTTCTGTGAAAAAACTGGGGTCAGCTTAAATGTCGCGTCAATAGAAACTTAGAAACTGGATATTCTAAGCGTTCTAATCACACTGGTTTGAGCGTTTGGTACAGGGACCACTGTAGAATGATCACACCAGTTTGTTGGTATGTGTGAAAAGGTTGTATTACTCCATTGTTTATATTTGAGTCTTTGTCAACAAACAGCTTCTTGTTGGACTGTCAGTGGTTACATACTCCCCCGAACAATCCCTCAGCTTACCAAACAAAGTGGCCAGGCTAGGCTATTACAAATTAGACTGTGACTTAAATAAAACATTAGGCTATACATTGTCCTGGCTAGCAAACTCTGATCTCCACATGTAATGTCTGGTAACGCTTTACTTGAAACCCAGAGTCATAACACGTTCATAACACTGTCATTACCATGTCATAGAGGTCGACCAATTATAATTTTTCAACGGCGATACTGATTATTGGAGGACCAAAAAAGCCGATACTGATTAATCAGACAATTTAAAAAAAAATATATATATATATATATATATATATATATATTTGTAATAATGACAATTACAACAATACTGAATGAACAATGAACACTTATTTTAACTTAATATAATACATAAATAAAATCTATTTAGTCTCAAATAAATAATGAAACATGCTCAATTTAGTTTAAATAATGCAAAAATACAGTGTTGGAGAATAAAGTAAAAGTACAGTATGTCGCATGTAAAAAGCTAACGTTTAAGTACCTTGCTCAGAACATATGAAAGCTGGTGGTTGAATATTCCCAGTTAAGAAGTTTTAGGTTGAGGTTATTATAGGAATTATGACGCCTGATCTGTTTCTCTGTATACCATTTGTATTTCATATACATTTGACTATTGGATGTTCTAATAGGCACGTTAGTATTGCCAGCCTAATCTCTGGAGTTGATAGGCTTGAAGTCATAAACAGCGCTGCGACTTAAGCATTGCTAAGAGCTGCTGGCAAAGGCAGTAAAGTTTGAATGAATGCTTACGAGCACGCTGCTGCCTACCACCACTCAGTCAGACTGCTCTATCAAATATCAAATCATAGACTTAAATACAATAAACACAGAAATACGAGCCTTTGGTCATTAATATGGTCAAATCCGTAAACTATCATTTCGAAAACAAAATGTTTATTCTTTCAGTGAAATACAAAAATATTGCTGTTACATTGCACAACCTTCAATGTTATGTCATAATTATGTACAATTCTGGCAAATTAGTTTGCAACGAGCCAGGCGGCCCAAACTGTTGCATATACCCGACTCTGCGTGCAATGAACACAAGAGAAGTGACACATTTTCCCTAGTTAATATTGCCATCTAACATTGATTTCTTTTAACTAAATATGCAGGTTTAAAAAAATATTTCTGTGTATTGATTTTAAGAAAGGCATTGATGTTTATGGTTAGGTACATTCGTACAACGATGGTGCTTTTTTTGCGAATGCGCTTTAGTTAAATCATCCCCCGTTGGCGAAATATGGCTGTGATTCGATAATAAATTAACAGGCACCGCATTGATTATATGAAATGCAGGACAAGCTATATAACCTAGTAATATCAACCATGTGTACGTAGTTAACTAGTGATTATGTTAAGATTTATTATTTTTTATAAGATAAGTTTAATGCTAACTAGCAACTTACCTTGGCTCCTTGCTGCACTTGCGTAACAGGTGGTCAGCCTGCCATGCAGTTTCCTCGTGGATTGCAATGTAATCGACCATAATTGGTGTCCAAAAATGCAGATTACCGATTGTTATGAAATCGGCCCTAATTAACTGGCCATGCCGATTAATGGGTCGACCTCTAGTCATAATATGTAATAACAGCTGACATATCATGCTATAATACGGTCATAATACTGTCATGACACATATTTAGATTTGTTGTGACATAGTGTTATTTTATGGCTGGTTATGACACCTACATAAGTGTCAAAACCCATAACACCTACCACACAAGGCAAAACATTCCCTTACACCTTAGCCTAGGTGTCAACAGTATGTTAATGTCCTATAAAAAAAAGATATAAAAAAATGGACCATGTTAAATTATCATTGTAATTGCACACACATCGATGTCAGCCTAGTTGACACACCAAATGCTCTGTTGCTGATGACTGGGATGAATGCAGGAGCAGATTTCAGGAGATTTCAGGACAAGACACCCTCTATTTGACTGACGACTGACATAAGGGCATGTACTGTACGTGATAGGCCTATCTGGCTTATATGATTATGATGGTCATAATGCTTCTTGACAGTGTCATAAAGGTTATTTTCTTAGTCCAAGTAAAGTGACACAGAAGGGTCATAATGTTTCATGACAGTGTCATAAAGTGCATTTTCTACAAGTTACTTAAATTGATGGGGGAAAAAAGAGAATTAATTCCAAAGGATTGAAGAAAAACTTTCAAACAAATGGAACTTCTTGGCATTTTGACTCTAACCAGCCATAAAATAACACAATATTTGTCACAACAGGTGTAAATAAATGTATGGGTCATGACAGCGTTATGTCAGCTGTTATGACATTATGACATAGTTATGACCCTGTCATAACGTGTTGACACTGGGTGTCAAGTAAAGTGCTACCTAATGTCTTTACTGAATGACTAACCCCCAAAATGTAATATCGACATGTTCTTAGTCAAAGTCTGCCTCAGGCAACACATTCTCTGGGAAAGCCAGGACACAGAAAGTGAACTGCAACAATGTCCCGGGGTCACGTTCACTTTAGATTTTTATCTGCGATTGGAGGGACCATTCGGTGAGATTGGGGCTGCATGGATGGATGAAGGAACAAGGGTTGAATCGTGTAATGGGAAATAGTGTGGAGGTGTACGTCCCCCCCCACATGACATTCTTACAACGTCAAAACACGTCAGTCACAGAGCTCTATTGAAACCTCAAATACCTAAAGTCTTTCCAAAGCCTCACCTCATCTAAACTTTCTTGTGGGACTAATAACAAGATAAACAATGTAGGGCATAAGGGATCCGTAGAATGTATATAGGTTCGGAGATTTTGTGAAATAGCATAGTTACAAATAGAAACTGGATGGACATCAGAAATAGAGGAAGGACTAAGAACAAACAAGAGAGAACTATTGTAAAGTAGACTGTGTCTGTAGAGTGTGTATAAGATGTATGGATTGAAGGTAGAAGCAGAAGTGTTTATTAGTTTACTCCAATTGGGGGATCGGCGGGAAGGGTTTGCGGGGAATAATAATAAAGGTATATTCTTTAAAAAAGTATATGTCTGTATGTGTATGTATATATGTGTATATATTTGCATGCGTGTATGGATATATATATTTACCAAAAAAATATGGGGGATTGGAAATGATGCAGAGAATTACATTGGAAGCAACATTCTTTCCGCAACATTAAGCTGATCCACCCTAAGAAAAAAAAAAAAAAAAAATTATTGTTCAACTGACTTGATGTAATCATCAAATTTGAATTCAGGTGAGTACTGTAGGAGCATCAGGGAGCCAATGTAGGGTGTTCAAACATGACACACATACAGTATTGTTTAACCAAAGCCCCCTGCTCAAACTGAAAACAAATGAGGTTTGTCTTTATTATGGAATCTTTTGTTCTTGGTACATTAAACAATCTTGAGGGATTAAATGGAAAATAGTCCCTCACGACTCAGATCAACCATGACCCCGCAGCTGTTTGACAAGCTAAGACTTCTGGGAAAAGGCCTCATATCTCCATCTCCAACATGGGCCTGTTCAGGAGAACGTTCAGAGGTAAATGTACAATCCTTTCAGAAAGTACTCACATCCCTTGACTTTTTCCACATTTGGTTGTGTTACAGCCTGAATTGAAAATGTATTTAATTAACTTTTTTCCCCCTGGCCTACACAGAATACCCCATAATGGCAAAATGGAATTGTGTTTTCAGAAATGTTTACAAATTAAACATGAAAAGCTGAAATGTCTTGAATCAAGTTTTCAACCCCTTGCTTAAAATGTGTTTAACAAGTCACATAATAAGTTGCATGGACTCACTGTGTGCAATAATAGTTTAACATCATTTTTTTATGACTACCTCATATCTGTACCGCACACATACAATTATTTGTAAAGTCCCTCAGTCGAGCAGTGAATTTCAAACACAGATTCAACCACAAAGACCAGGGAGGTTTTCCAATTCCTTGGAAAGAATGGCACCTACAGTATTGGTAGATGGGTAAAAGATAGCAGGAATTGAACATCCATTTGGGCATGGGGAGGTTATTATTAATTACACTTTGGATGGTGTATCAATACACCCAATCACTTGAAAGATACAGGCGTCCTTCCTAACTCAGATGACAGAGTGAAAATAAGAAAGCTTCCAAATCAAGCATCCTGATTTGCAGTAATACTGCAGAAATCGTGGCAAAGCAATTCAATTGTTGTCCTGAATAGAAAGTGGTATGTTTGGGGAAAATTCAACACAACACATTATTGAGTACCACTCTCAATATTTTCAAGCATAGTGGTGGCTGCTTCATGTTATGAGTATGCATGTAATCAAGTTTTTCAGGATAAAAAAAAAGAAATGGAGCTAAGCTCAATCAGAATCCTCGAGAAAGACCTGGTTCAGTCTGCTTTCCACCAGACACTGGGAGTTTAATTCACCTTTCAGTAGGAACCAACTTGACAAAGCTTGAAGAAGTGTCAAAAGATTAAATGGGCAAATTTTGCACAATCCAGGTGTGGATTGGAGACTTACCCAGAAAGACTCACAAGTGTAATTGCTGACTAAGGTGATTCTAACATGTTTTGACTCAGGGGGTTGAATACTTTTCTAATCAAGATATGTGTTTTATTTTTCATAACTTTTGACAAATGTTATCATTATTTTCTACTTTGACAGTATTTTGTGTAGATCGACAAAAAAATACAATTAAATCAGTTTTAATCCTACTTTAACACAAAATGTATGAAATGTCAAGGGGTTTCAAAACTTTCTGAAGGCACTGTATGTGGACAGACTAACGCATGAGGTATAAGGTGGGACACGATTTAAAACTCAACACTTTGGTTGACAGCGTTTGCCTTTGAAATTAGTAAAGCAGTTAAATCGTGCATTTATTTTTGTAGATTACTTACTTCTGTTTTGTGAGACTATTAGAGAAATAAATGTGCAATATTAAATAGGATTAAATTACTATGTCTTTATTTTATTTTTAAGTGGTTAATATAGCAAGGCTATGCAGAGCATTGATGCTAATTTATTGGTGGTATTCACATCCATACAGACTTCCAGTACACAGCATGTGCCTGCAAACATTAAAAGGAGCGTTCACTGACTCTCCACTTCAATTAATTTTTGTCCTGTAGATATAACTGACAAGTTGTCACCAAAGGGAGAAGGAAAA
Source organism: Oncorhynchus clarkii lewisi (assembly GCF_045791955.1). Taxonomy (NCBI): domain Eukaryota; kingdom Metazoa; phylum Chordata; class Actinopteri; order Salmoniformes; family Salmonidae; genus Oncorhynchus; species Oncorhynchus clarkii. The sequence goes on along the minus strand of NC_092155.1, from coordinate 23,344,045 downwards.
TTGTTAAAGAAAATAGCTGTGCTCGCCCTTGCGGGTTATAAATGCTGCAGACCCTTCTCAAAGCAAACATGCAATGTTTCTCTTTCTCTGTGCTTCCTCTGATAGCCGCAGGGCCGCTGGAAGGAGAGCCATTCATTATTTATTTCACAAGATGGACCCAGTGAAGTTTAGAATGACGAGCCTCCATGGGGAAATAATTGGACTGACCAAAACTGTATTTTAGTCTTGGAAGTGATACATTTAAAGCACTCTACAGCAGTGTCATGTCAACAAAATTGAATTGATCTTCTGACAGGTGGTAAAAGCTGGAAGCTCCTTTTAGTTAGCTTTCAAGTGGTAATTTATAGTAGAGAGAGAAATATGATTCAAGAATGCAAAATTTCTAAATATCCATACATGAAAAACTGTGTTTCTTTTCACAGGATATAACATTCTAGACCACAAACATGGCTGGAAAATTGTACTCCCATGTATCATTGGGCACAGACAAACTACCAGCCAACCTCTGATATTACTCCCAATAGTAGATGTTCTTCTTCTTTTCTCCTCTCAGCTCTCACAATAAATACTAATTGATCAGTGCTGAAGCTACACAAGGCAATAGCTCACAAGCACAGCCACTTTACTTCCTCACAACTAGCTTTCCTCCCCAAGTGCCGTCAAGAAAGAGGCTGCAGAAAAGGCACATCATTTGAGGCCATACATCTTGGCAGATGGTAGGTGTTTGTCATTGGATTTCCAAGAAGAAAAGGTACATACTAGGGTCCCCTTTAAGAGCTATCATTTTTCAAAACAAGTGCAGGAAATTGTAGAAACAACACAATAGGGTCAGCTGCAAAGTGAGGTAAGAATACATGTTCTTTCACAATGCTATAGCTGGATCTAAAAATCATTAATGACTAACAATGCCATTGATTAAAAGAAGGTACAATTCTTCTGCTAAACTATCATTCCAACAAACACACAAGTTGAAAAAAATAATAAAATAATTTGTCTTAGGTTATAGTACATACAGTATGTCAAAGTCTGTAATAACATTAAGATTATTTTAACATTGAGTCCTATTTTAACATTGAGCCCTATCAAACATTATTGGTTTTCCAGGATACGAACCAAAAATACAATTTTACTGAGAGACATTAACGCAGAATAGTGTAACTGCCTGCCAACCTTTTGTAAGAATTACCCATTTAATCTCTATCCACGCCAACGGACTTGACAAGAAACTGGAAACGGTGCCACTGCTCTGTAAGAACTAAAACATGAGAGCTGGAGGAGAGAAGGAAATACACATATTAATTAGTACTTTTCTCTCTTGGTCGAGATAACATCACCAGCATGTTGACAGTCAGCTGCCTTTTTTTTTATCTACGTTTCTTGTGAGAACTTCATTTCATTCCGTGCCTCAGATAAGGCTTCACATTTCAAAGATAACTTTTATGATGCCGGATGGAGGGGAGGGAAAGAGAGAGAAGGGAGAGGGGGTGGGATCACATGATAATTTATTAACAATGATCCTTTTTTTATTGAGCACGCCGTTGCATTTGAAATCAAAAGGCAGAGGGAGTGCGGTTGGTGGCTGTTCTAGCATTGTTGATGATCAGAAGGATCATCGGTTATCTCCGCGTCAGCATTAAACAGGGGATCAGACACCTACATGTTATTTACAACTGGATGTTTTCAGCTCTGATGCCCTTGCTCAGAGAATTATAATCCTGGCGAGGGTCCAACATGGCAGTGTCAGATACACATTCAACATACTGTAGCCCTCCTGCTCCTTTATTCATGACTGGGCCTCACTAGACATGAGAGAATGGGTGAGTATTAGTAGCTAGCGCAGTTGAAATACGAGTTACACAATGCTTGGGACTGCTTAAACATGAGTTGATATGATTACTGTGTTAACCGTAACCAAACCTTTGAAAAGATTATCAGTGCTGCCACACACGACCATGTATTTTTTGAGGGGCCCCTAGGGAAAAAATATATACAGTACTTATCACAGATGGTGGATATCTAGCGTTACTGCATTAACCTATAAGATCGAAATCCCCGAGCTGACAAGACAATATATATGTCCGTGCAATTTGGCGCATAACTCAAGCAGTGGCATTGCAAAGGTAGTAGTCAGCGCTACACAGGCAGTCATATATAACTTTTTTTTATATATGGGGATTCGATCTTGTAACCTTTCAGTTACTAGTCCAACTCTCTAACCACAAAGCTACCTGCCACCCACATATCCCAGACAGGCAGTAGTACTTGTTACAAATATAACTGAACAAAAGTATAAATGGAACAATTTCAACAATTTTACTGAGTTACAGTTCATATAAGGAAATCAGTCAATTGAAATATAGTCTTGTTTCATGAGCTGAAATCAAATATCCTAGGAATTTTTCATATGCACAAAAAGCTTATTTCTCTCCAATTTTGAACACAAATTTCTTTGCATCCCAGTTAGTGAGCATTTGTCTTTTGCCAAGATAATCCATCCATCTGACAGGTGTGGCATATCAAGAAGCTGATAAAACAACATGATCAGTACACAGGTGCACCTTGTGCTAGGGACAATAAAAGGCCACTAAAATATGCAGTTTTATCACACAACACAATGCCACAGATGTCACAGTTTTGAGGGAGCGTGTAAATGGCATGCTGACTGCAGGAATGTTCACCAGAGCTGTTGCCAGAGAATTTAATGTTAATTTCCCTACCATAAACTGCCTCCAATGTCGCTTTAGAGAATTTGGCAGTACGTCCAACTGGCCTCACAACCACAGACCACGTGTAACCACAGCAGCCCAGGTCCTCCACATTCAGCTTCTTCACCAGTGGGATCGTTTGAGACCAGCCACCCGGACAGCTGATGAAACTGAGGAATATTTCTGTCTGTAATAAAGCCCTTTTGTGGGGACAAACTCATTCTGATTGACTGGGCCTGGCTCCCTAGTAGGTGGGCCTGCCTCCCAAGTGGGTGGGCATATGCCCTCCCAGGCCCACCCATGGTTGCGCCCCTGCCCAGTCATGTGAAATCCATAGATTAGGGCCTAATGAATTTATTTAAATTCACTGATTTCCTTACATGAACTGTAACTCAGCAAAATAGTTGAAATTGCTGCATGTTGCATTTATATTTTTGTTCAGTGTAAATTCATTAGGCCCTAATCTATGGATTTTGCATGCAGAGGCAGTAGTCGGCGTTACTGCAAACCCATTTGACTCACCGTTTGATGTTACTGTCTTTTTCCCACCTTTCATCTATGAAATTAGTTCATTGAGTCCAACTGAAAAGTAGCAAAGATACGAATGTGAATCCTCCTAAACACAACAGACAGTAGTCAGCACTATAATAAAAGGTGCAATATGAAGATATCACTCCTCCATTTCCTGGTTACTAAAATGCAAATAATTAGCCTAATTTCAGTTTGTGAGACAAAACAATCCATGCATAGTGTACCATGCATTGTACCATCCAAACCACTGTGAAATATTGTTGTTTCAGTTGTTTGGCGCTGGTGTACAAAACCTAAAGTAAAAGGCGCAAAAACAATACTTAATGGGAAGCATACAAATAGCACACAGAACAAATCTATTGCTTCTTAGACTAATCTATTGCTTTCAATGAGAATTTGGTCAGGTTTCCCATAAAGTTACATATTGCAGCTTTAAAGAGTGAAAACACATTTTGACATTTCGCCATATGTTGGAATCTATTTTTAACTTCATTGTAGACAATCCAGGCAATTGTCCATTGATATCAGTGTTAGATGGTTGGGCCTACTGTAGAACTCTGCTTACCCACTGAATCTCTCTGACTAAATTTCACAAACTTTGAAAATGTCTTTCACCACAGACATTGGTGACTGGCAAGGTGAGTAATGTCCAAAAGCCCTCAAACTCAACTCTGGACCTCGAAGCCAGATCCACTACATTTTTTCATTGTTCACCTCTAATCAGGGACTGACTTAGACCTGGGACACCAGGTGTGTGCAATTAATGATCAGGTAGAACAAAAAAGCAGTAGGCTCAGGACCTCGTATTGTAAGAGTTGAATACCCCTGTCCTAAAGGCAAAATCCATATTTGGGAGGTGTGAATACACAGATGCCCTTTCAAATCAATTCACATTTTATTTGTCACATGCACCGAATACAACAGCAAAATGCTTACTTACAAGCCCTTAACCAAAAATACATTTTTAAGAAAAAATAGGTGTTAATTAAGAAAGTATTTACTAAATAAACAATAAATAATAAAAATGTGAACATTTTAAAAAAAGAAGAAAAGAATAAACAACAAATAATTAAAGAGCAACTATAAAATATCAGTAACGAGGCTATATAGAGGGGGTACCGGTACATTGAGGTAAATGTACATGTAAACTAGCAAAAAAAGAAACGTCCCTTTTTCAGGACGCTGTCATTCAAAGATAATTCGTAAAAATGCAAATAACTTCACAGATCATTGTAAAGGGTTTAAACACTGTTTCCCATGCTTGTTCAATGAACCATAAACAAGTAATGAACATGCACCTGGGGAACGTTCTTGAAGACACTAACAGCTTACAGACGGTAGGCAATTAAGGTCACAGTTATGAAAACGTAGGACACTGAAGAGGCCTTTCTACTGACTATGAAAAACACTAAAAGAAAGATGCCCAGGGTCCCTGCTCATCTGCGTGAATGTGCCTTAGACATACTGCAAGGAGGCATGAGGACTGCAGATGTGGCCAGGGCAATATATTGCAATGTCCGTACTGTGAGAAGAGTAAGACAGCGCTACAGAGAGACAAGACGGACAGCTGATTGTTCTCGCAGTGGCAGACCATGTGTAACTACACCTGCACAGGATCGGTACATCCGAACATCACACCTACGGGACAGGCACAGCATGGTAACAACAACTGCCCGAGTTACACCAGGAACGCACAATCACTCCATCAGTGCTCAGACTGTCCGCAATAGGCTGAGAGAGGCTGGACTGAGGGCTTGTAGGCCTGTTGTAAGGCAGGTCCTCACCAGACATCACAGGCAACAATGTCGCCTATGGGCACAAACCCACCGTCTCTGGACCAGATAGGACTGGCAAAAAGTGCTCTTCACTGACTAGTCATGGTTTTGTCTCACCAGGGGTGATGGTCGAATTTGCGTTCATCGTCAAAGGAATGAGCGTTACACCAACGCCTGTACTCTGGAGCGGGATTGATTTGGAGGTGGAGGGTCCATAGTCTGGGGCGGTGTGTCACAGCATCATCATACTGAGCTTGTTGTCATTGCAGGAAATCTCAATGCTGTGCGTTACAGGGAAGACATCCTCCTCCCTCATGTGGTACCCTTCCTGCAGGCTCATCCTGACATGACCCTCCAGCATGACAATGCCACCAGTCATACTGCTCGTAACATGAACATGATATTCTTATGAAGGCGCAGTGATCATTTTCAGATGGAATTGTTAGCAGGCATATGTCTTTGACGGCCAATACAGCATGGCTTGGAATGCTGCTCGTCCAAGCAACACCCAGGCTCAAAACAAACAGTTTTATAATGGGGTTTATAATGGGGTTTCCATAGAAACCATTCCCCCACATTGCATTGTATCAGAAATGACTTGCGCAATACTTGTAATTTGCAGTGACATGCTGTTATGGTAGTGTGTGTGGTCTTTCTTCAAGTAGACCTCCATGGTCTGTCAACATAGTGGGGAGTCAGCTTGTTGACAACAGAGAACATTTAGCAACTTACACTTGATTCATGGGTATTATTTTGAAACTCCAAACTGCTCTGAATGCTGTGCTGTAAGTAGGAATCGTCTTTTAGACTAGATCTAATCCAAAGTCTGTACTCTCTGTGGTTCGTTAAAGATCCCCTGGCATCTGGGGAGTATGGGTGTTACTTATTTAACTCTTCTTCTCTGTAACTGTAACCCAAGTTGTTCCTGTAAATAATAATGTGCTCTTATGGTAAAATAAGGAAGTCTTCCATAGAGTGCATACAGTTTCAACTGAGGAAAGACCACACGCACACTGAAAAATAACCTATACTCTTGAAAACACTTGACTAAACTTTTCACCTGAACAAACTTCACACTGCACGAATATTGTTAATTGAACGCAGACATAACCTTCTCCTTTCTTTTTGAAAGGCCTCTGAGGCTCCATGCAGCAACTATGTTCAGAGCAACCACAAAAAAGAGGGAACACTCCAGCAAAATAAATAAATGCACAACAGCAGCTGCTGTGAAACGGCGCTAATTTCCAATTGATTCGAAGCAGAGGCGGCAATATCTGCAATGCAGAGGAGCATCTGCCTCTCTCTCACCATCATCCCAATTTCTGATTATCCATTGTTCAGGCTGTTTACTTAGCAAAAATTAGGGCTAAATATCAAGTTAGGGAAGCTAAAGGGGGCCAGACACCAAATTGGGTTCCCTTTGAAAGTGGGAGTATAAAATTTGAATGAATTAAAACACCCTGAGGCAGATCATTGACTCCATCTAGATGGCAAAGATGCAAATAAGGCATGAATACACACAGTGTACAAAACTCTGAATAAGTTGCCTCAGGTATGCAGAGACTGTGTGTCATTGTTGATCGATTGCTCATCAGTCTTCGAACACATGGTTTTAAGTTAAGTGACGTTTGAATGTGTATTTGGGAGAGTAGAAGTATGAAATATGTTGGCTGACTGAGTTAGAATTGCTTACCTACTGCATAAAGATAAGACCTTGGTTTTGCCTCTGATCTGTCTATCAACCTTTTTATAAGCATTGCAAACACTCCTTCACTATTCTCCTTCTGTACTTTTACAGAAAAGGCGCTTTCCGTCTTCGATGCTGTTACGAATCTCTTTTGGCCCGACAGTCTAGGGGGGAATGGTAGTGAGACCCGTAACATAACTCATGTAAATTATAATAGTGACAAAGTAAAAGTGAACGAAATAACCACGACAACCGAAATAATACCGTCAAACTCAGGGTTTATTATAAACACACGGTAATGGGGGGGGGAGCAGGAAAAGGGGCTGAGCTGGACCCAAGGAAAGAAACAAATATGCAAAAACACCCCTAAGCTAGGCTAGCCTATTTCAACAACAGCTAACTAACTAACCAAAAATACAGTGGGTGGTCCGCCCAGTTCTAACTAGTGTGTTTTAACAAAGTTTACCTACGGGTAGTGTATGCCCATGGGCGACTTGTCTTGGTTTCCCCTTTTTCCCACCAGCAAACACCATAAACAAAAACAATACTCACAGGAGATGACAAAGTGATTTGGAGGTGCTCAAACAAAAGAAGAGGTTAATTATTACACAAAGAGCGAGATCTACATACATGGTATTTACACAGAGATTGTGCTACTGAAATCTATCAAGAGCAGAGATCTACCAACATAGCATTACAAAGATTGAGCTCTTCTGAAATCTACAAGAACAGCTATCTACCAACATGGCATTACAAAGATTGAGCTCTTGAACAAACAAATGATGGGGTTTTTAAACCATGGGGAAGGAACTGTGATAGGGTAGGAAACAGGAGGAGGTGTGTCTTCTGATTGATGGGTTGATTGTTGACTGATTGGGGAGTGATGATTTTCACCTGTGAGGGGAGAAGGAGAGAAAAGAAACACACACAGGATACACACAGACACAGGATACCTGTATCCGTAACACTCCCACCCTTAAAAGAGCAACCCTAGGGATTGCGACCACAGTATTACAATTAATACTTACAACAACAACGTCAACCTTGCCAAAACATACAAAAATCATTTTTACACACGAGACAAAGCATCTGCCAACACATTATCTGAACCCTTTTTGTGGCGGATCTCCAAATTATAATTTTGTACAATCAGCGCCCAACGCATAAGGCGCTGGTTCTGGTTGTACATTCGGTGGAGAAAAACTAAAGGGTTATGGTCAGTATACACAATCACTGGTAGGGCACTGGAACCAATGTATACTTCGAAGTATTGCAGAGCCAACAACAAAGCAAGAGCTTCTTGTTCTATTGTCGCATAGTTTGTTTGACATTTATTAAATTTACGTGAAAAATAACAAACGGGATGATCTACTCCACTCTTGTCCTGCTGCAGTAGAACAGCACCAGCACCTCTGGCACTAGCATCTACCTCAAGCTTGAACGGTTGTTCAAAATCCGGAGCAGCAAGTACAGGGGTACTACATAAGAGTGCTTTCGCTGATTCAAAAGCTCTCTTACAATCAGGGGACAACACAAATGGTCTTGCCGGACTGAGCAAATCAGTCAATGGAGCAACTACCGCAGAGAAATTTTTACAGAAGCTACGGTAATAGCCAACCATCCCTAAAAAGCGGCGTAGCTCTCGTCTAGTGGTAGGTGCAGGGAATGCAGTTATAGCCAAGACCTTGGCATCAACAGGGCGCACCTGTCCATGGCCAACCTCTTTACCGAGATAGGTAACAGTAGCCTTCCCAAACTCGCACTTTGCTAAGTTCAGGGTTAGAGAAGCAGCTGCCAACCGTTCACATACTACCCTTAGCAAGTCAACATGATCTGACCACTCAGACGAATAAATCACTAGGTCATCAAGGTATGCACTACAATTAGGGACGCCAGCTAATACGGAGTTAACCAGTCGTTGGAAAGTGGCTGGTGCATTTCGCATCCCAAAAGCCATGACTGAGTACTGTAGGAAGTTATCTGGGGTCACAAAGGCAGAAATCTCAGAAGCACGTGAAGTTAACGGAACCTGCCAGTAACCTTTTAAGAGGTCCAACTTGGTCACATACTTAGCGGCACCAATAGTGTCGATACAGTCGTCCAGTCTGGGTAACGGGAACGAATCTGGCATTGTGACAGAATTTACCTTTCGATAATCCGTACATAACCTGGACGTACCATCAGGTTTAGGAACCAGAATGCAAGGAGAACTCCAAGGGCTTGAACTTGGCTTAGCCAGGTCATTCTCCAACAAATATCTCACCTCATCCCTCATTATCTTCCTCTTGGAAGCGTTGATACGATATGGGTGTTGCTTGATAGGTGTAGCATTTCCAACATTAATGTCATGTTCCAACACATTTGTGCGAGTAGGAACGTCATTAAAGAGACATGGAAAACTGTGTAGTAGCCTCACAATATCATTAGCCTGTCCATCCGTTAAATGAACCAGACCTGACTGGATAGACAGCAGCATTTCTGAGTTGGGCAATCTAACACACTGCTGCTGAGTATTGCGCAACTCCAAGCCATCAACATCATCAATATGACAGTCCACTATCATTGCAGTAGTAGCAGAGGAGACAGCAGTACCTTCCTCTGTTTTTGAACTATCTAACTGTGTGATGGGTCGGGTGTGGTATGCTTTCAACATGTTAATGTGACACACACGAGATTGGCGTTTTCTATCAGGAGTGTGAAGCACATAGTCAGTTTCACTTATTTTCTTTTCAATTAAATAAGGACCAGAGAAACGAGCTGACAGTGAAGATCCTGGAACAGGTAATAACACCAGTACTTGGTCACCTGGCTGTAGTGGACGAGAAACAGCCTCTTTATCATAGTGTCTTTTCATGCTCCTCTGTGAGGAAGACAGAGCTTCCTTTGCAAGAGCACAAGCTTGGTGTAGGCGCTCACGAAAGCGACTAACATAGTCCAACACATTCTCATCTCTGGTACACAACTCTTGGGACAAGAACTGTTCTTTAAGGACTTTCATTGGTCCTCTTACTGTGTGACCAAACACTAGTTCAGCCGGGCTGAAACCTAGGGACTCCTGCACAGTTTCACGAGCAGCAAACAAAACTAGAGGAACTCCCTCATCCCAATCTTTCTCAGATTCCAAACAATATTTACGTAGCATAGACTTCAGTGTCTGATGCCATCTTTCAAGCGCACCCTGAGACTCTGGGTGATAGGCGCTTGATACACGGTGCGTAATTGATAAGGATTTCAACACCTGCTTGAAGAGCTTGGATAGGAAATTGGTACCTTGATCGCTTTGTACCACCTTCGGTAACCCGAATGTCGTGAAGAATTTTATTAAGGCTTTACTCACTATCGGACCTGTAATCCTTCTCAGAGGAATAGCCTCGGGGTATCTTGTAGCCATACACATTATCGTTAACAAAAACTGGTTACCCGATTTTGTCTTCGGTAACGGTCCGACACAATCAACCACCACATGCTCAAATGGTTCACCTATAACAGGTATAGGACACAGAGGAGCGGGAGGAATAACCTGATTTGGTTTTCCTGTTATCTGACAGGTGTGGCATGTCCGACAGAACTGAGCCACATCTTGTTTTAAACCCGGCCAAAAGAAATGTCGAAGGATCCGATCATACGTCTTTGTAATTCCTAAATGACCAGACCACTGGTGATCATGAGCAAGGGATAACACATTTTGTCGAAAGGCTGTAGGAATCACTATTTGGTAAACAGCATTCCAATCTCCACCCGCGTCAACATGGGATTTCCATTTACGCATGAGGAGATTACCATCAATGAAGTAAGCCACATTCTTCTTCTTCTTCACCTCTTCTAACGAGACAACACTAGAAAAACATTTAGCAAGCTTGTTGTCAACCTTTTGGTTAGCAATCAGCTGCTCACGAGTGACTGGTAATTGTATTGCATCAGCAATAACTTCAACGTACTTTGATTCTTTCCTGAGCTGTTTGTCAGAGGTGATCAGCTTCTCAGAGGTATCACACAATCCATCCTCTTGATCATCCTCTTTGAACAGAACAGTGTTCGACAAATCTATCACGTCACCCTCTTGTAGTGCCTGAGCACGAGTGACAGCACAAGCGGGGAACACATGTGGATAACTCTGTGCCAACTCATTCGAGAGAGAGTGGTCACTTTTATCCAATACTTCCAATACGGGTACTACCTTTCCTCCGGCAATATCGTTACCCAGTATAAAGGTCACACCTTTCACTGGCAACATAGGACGTACCCCCACTCTGAATATTCCACTGATTAACTCAGAGTGTACTTTCACAAAGTGCAACGGCACTGGGACAAAACCCATTTCAATACCCTGCACTAACACACTGGAACCACAGTATGTATCGTCAGATAAGGGCAACACATCAGACAATATAAACGACTGCGCCGCACCAGTATCTCTAAGGATTTTAACCGGACGCTGAGACGCTTCGTCATTCTCTAGGGACACAAACCCCTCGAAAATGAATGGTTCATAACTGCGGTCGGGGACTGGGTCTTTCAAACTACAGTTACCCTGAGGCACCTGTTTTGTTGCAGACCTCACAACCGTACGAATTAGACCAACACCTGTTGGCGGCTTGGCACGAAGAGGCATCCCTTGTTTGCGTTTAAGCAGGAAGCAATCATTAATCATATGTCCCACTTTATGACAACAGAAACAGGAACGCTCATTCTTCTGGCGTGCTTTATATACTACTGCTGGCCGACTAGGGCTAAAGGTAGTAAACCCAGTGGTTCTACTCTCAGTTTGAGCTGAAAACACACTCTTGTGCGTCAACACAAACTCGTCTGCCAACACAGACGCTTCTGCCAGGGAGGATACTTTCTGTTCATTTAGGTAAACTACAATGCGTTCGGGTAAGCAATTTTTAAACTCTTCCAACAAGATTAACTCCCGGAGAGAGTTGAAATCAGTTACCTTACTAGCAGCATGCCATTTATCAAACAGATTTCCCTTGTCTCTAGCAAATTCCACATAAGTCTTACTAGAAGACTTTCTATGAGACCTAAATCTCTGTCGGTATGCCTCAGGCACAAGCTCATAGGCACGAAGAACAGTAGCTTTGACCACTTCATAATTCAAACTGTCCTCCAGAGGTAGCGCTGACAAAACCTCTTGGGCTTTACCAGTTAATTTACACTGAAGTAATAGGCACCATACCTCTTCAGGCCACTTCAATGCTACGGCTATACGCTCAAATACACAAAAATAGGAGTCAACCTCCGACTCTCTGAACAAAGGTACTAAGGCAATCTGCCTACTAATGTCAAACGTGTTTGAGGACACAGCAGGTGGGGACGGCTCACAAACAGGCACAGTAGGAACGAAGGCTAGCCTCGCTGTCTCTGCCTCCAGTTCCATCTGGCGCATTTTAAACGTCATCTGCCGCTGTTCTCTTTCTGCCTCAATTTTACACATCATCTGCCGTTGTTCTCGTTCTTTTTCTGCCTCAATTTTACCCATCTCCAAATGCCGCTGTTCTCTTTCTGCCTCAATTTTACACATCTCCAACTGGAGAGTCTCTCGCCTAATTTGGGCTCTCTCTTCCATCTCTAGTTGGAACTGTGCTAAACAGACATCCCTTCTGGCATCACCGTTTGACAGTGGGGAGAGTGGATCAAAATGGGACAATGTGGCTGGTGTTTTAGCCTCACCCTCATTATCAGATACCAATGGGCTTATAGGAGCAGTTACATCCCCTACAGGGTTAGTAGACTCAGGCAGCGGTAGCACAAGCACCTGCTCTTCCAACAATACATTTAACACTAGCTGTTTAACCTCCGCCTTAACTACACTCTGCGGAATCAATATTGAGTAATGGTCAGCCAAGGTCACTAAATCAACTCTACGACATTTATCAAAAACCTCCCACGAAGGATTATCCAAAAAGGACTTCAAATCAAAAGTAGCCATCTTACACTACTTCACAAGAGCCAACAAAAATAGCCAACACTAATGCTACTTCAGCTATGACGCTCAACACTGAACTATACCACTACAACAATCTACATGAGCGGCATGGGTGTCAGTAAAGACATATCCCGGATGAGCCCCCACTTATGTTACGAATCTCTTTTGGCCCGACAGTCTAGGGGGGAATGGTAGTGAGGCCCGTAACATAACTCATGTAAATTATAATAGTGACAATGTAAAAGTGAACGAAATAACCCACGACAACCGAAATAATACCGTCAAACTCAGGGTTTATTATAAACACACGGTAATGGGGGGGGGAGCAGGAAAAGGGGCTGAGCTGGACCCAAGGAAAGAAACAAATATGCAAAAACACCCCTAAGCTAGGCTAGCCTATTTCAACAACAGCTAACTAACTAACCAAAAATACAGTGGGTGGTCCGCCCAGTTCTAACTAGTGTGTTTTAACAAAGTTTACCTACGGGTAGTGTATGCCCATGGGCGACTTGTCTTGGTTTCCCCTTTTTCCCACCAGCAAACACCATAAACAAAAACAATACTCACAGGAGATGACAAAGTGATTTGGAGGTGCTCAAACAAAAGAAGAGGTTAATTATTACACAAAGAGCGAGATCTACATACATGGTATTTACACAGAGATTGTGCTACTGAAATCTATCAAGAGCAGAGATCTACCAACATAGCATTACAAAGATTGAGCTCTTCTGAAATCTACAAGAACAGCTATCTACCAACATGGCATTACAAAGATTGAGCTCTTGAACAAAAAAATGATGGGGTTTTTAAACCATGGGGAAGGAACTGTGATAGGGTAGGAAACAGGAGGAGGTGTGTCTTCTGATTGATGGGTTGATTGTTGACTGATTGGGGAGTGATGATTTTCACCTGTGAGGGGAGAAGGAGAGAAAAGAAACACACACAGGATACACACAGACACAGGATACCTGTATCCGTAACAGATGCTTAGAGGTGAACCTGACATTGCAGCGTTCAAAGGTTTTAAGGATACAATGTTACACAAGCTTTAAGGCCCAGTGCACTCAAAAACACAATTTGCCTGTGTTTTATATATATTTCCACATTATGAGGTTGAAATAATACTGTGAAATTGATAAAATTATGATAATGCACTTTTAGTGTAAGAGCTGTTTGAAAAGAACACCTGAAATTTCAACCTGTTTTGGATAATGGAGTTTTGGCCTGCCTAAAATGAGTTGATATTGAGAGAAAATTGGACCTTTCAAACATACATTATAACGAATAACCTCCCATAGAAGCCTCAGCTCAAAGGCACGTCTTGTTCTGGAAATGTATCAGAACAAGACAAGCAAATTAATTGATATTTGTGGACTTCCCGTGAATTGAGGGGAGTTGAAAAAACTGAGAAACATGACGTAAACCCTGTGAATTCCAGTTCTCCACTCTTGTGTTTACATGTTTACAGTGCTACTCTTCATAGGATTCACACTTAAGCAGGGCAGCTGCTGGTTGTGCTCAGCTCATTAAATATTGCTGACAAATAATTGATTTAAGTGATCTTTACAAAGCCGATTTGACAACATAGAGGTTGCACTCTTCCAGCTAATATTAATAATGACTAGTTCTTGCAAGGCCATGAATTTAGCCGCAGGGACCTGCTGGAATTGACATTTGCAGTCGGTGTGATCCAACATTGAGCTACTCAAACCCCATCTACCTATGGAGACGTAATTATCCAAATGTCCACCCACTCACTGGCACAATAGAATGTGGTGCTTTAGAATAAGCTTCCTCGTCACAGTAAGAAATGGTTCTCTTTAAAATGTCAAATTGTTCCCTTAAGGAGAAGTGGATCTAAAATTCCGTGCATAACACTTGTAGTATGACTATTTCTGTAAATTGATGTGAATCTCTGCAAGATCACCGGATGTTTTGGAACTACTGAATATAATGCGTCAATGTAAACTGCAATTTTTGGATATAAATATGAACTTTATCGAACAAAACATACATGTCTTGTGTAACATGAAGTGCTATGAGTGTCATCTGATGAAGATCATCTGTCACGCCCTGGCCATAGAGAGGCTTTTATTCTCTATTTTGGTTATGCCAGGGACTGACTAGGGTGGGCATTCTAGTTTCTTTATTTCTATGTTTTCTATTTCTTTGTTTTTGGCCGAGTGTGGTTCCCAATCAGAGGCAGCTGTCTATCATTGTCTCTGATTGGGAATCATACTTAGGCAGCCTTTTTCCCACCTGTTTTTTGTGGGTAGTTGTTTTCTGTATAGATTATTTGCCTTACAGAACTGTTTGTCTTTCACTTTGTTATTTTTGTTAGTGTTTTGATAAATAAAAATCATGAACACTTACCACGCTGCGCTTTGGTCCATGTCTTCCGACGAGAGACGTGACGTCATCAAAGGTTAGTGATTCATTTTGTCTATATTTCTGCTTTTTGTGACTCCTCTCTTTGGCTGGAAAAATGGCTGTGTTTATCTGTGACTAGGTACTGACCTAACATAATTGTTTGGTGTGCTTTCGTCATAAAGCCTTTTTGAAATCGGACACTGTGACTGGATTTACAACAAGTTTATCTTTAAAATGGTGTAAAATACTTGTATGTTTGAGGAATTTTTATTATGGGATTTCTGTTGTTTTGAATTTGGCGCCCTGCAATTTCACTGGCTGTTGGCGAGGTGGGCAGCTACCGTCCCACATATCCTAGAGAGGTTTTAAACTATAGTTTTGGTCAAATTGGTTAGCACATCTACTTTGTGCATTACACAAGTAATTTTTCCAACAAGTGTTTACATACAGATTATTTCACTTATAATTCACTGTATCACAATTCCAGTGGGTCAGAGTTTTACATATCCTAAGTTGACTGTGCCATTAAACAGCTTGGAAAATTCCAGAAAATGATGTCATGGCTTTAGAAGCTTCTGATAGGTTTATTGACATAATTTCAGTCAATTGGAGGTGTACCTGTGGATGTATTTCAAGGCCTACCTTCAAACTCAGTGCCTCTTTTCTTGACATCATGGGAAAATCAAAAGAAAATCAGCCAAGACCTCAGAAAAAAAATTGCAGACCTCCACAAGCCTGGTTCATCCTTCGGAGCAATTTCCAAACTCCTGAACGTACCACGTCCTTCTGCACAAACAATAGGACACAAGTATAAACACCATGGGACCACGCAGCCATCATACCGCTCAGGAAGGAGACACGTTCTGTCTCCTACAGATGAACGTACTTTGGTGCAAATAGTGCAAATCAATCCCAGAACAACAGCAAAGGACCTTGTGAAGATGCTGGAGGAAATCGGTACAAAAGTATCTATATCCACAGTAAAACGAATCCTATATCGACATAACCTGAAAGGCCGCTCAACATGGAAGAAGCCCTGCTCCAAAACTGCCATAAAAAAAGGCAGACTACGGTTTGCAACTGCACATGGGGACAAAGGTCATGCTTTTTGGAGAATTGTCCACTGTTCTGATGAAGCAAATAGGACTGTTTGGCCATAATTACCATCATTATGTTTGGAGGAAAATGGGGGAGGCTTGCAAGCCAAAGATGTCACGACTTCCGCCAAAGTCGGCTCCTCTCCTTGTTCAGGCGGCGATCAGCCATCGACGTCACAGCCATCGCCGCTCCATTTTTCATATATCCATTTGTTTTGTCCCATACACACCTGGTTTTCATTCCCTAATCATTCTACATGCATTGACAGAATTACACACCAAACCATGGAGTCAGCAGGAGCAGGTACCCCGGTTATGGGAGTCAAGGAGCGTGTCCAGGAACATTCAACAATGTTAAGTCAACTTGGTGCCATGATGGATCGCGTTGTTCAAACCATGGACCGCTAGGAGAGACAGGGAGTCTCGACAAGTACAACCGGGATTTCCTCCACCCGTCCCATCTGGAGAGGATTCCAGTGGGATGCATCTCTCCCATCCCAGGGAGTATGATGGGACGGCAGCACAGTGCCAGGGACTTGGACTACTGTTGGAGCATGACCTGTATGTCAAGGCTGAGAAGTGCCTGTTCTTTCAGCAGTCCTTCTTCTTCCTAGGGTATCGCATTTCCACATCAGGGGTGGAGATGGAGAGTGACCGAATTGCAGCTGTGCGTAATTGGCCGACTCCCACCACGGTAAAGGAGGTGCAGCGCTTTTTAGGGTTTGCCAATTACTACCGGAGATTTATCTGGGGTTTTGGCCAGGTTGCTGCTCCCATTACCTCATTGCTGAAGGGGGGTCCTGTAGGCGGACAGGGCTTTTGGGCAGTTAAGAGCTCTTTTTACTTCGGCCCCCATGCTAGCCCATCCGGATCCCTCTTTGGCATTCATAGTGGAGGTGGAAGCATCCGAGGCTGGGATAGGAGCCGTGCTCACAGTGCTCGGGTACGCCACCGGAACTCTGCCCCTGTGCGTTCTTCTCGAAAAAGCCAAGCGGAGAGTAACTATGATGTGGGGGACCGGGAGTTGTTGGCTGTGGTTAAAGCGTTGAAGGCGTGGAGACATTGGCTTGAGGGGGCTAAACACCCTTTCCTCATCTGGACTGACCACCGCATCCTGGAGTACATCCGGGCAGCTAGGAGACTGAATCCTCATCAGGCAAGGTGGGCCATGTTCTTTACCCGTTTTGTGTTTTCCCTATCCTACAGACCAGGTTCCCAGAATAGGAAGGCAGACGTACTGTCCCAGCTGTATGACACGGAGGAGCGACCCATGAATCAGACTCCCATACTCCAAGCCTCCTGCCTGGTAGCGCCGGTCATGTGGGAGCTGGATGCGGAAATTGAGCGGGCGTTGCGTACAGAACCCCCTCCCCTCCAGTGTCCCGTTTGGCGTATGTACATTCTGTCTGCTGTCCGTGACCAGTTGATCTATTGGGCCCACACATATCCCTCCTCTGGTCATCCGGGGATCGGTCGGACTGTGCACTGTCTGACTGGGAAGTACTGGTGGCCCACCTTGGCAAAGGACGTGAGGGTTTATGTTTCCTCCTGCTCGGTGTGTGCACAGTGTAAGGCTCCGAGTCACCTGCCCAGAGGTAAGTTACATCCCTTACCATTCCACAATGACCTTGGTCACATCTGTGAATGGATTTCCTAACAGATCTTCCTCTTTCACAGGGATACACTACGATCATGGTCGTCCTGTCGTCTCCTCCCTCTGCCCAGTCTTCCTATGGCCTTACAGACTGCGGAAGCCCTGCTTACTCACGTCTTCCGGCACTACGGAGTAGGATATATTGTCGGATCGGGGTCCCCAGTTCACGTCAAGAGTTTGGAAGGCGTTCATGGAATGTCTGGGGGTCTCGATCAGCCTTACCTCAGGTTTTCACCCCGAGAGTAACAGGCAGGTAGAGAAAGTCCACCAGGATGTGGGTAGGTTTCTGCGGTCCTATTGCCAGGACCGGTCGGGGGAGTGGGAGGTGCTCGTGCCCTGGGCCGAGATGGCACAGAACTCGCTTCGCCACTCCTCCACTAAACTCTCCCCCTTTCAATGCGTATTGGGGTACCAGCCGGTTCTGGCGCCGTGGCATCAGGGTCAGACCCAAGCTCCTGCGGTGGACGACTGGTTTGGGCGTGCGGAGGAGACATGGGAGACTGCTCGTGTACACCTCCAGCGAGTCGCGCGTCACCAGAAAACCAGCTCGGACCGTCACCGCAGTGAGACCCCGGTGTTCGCACTGGCGGCCTGGGTCTGGATCTCGACCCGTAACCTGCCTCTCCGCCTGCCCTCCCGGAAGCTGGGTCCGCGGTTTTGTGGGGCCCTTCAAAGTCCCGAGGAGGGTGAACGAGGTATGTTACAGATTACAGATTCCCTCTGATTATCGTATTAACCCCTCGTTCCATGTGTCTCTCCTCAGGCCGGTGGTGGCTGGGCCGCTCCAGGAATCTGATTTGCGGGAGGTCCCTCCACCCTCTTTGGACATCGAGGGGGCCCCGGCGTACATCGTTTGTTCCATCCTGGATTCGAGGCGTCGTCGGGGGGCCTCCAGTACCTCATGGAGTAGGAGGGGTACGGTCTGGAGGAGAGGTGCTGGGTTCCGGTTAAGGATGTTTAGGATCCTGAACTGCTGCGGGAATTTCACCATCGCCAGCTGGATCGCCCTACGCCTCGCCCTCCGGGTCGTCCCCGAGGCCGGTGTCGGCGTGCCGCTGGAGCCGTGCGTCAAGGGGGGGGGGGGGGGGGGTACTGACACGACTTCCTCCGAAGTCGGCTCCTCTCCTTGTTCGGGTGGTGTTCGATGATCGACGTCACCGGCATTCTACCCATCGCCGCTCCATTTTTCATATATCCATTTGTTTTGTCTCGTCCCATACACACATGGTTTTCCTTCCCTAATCATTCTACATGTATTTAGCCCTCTGTTTCCCATCATGTCTTTGTGTGTATTTGTTTGTTTTGGTTTGTGGATTATTGTCGGGCACTTTACCTTTGTCATGTTCCCTGTTTTTTGTAACGTTTTTATGTGCTGTTTATTTTGGAACGGAATTAAAGTGCGCCTGTTCAATACACTCTGCTCTCCTGCACCTGCCTTTGCCTCCCATACACACCATTACCAAAATAGCACCATCTTAACCGTGAAGCATGGGGGTGGCAGCATCATGTTGTGGGGGTGCTTTGCTGCAGGAGGGACTGGTGCATTTCACAAAATAGATGGCATCATGAGGAGGGACAGTTATGGGGATATATTGAAGCAACATCTCAAGACATCAGTCAGGAAGCTAAAGCTTGGTCGCAAATGGGTCTTCCAAATGGACAATGACCCCAAGAATACTTGTCAAGGTATTGGAGTGGCCACAAAGCCCTGACCTCAATTCTATAGAAAATTTGTGGGCAGAACTGAAAAAGTGTGTGCGAGCAAGGAGGCCTACAAACCTGCCTCAGTTACACAAGCTCTGTCAGGAGAACTGGGCCAAAATTCACCCAATTTATTGTGGGAAGCTTGTGGAATGCTAACCGAAACGTTCGACCCAAGTTAAACAATTTAAAGGCAATGCTACCGAATACTAATTGAGTGTATGTAAACTTCTGACCCACTGGGAATGTGCTGAAATAAATCATTCTCTCTACTATTATTCTGACATTTCACATTCTTAAAATAAAGTGATGATAAAGTGACCTAAGACAGGGAATTATTACTTGGATTTAATGTCAGGAATTTTGAAAAACTGAGTATAAATGTACTTGGCTAACGTGTATGTAAACTTCCGACTTCAACTGTATGTATTGCTTGTGTGGGCTTGAGCATAACCAAACTGATGATTAAACAAGGATTAAGCAAGCTTTTTAGACAGATAACAAATACAAACTTCCAGATGCCCTGAAAGATAAAACTTTGTTATTTGAACAAAATATAAAGTGAGGCATGTTCAAAATAATGCACATAGAAATTGAATGCAATAGATGTTATTCTGACTATAAAGTGGCTTCGAAAAGCATTCAGACTCCTTGACTTTTTCCACATTATGTTACGGTGTGGCCTTATTCTTCATGGCCACTCTACCATAAAGGTCAGATTGGTGGAATGCTGCTGAGATGGTTGTCCTTCTGGAAGGTTCTCCCATTTCCACAGAGGACCTCTGGAGCTCTGTCAGAGTGACCATCAGATTCTTGGTCACCTCTCTGACCAAGGCCCTTCTCCCCCGATTAGCCGGGCGGCCAGCTCTAGGAAGGGTCTTGGTAGTTCCAAACGTCTTCCATTTAAGAATGGAGGCCACCGTGTTTTTGGGGACCTTCAATGCTGCAGACCTTTTTTGGTACCCTTCACCAGATCTGTTGCCTCGACCCAATCCTGTCTCGGAGCTCTACGGATGATTCCTTTGACCTCATGGCTTTGTTTTTGCTCTGACATGCATGGTCAACTCTGGGATCTTATATAGACAGGTGTGTGCCTTTCCAAGTCGTGTCAAATCAATTGAATTTACTACAGATGGACTCTATCAAGTTGTAAAAACATCTCTAGGATGATTAAAGGAAATGCACCTAAGCTCAATTTCGAGTCTTATAGCAAAAGGTCTGAATACTTCTGTAAATGTGATATTTCAGTTTTTTTAATTCTTTATACATTTCTAAACATTTCTAAAAACCTGTTTTTGCTTTGTCATTGTGAGGTATTGTGAGTAGATTGATGAGGGAATGTTTTATTTAATCAATTTTAGAATGTGGCTGTAATGTAACAAAATGTGGGAAAAGTCAAGGGGTCTGATTGCTTTACGAATGCACTGTAAATATCGCCAGAACGCATTGAAAAAAAGAGCTATGTAGATGCCTAAATGGGTTAATTTAATCTGTCAAATATAGTGTATCAACAACACATCTCTTTGCAAAAGGATGATTACATTACCATTTGCTTTGTGAAAGTTTGTCATCATAAAACAAGCTTTATTAAGTGAGCTCATTTTCCCCATCATACAGAGTGCATTGTGGATGGTGGCACCCTGCTGGGAAGATTGTCTTTTCACAGCAAGGGGTTGCCTCTCTCGACAAACTCTCGGAATTGAAACCATTATATCTACACCTCAATTTCTTGATTCATGTTTTTTTTATGGGAGGCAGGATGTCCCGTTTCCATTCAGCCCGATGCATTTCCGTTTTGAAAATGTTTTTAATGGTTTTAGTAATTTTTCCTTTTTTTTAATGATTCATGACGACATTAGCATCTTAATTGCAATTTATTGTTGGCTAACAGTCAACATGGGGCACACAAACTGATTTCTAAAGAAGGACAATGTCATTTGGGGAAGAAAGTTAAAGGTGAATATGTATTTGAAAGGATCTATTAGAACAATTTAGCACACAGGTTAACAGCTCTGTATCCTACTATATGGGTTATAAATAGATAATTTAGTAGTGACAGGTAATGGCAGATGAAATACTCCAGAACAGTATCTAATCTGTTGTTCGTGGAGCCTTGAATATCATTTATGTACCATAGTGGCGAATCAACACCACCTACTGCCTGTGATTGTTCCACTGGGCCAGAACATTAGCTGTTCCTCCGGTGTCCAGTAGAGGGGTTCCCCAGCCACAGTGTAACCACACATTGTTGAGCTAAAGAGGGTTTAGTTGTGCCTTGAAAAGTTTGCTTGATGGAGGGGGTGCCAAATTGGAGAACTGTACATTCACAATCTTTCCAAATCAATTAAAACAGAAATGCTATTAAAGTGTCTCTGACAACTTGCCGATAACTAAATATGGCTATTCACCTTTTAAACTGACAATTTCAACTGCAACATAGAACTTGGGATATGGTTACACTACTCTTTCAAAACAGGACCAAGAAGAATGTTTACAGCTGTCACTTTGACAGACTGTAGGTAGACAACCCACACGTACCACAAAAATAACATAATATATGCAATCCAGATATACAATTATACAAAATTATAACCATTATAATCAGAGAGTGGGCTCTGCAGTATTGTTTGTATGGGGACTGTGTTTATAGTTTGAAAATAATCTCTCTGCGTAGGAACAGAGGCTACCACCTCCTTGGTTTGTCTGCAGCATATGCAAGGTAAACCACACACACACACACAGAGTTACATTTCAAGTTTTGCAACTAAGCATAAGGGAATGACTTTAGACAAGACAGAAATCCCAAAACATATATCCCTCATCAGAAGTTGAATGAGGGCAATTTAACATAGGGCCCGTGATGACATGAGACGACTGACAACGCTTTGAAACAGAGGGCAAATCGTGCTACGGAGTCACGTCTGCTACAGCTTTATTCTCTGTCTGAAATGTACCACAACTTAACCTGCATTCACATACTAATGTCTGAAAACACATGATTACCTCACAATCATCTCCAGACATAATGAACAGTGTGGTCGAGACTAGGCACTTCACTGTGCCACCTAGGCACTGACTAAAGAGTGACTCATTTTTTCTTGTTCTCTACCACTGTGCCAAACCTGTGTTCTCTGCCCACCGTGCCAAGCCTGAGGTTGTGTGGGTCTATGGGTTATCCCATTACGTAAGTGTGTCCCCATTTACTGGCCAAGGATTTGGACAGTGTGGTCGGGGCCTAATGGACCTCATATAACCAAAGTGCTATGATGTCAGCACAATCACATTGTTTGTATAGTAACCGTGTCTGAGGGAGCCATTTGGTTATGTCAGTTCTTCCCTATTTATGGGCCTTGATGTGAGAAAAAGAATGATTGAATATAATGTATGCCCTACCCTGACCTAGCTGTAATGCCAGTGAGGATAAGTCATCCTAGGTTCAAGCTTTCCACACCAGCCACTCTAAATGTATGATATCATTGCAAATTTTGCAATTATTTCACCAAAGGTTTTTTGTATCTTGCAAATCATCTGTAATGTTATATTGCTCTCCTACTGTCAACAGAGGCACAAACAAAACACCCAATGGCCATGATGTAATGCAATTTATAATTAACACCAGAGACAGCTGCTATAAATGCAAGGCCCCTATTCAATAAATTGCTCACAGTGAAAAACAGTACTGCAAGTTCACTGAATATTTATGCCATATTTGAGGTGCTAAAATTGTTACAACTGACAAACCCCACAAACTGTTCCTCCCATGGACATTTTCATTGGATATTGAAATGAAACATCACCTATCCTTGAGAAGATGTGGCAATTGATTGAATTGGGGCCTCAACTTGATTCTGACAATGCCACAACCTCATTCTGTCTTGAAGGAAGAAGACAAACGTCCTGCGGAGGGCAGTGAGATTGGAACCCTGTTTTCATTACTTTGGTTTATCGGCTCAATAGTCACCCGTCTACCAGTGCTAAATGTCCCCTTGATTTGCTACCCTCACGTCTGCACCTAAAACAATTCATTAAAAATGAACGAGACAAAAGCAAAACACACTGAGACGAGTGGGAGATGTTAGAGAGCGATCAACAGCCGTAACAACTGCATCGCTAATATTAAAGCCAGATACATTCTAAAATACAAACTCATTGAGGCCACTGCCGTATTGGACACTCCCCGCATCCCCCACAAGGCGGAGGTCAGCCCACGAGATCTGGGGGCTCATGCGCCTGTCATCATTGTCAATTTCTTTAAATGTAATAAATCATTTTGACAGTAACCCTCCAAAAAGTAATTTATAAACCTTTTTTAATTTCCATATATACTAGGAAGCTACGTGTTTGGTTCTTGGGCGTCAGGAATGTGAGGGATATCAGCGAACAAATGCCATGGTCAAGGCTACAACGGCATCAGTACAAAGAGTGAAGCTTACTCGGGTGTTCAAAAGCGAATCTGCCCGAGAGTCTAATGCTTCTTAGGTAGTAATTTATGAGTTTTAGTTTAGAAAACAATCTCTCTGCAGAAGTGACAGTTACAGGGATGGTGAAAACAGCTTGATTGCCGTAGCAACATCAGGGAAACTGGGCAGTCCTGTAACATCTTTAATTGAGCCTCTCGTTCTCCTCAATTGCTGGCCTCAACATGTTATGGAAAGAGATGAACTGTGTAGGAAGTTCTGTGTCCAGGTCTAAAATAATAATACATTTGTAGCTGATTAGTATGCTATTGCATCAAACATTTATCTTATAATCTGCAATGTTTACATTGCCAAGTCATTACATTATTATCACCAGCCAGCGGTCTAAAGGTGTTACGCTTGTGATTTAGGCCTAAGCATTTAGTTTAAAATGGATTTATTGGCCTCCCGGGTGGCACAGTGGTCTAAGGCACTGCATCGCTGTGCTAGCTGTGCCACCAGATATTCTGGGTTTGAGCCCAGGCTCTGTCGCGACCGGGAGGTCCATGGGTCGACGCACAATTGGCCTAGTGTCATCTGGGTTAGGGAGGGTCTGGCCGGTAGGGATATCCTTGTCTCATTGCGCACTAGCGACTCCTGTGGCGGGCCTGGCGCAGTGTGCCCTGACCAGGTCGCTAGCTGCACGGTGTTTCCTCCAACAAATTGGTGTGGCTGGCTTCCCGGTTGGATGCGCGCTGTGTTAAGAAGCAGTGTGGCTTGGTTGGGTTGTGTTTCGGAGGACGCATGGCTCTCGACCTTTGTCTCTCCTGAGCCCGTACGGGAGTTGTAGCGATGAGACAAGATAGTAACTACTAACAATTGGATACCACAAAATTGGGGAGAAAAAGGGATTTTTCTTTTTTTTATTGATTTATTTACAATGACAACATTTGAATGTGGATTTGAATGAAGCCTTTAGTTTATTCAAATAGTCTTAATCAACTAGTTTAACCTCTTACATTAATTTGCCACTGCTTTTAATACATATTCCAGATCTGCTGACCTCTTGACATCAAATGAATGTGAGTGCTGGTGCGTATAATTTTTCAGATAAAAAAGTGCAGAAGTGCCACTTAAGGCCTAGAATAACATTGGTAGCCTTCCTAGTTTCTATGCAACTACAGTAGGCTACACGATGCCTCCCGAAAGTCAAATCAAATCAAATCGTGTTCGTCACATGCTTCGTAAGCAACAGGTGTTGAATAACAGTGAAATACGTACTTATGGGCAAATCCCAACAATACAGAGAGAAAGCAAATAGAGAGATAATAGAAAAGTGAAACATAATAATAAGAGTAATAGATACAAAATGAGTAATGATAACTTGGCTATATGCTAGGGTAACAGTACTGAGTTGATGTGCAGGGGTACGAGGTAATTGAGGTAGATACAGTAGAAGTCGTACGTTTACATACACTTAGGTTGGAGTTGACTGTATGTACAGTACATATAACTAGGAATAAATTGACAGCTCGGCCCCAGTGAAGTACTGGACCATAAACACAACACTTTGTGGCGTTTTGCGGTCGAATACCAAGCAGTACCTGTTTAAAGGTCTTACTCACATTGGCTACGGGTAGCGGGATCATCTGGAACAGATGCTGCTCTCATGCATGGTTCAGTGGTAATAGCCTCAAAGTGAGCAAAGAAGGCATTTGCACTGAAAAAAAATATAAACGCATCATGCAACAATTCGATCTTAGTCCTGTATGGATGCTTTGCATGTTTGATGGTTCGTCAGAGGGCGTAGCAGGATTTCTTATAAGTGTCCAGGTTAGTGTCCCGGTCATTGAAAGCTCTATCCTTTAGCTCAGTGCCTGTAATCCATGGCTTCTCATTGGGAAATGTACGTACAGTCACCGTGGGAACATTAATGAAGCCGGTGACTGATCTGGTAAACTCCTCAATGCCATTGGATGAATCCCGGAACATATTCCAGTCTTTGCTAGCGAAACAGTCCTGTAGCTTAGCATCCGCTTCATCGGACGACTTCCATATGGAGGGCAAGGGAGAGCTTTGTATGCCTCTTTGTGTGTGGAGTAAAGGCGATTTAGAGTTTTGTCGCCTCTAGTTGCACAGGTGACATTAGGTAAGACAGATTTCAGTTTTCCTGCAGTAAAATCACCAGCTACTGTGAGCACCAGCTCTGGATGAGCATTTACTCGTTGATGTAACTTCTGCTTCCAACTCACACTCTTTGCACCCCATCATTGTGAGGTATTGTTTGTTTTGTGACACACTTCTATTCGGAGCTCTGTTTTTCCTGTAATTTACTCCTCCCTTGTATGATAGTTTTTGCCTGCCTCACTAATGAAGCCTTTTTGCCTATTACCTGCCTGCACCTTAACAGGAAATCCGATAGGCTAGCAACCTATTGCCTGATCTCCCGGACAACGTTACTAGCCTTTTCCCTGCCTGTACTGTTGCCTCTTTGGACCTTCTGCCTTCTCCTGGACCCAGTTACCTGGGTTGCGCTTGAAACCAGCTCTCTGTCTCCCATCGTGTTCATTACAGTTGAGTGCGTTCTTAGTGCCAGCATTGGTTTGTGGTGGTAAATAAACAGCTGCAAACAATATAGATGGAAACTCTCTTAGTTAATAGTATGGTCTACATCAGGGGTGTCAAAGTCAAATGGACGGAGGGCCAAATAAAAAAATCAGCTACAAGACGAGGGCCGGACTGTTCGAATGTTCATTGAAAAATTTTTAAATGACGCATATAGTCTATTGAACCTAATTGAACCTACTGAAAACCTAACAAATATATTACAATATGATCAGATAAATAAAGCAATATTTTCTTATGGCTCTGTCAGTAATCTTTAATTTTCAACAGACACAAAAGACAAATTTCCTTTATATAAATATCCCCATAACATGAACATTAAATGAAAGAAACCGGTATTCAAGGCACCATCAGTAGACTATATTTTCTATTTTAGCAAAAGTGGGCTAAATTTACTTCAAAGAAAAAACAATAATAGCAATTTTCTATCATCCACTCAACTGAAATATTTTTAAAATATAATTGGATTGAAATACAAAAAAATAAAGTGCAAAAATCTATTAATCAAAAACAACACTTTGTTTAAGGAGAAGTAACATGCAGTGAAAACAAATATTAAATTTTAACTTTTAAACTTGAACTGAGTAAAAACTCTAAATATGTGATTGCACAGTAATGTTCACTTGTTTGAGGTTGAGGGTGATACTTGGTGGTGTCCCATCTTTTCCACAAGTTCATCAATGTTCGGGGTAAGGCTCTGAGCTGAAGAAATCCTCAGAATTGAGTGGAGGTGTTCAGCAGTAAGTCGACTTCTGTGTGATGTTTTGTTCAGGTTCATCAAAGAAAACAGTTGTTCACACAGGTATGTGCTGCCAAACATAGACAACGTTTGAGCAGCCTGGATGCGCAGCTGGGGCATTGTGCCGGGGAGGAAACGGGCGAACTCCGCAGCACCCACTGCCGCATATTTTGCCCTCAGTGCATCATTGCATTGGAGGTCAATCAACTCCATTTGGAGGTTTGGTGGTGAGCTTTCCACGTCAACAGCAAATGGGTTACCGAGCAGTTCCAACCTGCTTTTTTGTGCTTCAAAGTCAGCAAATCGGCGTCGAAAGTCAGCGGCAAGCATACCTATTTTATCAGCCAACTGTGTGCTCGGGAACGCACTGGTAGAGAGCTTCTCTTTCATGGTCTGGCAGCTGGGAAAGTGGCTCAAATTTTCTTTCCGCATCTGCGTCTCCCACAGAGTCAGTTTGGTTTTAAATGCCTTCACTGTACTGTACATATCAGAGATGACACGATCCCGACCCTGCAGCTGCAAGTTTATTGCATTCAGATGACTCGTAATGTCACACAGAAAAGCCATTTCACACAGAAACATTTCGTCTCGGAGTTGTGTTGTGTCTTTCCCTTTGCTGTCCAAGAACAGACAAATCTCCTCACGAAGCTCGAAACATCTTTGAAGCACCTTTCCCTGGCTTAGCCATCGCACCTCTGTGTGATAAGGCAAATCACCATGCTCCGTTTCTAACTCCGTCAGAAATGCCTTGAACTGGCGGTGATTCAAACCTTTGGCTCTGATAAAGTTAACTGTGCGCGTGATGATGCTCATTACATGCTCCATTTTCAAGGCTTTACCGCACAACGCTTCCTGGTGTATGATACAATGATAAGCTGTCAGCTCACCTGTCGCGTTTTCCTCTTGCATCTTTTCCCGTATCTTCGCCACCAGTCCGCTCCTGTGTCCACACATCGCAGGTGCTCCGTCGGTTGTCAAACCCACGAGTTTTTCCCAAGGCAGCTCCATCTCATTTACACATCTTGACACCTCTTCATACAAATCATGCCCCGTAGTTGTGCCATGCATAGGACGTAAAGCCAAAAACTCCTCTGTCACGCTTAGGTTGGAGTCCACTCCGCGGATGAAAATTGACAACTGGGCAATGTCAGAAATGTCGGTGCTCTCATCCACAGCCAAGGAATATGCAATAAAATCTTTTCCCTTTTTCACAAGCTGCTCTTTTAGATTGATGGACAACTGGTCTACTCTCTCGGCAATGGTGTTTCTGCTCAGACTCACATTTAAAAAGAGTTGCCTTTTTTCTGGGCAAACTTCGTCACAAACTTTAATCATGCAGTTTTTGATGAAATCCCCCTCCGTAAATGGCCGGGCTGATTTAGCGATCTCTTCTGCCAAAATAAAACTGGCCTTGACAGCAGCCTGGCCTTGTGATTTGGCTTTTTTGAACAGAGCCTGTCGAGATTTGAGGCCTCGTTTTAATTCCTCTGCCTTTTGTAGCCTTTGTTCCATGTCCATATTCTTGTTTTTGTCCGCGTGTTTCGTTTCATAATGTCGTCTCAGATTATACTCTTTCAGTACCGCCACACTTTCTCCACACAGAAGACACACAGGTTTTCCAGCTACCTTCGTGAACATATACTCCGACTCCCACCTTGTTTGAAACCCCCGGTTCTCAGTATCCACCTTCCGTTTTGCCATTTTTGATGGGTATCTGAAAGTTAATTTTACTGTGATGCTGACGACTGCTGTGCCAATAAATATTGAAATGAAGCAGCCTACTGCTCGGTGCGTCACCTTTGCATTGTGGGAAATGTAGTATTGGTGCGTGTAAAAGATCTGCGGGCTGCCGGCTTGCTGCGGGCCGGTTCTAATAATAAATCAAGATCATCCCAGGGGCCGTAAAAAACCTTCTTGCGGGCCGGATGTGGCCCGCGGGCCTTGACTCTGACATATGTGGTCTACATGTTATCATTAGGTATTCTAACTCAGACGGGCTGAACCTTGAGACTTCCTTAATATTATAGATCGCACACCAGCTGTTGTTAACAAAGAGACACACACCAACCCCCTTTTAGCTTACCCAACACTGCCGTTCTGTCCTGCCGATGCATAGAAAAACCAGCTAGCTGTATATTATCCATGTCCTTGTTTAGCCACGTTTCAGAGAAACATAGGATATTACGGTTCTTTAGGTCCCGTTGATAGGATAGTTTGAAACAGAGTTTGTCCATTTTGTTCTTCAGTGATTATACATTCACCAATACAACAGAGGGTAGAGGTGGTTTATTTACTAATTGCCTCAGTTTCATCGGGGTGCCTACATGTTGGCCTCTATATCACAGTCTCTTTCTCTTCCGAGTGCCGGGGATTAAGTGTCACACCCTGATCTGTTTCACCTGTCTTTGTGATTGTCTCCACCCACCTCCAGGTGTCACCCGTTTTCCCCATTAGTCCCTGGGTATTTATTCTGGTGTTCCCTGTTTGTCTGTTGCCAGTTCGTCTTATCTTGTCTAGTCAACCAGCGTGGTTTTCCGTGGATCTGCTTTTTCTTATCGCTCTTTTGCTAGTCCTCCCGGTTTTGACCATTGCCTGCCTGGACTCTGAACCCGCCTGCCTGACCATACTGCCTGCCCTGACTTTGGCCTGCCTGCCACTCTGTACCTCCTGGACTCTGACCTTGTTATGATCTTTTTTGCCTGTCCATGACCGTTCTCTTGCCTGTCACTTAGATCATAATAAATATCAGAGACTCTAACCATCTGCCTCCCTTGTCTGGAAAGGAAAGGAGTCAAATCCCAATAACATTTTCAGAGAAGTAAGGGGCAATTATGGTTTTGAAATGACATAAATTCTCCAATTAGTTAATCACTTCCCCTTCTCATATTTAGAAGTTCCACTATGCATCTAACTACATATGTGCCATTTCGAAACCATGGTGGTTTATATGGATGTCGGGCTGACATAAGTGTTATTCCAGGATCCGATAGTATCTAGGGTTTAATAGCCATTATTTCACTGAAGATGATTCATGGAAAAGTCAGGATAAAAATCCACTGTGGTCTTCTACTAGGCTTGCTTTGAAGTCAGTTTTCCATTCCGGGATCCTGCACTTGATGTGGCAGAAAATATTTACATTTGAAGGGACTGCTTCTCTGAGTTATGTCTATGAAATATTATCTGTGATCGTTACCGTCGAAGAGACAGTGACCCAGATCACCCAGGTGGCCATTAAGACGAAGCTTTATGAGCCTTTTCAGAATGTTGAGGAATCTAACCGAAAATAAGAATAGCTTCCGTAATGTGTATTACTGCTATTGATGATTTAGTTGTGCGTAAACTTCGCAGAAAATTTGTTTACTGTTTGCATGTGATACAATCGTGTATTTGTTTTTCTCTTCATCTCTATTCATGAATATGTGGGTGTGAATAAACCCCTGCATGGCAGAATAGCCAGAGTGTGAATCATGATCCAGGAAAAAGAATACACTGCTTAGCACTGACAAGGGGAAAAGAACCATAAACAAAGAGCCATAAACAAAAGCATGCTTATGGTAGGTCCTCCAACAGAAACTGAAAAAACATCTGTCAGAGTTGCGCCAGGGCAGCCTAGTAGTTGAAGACACTTCCTCTGGACACATATACAGCTGTAGCATGGGTTTGAATCTGGCCCAGAGGCATCATGCCCCTATGGGGCACAAGGGCACGTGCCCGATCAGATTTAAAAAACATTTTTGCTGCTAAATGAATTCATAATCTTCATTTTTAAACCCAAGGTTATTTATGACCCTGATCAGTCCCGCGTTAAATGACGTTAAGCTTCTAAAGGCGTCATAAAGCCTTCCTAATGCCTTCATAAGCACTAAATAAATGTGTTACAAAGCATCTTTAAATGTGTGTCATGCTTTATAAATAGATCATAAATGTGCCATAACTGTGTGACATAGTCACTCATGTCAAATGTGGCATAAGCCCCTATGTCAAGTATGATAAACATGTGCTTTATAAAGGGTGACATCTTGCGCTGAAGGATGGCACATGCTCTAAAGCAAAGTCACATTACAGCTAATCTCGTTTCCAGGCACATCAAACGTGGCCTTCCTTAGTAAGGGTTATGTTAAAAATCTAATTTTAAGAAGAGAAATTGTGGAAATGGGCAGGGTTAAGCCATAATAAAGACTTTGTAGCTGTGTTAACCATGGGAAATTATGACAAATACTTTATTCACTAAGGTCACTCCCATAAAATGAAATGGTCACCCCCATTACGGTTAACTTTGAATGGTTGATATGCTATGTGTGCAATAGCCTGGGGATGATGCACCAAGAAACACTTACCTTGATGAAAACCCCCAACATAAGGACATTCAAAGCGTCTTTCTTCTTGAACCATGTTACATATTCCTCAGTACAAAAACACAACAATATAAATGAGCCATACCGTGCGGTGCTTGGCCCAGTCAGGTCTTTGACACATTCACCCATCCCCGCTGAAAGATCAACCATAAAATGTTTGCACCATTGTAGCACGTTGTAATCTAGCCCTGGTCTCCAGCATGGGAACAGAAGAGGAATACCTGGTGCAGTAATCTCAGGTTGGACTAATCCAAGTCATCTTGGCTCTGACACACACACACACACACCCACAAGCTTTGCAGGTCCATTTACCCATTTAAATACATCTCAAACCCTACAGGAACCTGTGGATCATTAGAAAACCTACAGAAATCAGCAGAACGTTAATAACCTATTTATTGACACTATGTTGTGTCCTGTAATACTTTGTTTGAAGTGAGACACCGTCGGTCATTCATAACACATACATAAAGGCTTAATTATGTAAACAAAAATGTATTTACACTTAGGGAATTATCACTAACAGCTAAAACAAATAAATATTAAAGATATGTTTAAATCATACATTTCCTATTATTTTTGCATTTTTAAAACAATACACATACTGTACATTAAGTTTTAAAAGGTCCAGCATTACAATGACATTGAACATTAAACAGCTTTTAAACAGTGCAGCTTGCCCCTGATCTGTCGGACAAATGGTTGTTGCCTCTCTGCCAGCTGGAGGTTCCAACCTTAAAGGGGAAAAGAGTAGTTACCACATACGTTTTTGAACTAAATTATTTCTAACAATATTTGTTGCAGGAATATATTATTTTACTGTCCCTTTATTTTCTCTTTAGTCATACTTGCAATTACTTTAGTCACACTTGCAAATCTCTTTAGTCATTTTTGCTAATTTTTTTTTACTGTCCTCAATTGGGGGAACCTATGTCAAATCAAATCAAATCAAATTTGATTGGTCACATCCACGTGTTTAGCAGATGTTGTTGCAGGTGTAGTGAAATGCCTGTGTTTCTAGCTCCGACAGTGCAGTAATATCTAACAATTTCACAACATATACCCAATACACACAAATCTAAGTAAAGGAATGATGAATTAAAAATATAGAAATATATGGATGAGCAATGTCAGAGTGGCATAGACTAAGATACAGTAGAATAGAATGCAGTATATACTGTATGTCGAGGAACTTGAAGCTTTCCACCTTCTCCACTGCGGTCCCGTCAATGTGGATAGGGGGGTGCTCCCTCACGATAATCTCCTTTGTTTTGTTGACGTTGAGTGAGAGGTTATTTTCCTGGCACCACACTCCCAGAGCCCTCACCACCTCCCTGTAGGCTGTCTCGGCACTGTTGCTAATGAAGCCTACTACTGTAATGTCGTCTGCAAACTTGATGATTGAGTTGGAAGCGTGCATGGCTTACGCAATCATGGGTGAACAGGGAGTACAGAGGGGGCTGTGCACGGACCCTCTACGGGTCCCAGCGTTGAGGGTCAGCGGAGTGGAAGTGTTGTTTCCTACCTTCACCACCTGGGGCCGGCCCGTCAGGACGTCCACAACCTAGTGGCACAGGGCGGGTTCAGACACAGGGCCTCGTCAATGAACAGCATTCTTACATGGGTATTCCTCTTGTCCAGATGATTGTGCAGTGTGATGGTGATTGCATCGTCTGTGGATCTATTGGGGCGGTAAGCAAATTGAAGTGGGTCTAGGGTGGCAGGTAAGGAAGAGGTGATATGATCCTTGACTAGTTTCTCAAAGCACTTCATGATGACTGAAGTTAGTGCTATGAGGCGATAGTCATTCAGTTCAGTTACCTTTGCTTTCTTGGGTACAGGAACAATGGTGGCCATCTTGAAGGATGCAGGGACTGCAGACTGGGATAGGGAGAGATTGAATATGTCCGTAAACACACCAGCCAGCTGGTCTGCACATGCTCTTAGGACGCGGCTAGGGATGCCGTCTGGGTCGGCAGCCTTGTGAGGGTAGCACAGGTACTTCTTGTTTGAGTTTCTGCCTATAGGAAGGGAGGAGCAACATTAAGTTGTGGTCAGATTTGCCAAAAGGAGAGCGGGGGAGGGCCTTGTAAGCATCCCGGAAGTTGGAGTAGCAGTGGTTGTTGGAGTAAGTGTTTAATTAAGCAGTGCGAGTACTACAGTCTGTGTCACTAGAACTTCGGCAGCCCTTTTCTCAAATGTACTTTGTTAAAATCCCTAGCTACAATAAATGCGGTCTCAGGATACGTCGTTTCCAGTTTGCATAAAGTCCAATGAAGTTCTTTGAGGGCCGTCGTGGTATTGGCTTGAGGGGGGATATACACGGCCAACTCTATAACCAAAGAAAATAATCTAGGAGATAATACAGTCGGCATTTGATTGTGAGGTATTCTAGGTTGGGTGAAGAAAAGGACTTGAGTTCCTGTATATTATCACAATTACACCATGAGTCGTTAATTGTGAAACATACACCCCGCCGTTCTTCTTCTCAGGGAGATATTTATTCCTGTCTGCGCGATGAACTGAGAACCCAGCTGGCTGGACCGACTCAGACAGTAAATCAGAGAGAGCCATGTTTCCGTGAAACAGCGTATGTTACAATCCCTGATGTCTCTCTGGAAAGAAACCCTCACCCTGAGTTCATCAACTTTATTATCCAGAGACTGAACATTAGCGAGTAATATACTCGGAAGTGGTGGGTGGTGTGCACACCTCCTAAGTCGGACGAGAAGACCACTCTAAGTACCTCTCCTTCACCGGCGTTGCTTTGGGTTGTCCTCTGGAATCAGTTCAATTGGTGCGAACAAAGGATCCACTTCGGGAAATCGTATTCCTGGTCGTAATGCTGGTAGTGCTGGTGAGTTACCGCCACACTGATATCCAATAGTTCTTCCCGGCTTTATGTAATAACACAAAACATTTTCTAGGCTAATACTGTAAGAAATTATACATAAAAAATACAAAATACTACAAAGTTTCCTAAGAGCAAGGCAGCTCTCTCTGTCGGCACCATCTTGTATCCAGGACAATGTCCTCAGGATTATGGAGCAGTGTTGTTTGAATATTAAATATTAAATATTATTGAATATTAAAACATGTATTAGGTTTAAGCAAAACTTTACCATTTAGAGATTGTCATTATATAACTTTATGTAATTTTGATATCCTCTTTCTTAAAATGTTTCATTTTGATGACCAATTAATGAATATCCCACATCAATATGAAGGTACAGAGGAGCAAACACTCCTTTGCTACCACTCATGTGTGCTCCATTGCAGTTGGTAAGTAATGTGAGAAATTTTTTGTGGATTCTGTTAAAGATATTTTACTGTGCGGTACTGTTCTATCGTGTCCTGCATGCGTAGACTGTG
Source organism: Oncorhynchus clarkii lewisi (assembly GCF_045791955.1). NCBI lineage: Eukaryota > Metazoa > Chordata > Actinopteri > Salmoniformes > Salmonidae > Oncorhynchus > Oncorhynchus clarkii. Next base: position 23,309,108 of record NC_092155.1, on the reverse strand, counting down.
AAATCACTGTGTCATGGAAAGCCCAAAAACTAGGGAGTTTGATGTGTTGCGTGCCCTCTAGAAAGTCCTAAAACATGCCTATTACCGCTGTGGTGGAGGAAGACCCAAAGTAAGTATGTGAGCAAGTTATGCTTTTTTGAAGACATCTCTAAGCAATAGCTGCCAAAAACTTCAACTAGTACCATGTAAATACTTTTACACAGCTGAGTTCACAAAGTTTCTTCAGGAATGTCTTTTTCTAGTTATATATTTATTTTAAATTATGATAAAGTGGTAATGCGCTGATTCTCATCAATGCAGATCTGATCCATCACACCACTCTTCAAGAGGGTCACTACGCTACAGATTGCTTTCTGTGCTCAGAGGTCTTTGTGTCACATGAGTTGACGCTGTAGAGATGAAGCAGGTACGGGGAGTAAAACATTTAATAAATAATGGACATGGAACGTGACAGGAACAGCGACAGCAAACAGGTAACACAAACAAAAGACAATCAATGCAGAAGCGGGGAACAGAGCTGGGGAACTATAGGGGAGGTAATAACAGGTGATGAGTGAGTCCAGGTGAGTCCAATATCGCTGATGCACATGACGAGGGAAGGCAGGTGTGCGTAATGGATGACAGGAATACGTGATGCAGGGCATCCTGCCGCCCTCAAGTGCCAGGGGGGGACGAGCGGGAGCAGACGTGATACCTTGATGAGGATTTACCCCATCACACCACACTTATTAATCATCACTTCAATAATAAGCAATGGGCCTTTATATACTCTGTGTCCCAGTCTCTATATGCATGTAATGTCTGTGGGTGAATTATGAAACAATGATTTGTTTTTGCTTTTGCTTGTTCTATTTTAAATGTAAGAATAAGTTGTGGATTTAAACTTTAATTGATGCCTATTAAATATAAATGTAATAAACAATGTTTTCAATATCCAACTTTTCCTCTGCAATGCTTTTCACAGTAGGCAGGTGGTCATCACCAGGTTATGATGAGGTATTAACTATGACCAGTATAATATACAGTATACAGTATAATATATAACATAATATAGTGGTCAGAATTATGACCAGCTGGTCAGATAGAGGTCACAATTATGACCAACTGGTCTTATGGTGCTCAGACAAAGACGTCATATTCTGGTCAGTAAAAATCCATCAAACATTTTTTTTTACACTTTTTCAACCAGGTTTTGCCCATTGGGATGTAAAGGCTTTGATTTCTAGATAAAACAGATGAAAAAGGGGTCTTAGAAAACATCTACCAGAAAAGGTCTGAAAAGGTATCAGAAATACATCAAAACACAATAATGTTGACATAAAGACCCATGCCAGCTAATAATAACACTTATATTTAGTTTTGGAGAAAGTGTTCACCTGTAAGTTTAAGAAATATTGCCTTGTGCATTGTAATTACGTTACCAAACCCCACATACTGTATCTTTAAGGTATTTAAAAATGTATCTCTCTCATGAGGAGATTTTGAAAAACGTGGTCGCATAAAAACCTTTGCGATTTTACTGTAATTCCGTTACCAAAGTTTGCATCTGCACAGTTCTTTTAAATTCTTCAGCGGATATTGTTAAAAGTGGAGTTTCACGTTTTGTTGAACTTGAAATCAATGGTTTCTGTTTGGCATACATTTAAAGTGAAGAAACTTTGTCAAAGCATAATTCCGTTACAGTGGAATTAACACATAACCAAGAGTCAGACATTGTTTTTCCACTGTAAACTGGTAGTGCTTTTAGATGGTTGAAAGCATAGTGACCGCCACAGTTCCAATGTGTTATCTTTTTGAGTAGGTTGTAATCTCGCTGATCAATGTCTCAACCAAATATGACCTAATTTCTCTAAAAATCTCCAACTATATGATATACAGAAAAGGCGGCAATAATTTACCCAGGTGTAAAGGTTGCCTACACAATGTAATGTGATTCAGATCTGTTACATTCTGAAGTCATTTTGAAAGTGGTGAACTGTGTAGTTTTATTAGAGACAGTACCACTTTTTGTATGGTCAAAATGTCAACCAGTTTTGCAGTGGTGGAAAATCTCCCTGATTGAAGATATCTTACTAGAAAATGATTCAAGTAAAAGTAAAAGTCACGCAGTAAAATGCTACTTGAATAAAAGTCTAAAAGTATCTGGTTTTAAAAATACGTATCAAAAGCAAAAGACAATGGTAAAATGTACTTATGTATCAAAAGAAAAAGTAAATGCTATGAATCCTTTCAAATTCCTTATATTAAAAAAACACTGAACACATCGATTGGCAATTGTGTTTTTCAGTTGCTCATTAGATAAACAGGATGTCAGTCTTGGAGGTGTCTTTCCTGAATGATTCCTCATTTGGTTAATGCTGTTTGTCCCCCATGAAACACTGTAGATGCAGATGTCTATTTCACTTCCTCAAAAAACACATAATAAATATAAGATAACTCAAGAAATGTGAAAATGAATTTTGACAATTTGGCCGAGGATGTTTTAGGTGTTTGGTGCAGTATTTCTCAAGTAAAAAAAATGTGCAATGTGGAAGCTGCTGGGCAGGTCTGTCTCACTTTCACTGTCTATGCTATTGGAGAGAGAGAAATCACAGCAGCTGTTCACAACCATGTTAGTGGGCAAAATGGACATCATGAAATCAAAACCCAACCTGGTGTGAGGCATGGACGTTCCAAACTCCATTTTAGACGAGACTGACTTTATGACCAAAATGATCCTATTTACACTTTGTAGTCAATTTTCACACGAGAATAACTGTTTCTGACCCATATCGATGCCACATACAGTAGGCCATTTTCAAAGGTATGCTTTTTAAAGGCAGTCGCTCTTGAAGCAACCAGACGGCCCAATTTTCTTGTTTATATTTATTTACAGGTAGCCAGGGCCACGCGCCAACACTCAGACATCATTCACAAACGAAGCATTTGTGTTGAGTCCGCCAGATCATGAGTCCGCCAGATCAGAGGGAGTAGAGATAACAGTGTTTTCTTGATAAGTGCGGGAATTAGACAATGTCCTGCTAAGCTTTTGAAATGTAACAAGTACTTTTCGGTGTCAGGGAAAATGTATGGGAGTAAAAAGTTTCGATTTTTGTTAGGAATGTAGTGGAGTAAAAGTAAAAGTTGGCCAAAAATATAAATAGTGAAGTACAGATACCGCTCAAAAATACTTTTGTACTTAAGTAGTTACTTTACACCACTGCAGTCTTGATATTAGTCAAGACTGGATTACAGAGGAAAGAAATCCCAGACACAATTATTTGTCTGAATCGCAACCATGTTACATCAGATTTGGCCCTTTTTACAATACCATACTGCATAAGAAACGACACGTTGACCAAAAGTCAAATGTCCACATTTTCAGAATTTGTCTCAAACTGTCACAAGGCATTTTCATGTAGCTACATACTATGTCCATTCACCATTCACACTTACTGGATGATTTGTAGACTGTAAAAATGTCCAAGAAAATATATAACTTGTTGACTTTTTCCTTGAACCCTTCTTCGGGAAAAGTGTAAGAGTTAAAGGAAAAACTTTTCAGAGTTCTGGTTCAGGTTATGTGGAGGTGGGTAAAGCAGAAGCCTTGCTGCCACAGACAATGTCACAAGTTCTTAAGGTTTCAGTACCCCGTCACCAAGATGGCGTGTGTCACCTGACACCTAGTCGACATAAGAATAGTCACTGCCAAAACAAACCGCATTAGCTAACCTCCTCTCAACAAAACTTTCCGTAATTGCATATGTGGTGAATTGGAAAGACTTAGTTGGGGTTTAAATATTGTGCTTGGCTTCTGTTTGTTGGGTATATTGAGGCAAGACTGTTAAAAAGTTATAAGTAATAACACATCTACGCGTGAAGCGAGGCTTATAGGCTTATGTGCCCTGTGGACTTCTATGCCTGTGATGCTCATTTCAGATCTGTTCCTATGGCATTATCAAAGATTTATTACAAAGATTTGCACAAAGACAGACATTTCAACAAACATCGTATGAGGCCATTGTTTAAGACATACAGTTGCAGCCAAAAATATTGGTACTCTTTCACTTTTCTTAAATTATTCCCTACTTCTTAAAAAAATATGTTGAAATTGAAAACAACTTCGGTCTACATACCTTATTGGATTTGTTTTTACTGTTAACAGTTTTAATTGTTTTTCAGCATAGAAATGACACACGAATGACAGAACATACAGCAACAATTGGGGAAGGGAAGGGTAGTGCTTCATATGAAAGTCAAGAACATTAGTTACAAGGTTTTCTTTTCATTCAATTTTGTAAGTGGCAGATATTCAAGGATTCAAACTTTCATGTGTACATTTCCAGAGTCCAAGAACTGGCGTACATTGTCCCAGTGACGATGTAAACCTAAATTGAAGTCCTAGAGCAGGCAAGCTGCACATTCCATGTACAGTTGAAGTAGTTTTTCACAATTCCGGACATTTAATCTTAGTTAAAATACCCTGTCTTAGGTCAGTTAGGTCACTTTATTTTAAGAATGTGAAATGTCAGAATAATAGTAGAGCGAAGGGTTATTTTCAGCTTTTATTTCTTTCATCACATTCCCAGTGGGTCAGAAGTTTACATACACTCAATTAGTATTTGGTAGCATTGCCTTTAAATTGTTTAACTTGGGTCAAACGTTTTGGGTAGCATTCCACAAGCTTCCCACAATAAGTTGGGTGAATTTTGCCCCATTCCTCCTGACAGAGCTGGTGTAACTGAGTCAGATTTGTAGGCCTCCTTGCTCGCACACACTTTTTCAGTTCTGTCCACAAATATTCTATAGGATTGAGGTCAGGGCTTTGTGTTGGCCACTCCAATACCTTGACTTTGTTGTCCTTAAACCATTTTGCCACAACTTTAGAAGTATGCTTGGGGTCATTGTCCATTTGGAAGACCCATTTGCGACCAAGCTTTAACTTCCTGACTGGAATGTCTTGAGTGTCTTGAGATGTTGCTTCAATATATCCACACAATTGGCCCTCCTCATGATGCCATCTATTTTGTGAAGTGCACCAGTCCCTCCTGCAGCAACACACCCCCACAACATGATGCTGCTACCCCCGTGCTTCACGGTTGGGATGGTGATCTTCGGTTTGCAAGACTCTGCCTTCTTCCTCTAACGATGGTCATTATGGCCAAACACTTTTATTTTTGTTTCATCAGACCAGAGAACATTTCTCCAAGAAGTATCTTTGTCCCCATGTGCAGTTGCAAACTGTAGTCTGGCTTTTTTATGGTGGTTTTGGAGCAGTGGCTTCTTCCTTGCTGAGCGGCCTTTCAGGTTATGTCAATATAGGACTTGTTTTATTGTGGATATAGATACTTTTGTACCTGTTTCCTCCAGCATCTTCACAAGGTCCTTTGATGTTGTTCTGGAATTGGTTTGCACTTTTTGCACCAAAGTACGTTCATCTCTAGGAGACAGAACGCTTCTCCTTCCTGAGCGGTATGACGATTGCGTGGTCCCATGGTGTTTATACTTGCATACTATTGTTTGTACAGATGAACGTGGTACCTTCAGGCATTTGGAAATTGCTCCCAAGGATGAACCAGGCTTGTGGAGGTCTACAATTTTTTTTCTGAGATCTTGGCTGATTTCTTTAGATTTTTCCAGGATGTCAAGCAAAGAGGCACTGAGTTTGAAGGTAGGCCTTGAAATACATCCACAGGTACACCTCCAATTGACTCAAATTATGTCAATTAGCCTAAGCTTCTAATGCCTGGAATTTCCCAAGCTGTTTAAAGGCACAGTCAGCTTGGTGTATGTTAACTTCTAACCCACTGGAATTGTGATACAGTGAATTATAAGTGAAATAATCTGTCTGTAAACAATTATTGGAAAAAATAGTTTGTCACGCTAATAGTCACGCTAAAATAGTTTGTTGCGGTCGTCGTCGCCGGTCTACTAGCTGCCACCGATCTGTTTTCATTTCCTGTTGGTTAAGTCCATTTTGTGTTTCACCTGGTTTCATTTTGGTTAATTACAGCGGGTATTTCATTTGTCATTTCCTTTGGAGTTTTGTGCGGGATTGTTTTCGGTTGAACTGTCAGTGAGTTTTGGGTTTCGTTTTTATTAGCTCATGTTCTACAGTTGGGTTTTCCCTGGACTGTGTCTGAGTGGGGTTTTCGTGGCTATTACTGTAGTCCAGTGTCCTGTTGTTTTTTTGAGCTTGATAAATAAAATGCCCTTTTCGTTGGAACTTGTTTCTCCTGCGCCTGACTCCACACCCACATCTCCTTGGGGAGATCTGACATACTTGTTTCTCCTGCGCCTGACTCCACACCCACATCTCCTTGGGGAGATCTGACATAATTGTTTCTTGCACAAAGTAGATGTCCTATCCGACTTGCCAAAACTGTATTTTGTTAACAAGAAATGTGTGGAGTGGTTGAAAAACAAGTTTTAATGACTCCAACCTAAGTGTATGTAAACTTCCAATTTTAACTGTATAAAAGGTCTAAGTTATCCTCCAGCCAGCAGTCCACAGAAAAGCAAGTCTTATGTTCCTTCCTGTTAAGAAGAATGACTATCTTGACTCAAAGACAACCCAATGATAACAAACCATTCTTAACATTAGACAGTATATATTATCTGGGCTTTGACCAAGTAAACATGAGATAGGACACTTTGGAAATTCAACATAAAACATTTCGGACAAGACTGAAATAACTTCTAATCAAACTGTTTTAGTGAATGCTGTTGCTACCACAACTGTGCCAGCATAAATTAGATTTTTATTCAATCTTTGAAATACTTACAGGGGTGATATAGGCTCTACACAATATCTTGTACTTAATTATCTTATACCTAACTAATTTTGAAGTGGACAGACACCTTCTCCAAATAGTGTCCATTTGCGATCGGGTGAGTGAAGTTTTCAGATCACACTCCCATGCTAATTGAATGGGTGAATATGCTTTTGGGATGGGGAAAAAAACTAAAGTCAATAAATGCCTGATACAGTTCCTCTTTTGGAGACAGCTTTCCTGAGGTTCTGATCTAACACTGTACCAGAGGAAGGTTCAGCATCCTCCCTTTTACAAACCGTGTGTATATGACGATCTTAAGCTGTAGATATGCCAAAAATTAAGAATCAGTCAAACCATAATCTACCTTCACTTGGGAAAAGGGTAGAATATCATCATCAACAATCTGACCAATAGATTAAGTACATTTTAGAACCAGTTTTATTTTTGTAGACTTAGAAAGAAAAATGGCTTTGACAAAATTATGGGCACCCCGGAGCTAGTACAGTATTTGGTTGCACCGTCTTTGGCCAAGATAACTGCCAACAAATGCTACTTGTAGCTGTCAATGAGCTTGCTGCCCCTTTCTACTGGCAATTTGGCCCACTCTTCAGCAGCAAACTGCTGTAATTCGTCAATGTTTTGAGGGGTGCCAACTACTGTTTTCAGCTCTCACCATAGGTTATGGATGTGATTTAGATCATGTCTCAATGTGTGTTTGGGGTCGTTGTCCTTCTGGAAGACCCATAACCTTCAACAGAGACCCAGTTTTCGGACACTGGGTTGGACATTGGACTCCAAAACACATTGATAATCTGCTGATTTCATGTCTTGCACACATTCAAGGACCCCAGAAAAGGAACCCCACAGCATTATCGAACCTCCCCCATGTTTGATTGTATGGAGGGTGTTATTTTCTTTGAAGGCTTAATTTGGTCATTGCAACCAAGTCCTAGCTCCGGGGTGCAACCAAGTCCTAGCTCCGGGGTGCAACCAAGTCCTAGCTCCGGGGTGCAACCAAATCCTAGCTCCGTGGTGCAACCAAATCCTAACTCCGGGGTGCAACCAAATCCTAGCTCTGTGGTGCCAATAATACTGTCTGTGCTATTTGCCTTTGTTTTCTAAATAAAAATTGTAAACCTAATTTCCTAAAAGAAAATTGGGAATTAATTAGGAAAAGTGCAAGGGTGCCAATATATTTCACCGCAACTAGACCAAGCAAAGGACCAAGCAAAGGCCCTATAGGACCTTCCCACCCATGTACACCATTTCTTACACCTTCTCTTCCGAAAGAAAACAATGATACAGATGGGGAGCTTTCACCCTCCCTGGGTTTCCTTAAAAGATCCCAAGCCACACATTTCCTCTCCCCAATGGTTTTGATCAAACAAGGTTGTTTCTAAAAACTAACATGACTGAATGGCATGAGGTCATTAACTCCTGTAGATGCCCCATCGGAGTAGAAATACCATGACACATATGCTGATGTTATACTGTACATTTGTCATTGATGAAATTATCTCCTGATTTAGTTTGACCATAACACGTTGCATTAAAATATACTGACAAGGGTTTTTAAAGGATAAACACTTCATGAACTACTACCTTTAAGCATACTTCAATGTAAAGTGTATACATCTTATAAACTGATACAGCCTTAATAAACTATAACAATGTCAAGGGTTCACATTTTTACTATTAATTCAGTTATCCAAGGATGAACAGGGTATATACTGTTGAATATTGCATGAGCAGCTCTAGCCAACTCCCTTCTCTCTGTCTAGTAATGGGAGGTAGAAGAGAAGACGAGTGAAATCAATCACTATAAAATAGGGAGCCCCACCACAGCAATGAGATTATAAATGTACAACCATAAATTTAACAGTTTTAAGGCATCCAGATTCCCCTCTTTAATGTCTTGAGCGTTTATAGCGGCCTTGGATATGTGTGGTTCTCTATGGGAAAAGGCCAACTTGATTTACGAGTGGTTTTCCCTTCCTATTGGGGCTTACGAGAGTGATGTGAAAGTTAGCCTTTCCTTCGCGAGCTATAAAATGCAATAATTGCCGTGTTAATTTTGGGCAGAGCACAAAAGGATGTTCCACCAATCTATCCACCTATCAATCTACTTATCATCTCTGCATTTGGCATCTGTGGACCATTATTAAATACACTGCATAATTGGGCACAATTAAAAGGAACTGTATGTACTGTAATTAATGTCAGTTGTCAAGCACTTAAAGACCCCTCGCAAAATAATATGGGTTCCCTGCGGTTTGGCCCTCAAGACCTTTTGAAATCTGAAGACTTTTGATTGCAATTTCTATCTTCCACACATAAACCGAGCAACTGGGCACCCAAGGATGTTCATTCAAAAAAAAATCTCTACTGAGATTTGCTCTCCTGATAGAGTCAGACGATGACTAATGAATCCCCACCTAACTGCACAATTATTAGCCCTTTTGATATGGTCCTATTACACCATGAGTTTGATGAATGCAAAATGTCTGTCATTTGTGCACAAGTCAGACAGAGACCGACAGAGACTGAGACACAGAGAGAAAGAGAGAGAGAGACAGACAGACAGACAGATCTACCTATCATGGTCCTTCCTATACAGTACATGTTGAGATTTGAGTTATATTTGATTTACAATATTTCTTAAGAACATATATTTGCACCTCCCCTAACCTTGCCTTGTCTGTATAACTTGCGGCCACGTCCAGGCCCTATAAAAGTGGGGTCCATATTCCACTCTCTAAGTTTAGAAATGATCCATGTTTGTACCGCTGCATTTTGTCAGGAAAGGTTGGATTGGATCAGCACAAGATGGATTTAAGCTGTCTGGCTGTGTCTCATACCATTGATAGCCTCTAAGGCATTGCCTTGTATGGGGGACTTATAAAGGTTTCTAAATAGTTTTATAGGTGGGAATAGGTTTTACAGTACTATAAACTGAGGTGGTAGGGTACATTTCCTACCATTTTTATTCCTGGCCCCGATATCCAAAGTCATGGGGCCTGTGTAAACAGGAAAACGTGAAATGTCAGAACGCGGGGAATAAGTAGGGAAATTGCTGTGGGAAGTCTGTTTCATGTGGAACGTATTTTCAGGCGCCGTATTTGCATGAGGTAAAAGTTTATTATTGCTCGTCGCTCAACCCGCACATTTAGTGAGTGACATCAGCTCGTTTATTTACTCCTCTTGACACTGGCCACACAAAATGCATGACTAAAGTTGCCGTGTGGTTATGTTTAATATCCCACGGATCATAAGATAGACAATGTATTTTCTTCAGTTACAGATTGGGATAATATTATTGATGTCCGATTTCCAACCAATCAGATCATGAATGCAAAATCGAACTATGTCTAACCGGCCCAGGGTTCATTTTATCCTTGATGGGTGACTTTTAAGTATCTCCAGAAATGTGGCATTCCAACAAAAAGTCACTACACTATTTTACACTGCCGCTTCCTTCCTTTCGAATTTACGATCATTTACGATAACTTCTGATTTCACTTGACATTTTGTTCAATGTATCTAAATCTAGTGTATGTACACATGGTTATACTATTGTCACACCCTGACCATAGTTTACTTTGTATGTTTCTATGTTTTGGTTGGTCAGGGTGTGATCTGAGTGGGCATTCTATGTTACATGTCTAGTTTGTCCAGTTCTATGTTCGGCCTGATATGGTTCTCAATCAGAGGCAGGTGTTCGTCATTGTCTCTGATTGGGAACCATATTTAGGTAGCCTGGGTTTCACTGTGTGTTTGTGGGTGATTGTTCCTGTCTATGTGTTTTCACCAGATAGGGCTGTTTAGGTTTTCGTTACGTTCTTTATTTTGTAGTGTTTGTATTGATTCGTGTTTTACGTTTGTTTATTAAAACATGGATCGCAATCTACACGCTGCATTTTGGTCCGACTCTCCTTCTCATCAAGAAAACCGTTACAACTATTTACAACTTTTAGAACTGTTTGTGTAGCAGATGGGGATCTGTAAAACTCACCTCAGCCTGAACTGTCTCCACTTGCACTGCAGAAAAGCTAGCTTTTTGGTGGTGCGACTGGTTAAGACACTTCAGGTTGGGCATGTGTGTTAGCCAGGCTAGAGGTCCTGGGTTTGAACCTTGGTATGAGCCGTATCAGTAGTAAGTCCTGCAAGCAGTGCAGGCAAACAGTGTAAACAGTCACCCTTTGATTGTACTGCTAGACTAGACTGTCCAATCCACCTGCCATTTACAAAGAGAGAATCCTTTTGGGTAAGGGCATGTGTTTGGACCCCTGGAAGAGTAGCTGTTGCCTTGGCAGCAGCTAATGGGGATCCCTGATAAATACAAATACATGAATCTTGAGTCATGTTAATTAGTTAATTATTGGATGACCAAATACAGGATGAGGAAAAGCAACATCCCTTTTCCTCCTCCTCCTCCTCCCTTGTACCACATGGGGTCTACATCCCATCAATGTTTATAACACTCAGGAGCATAAAGGCACGTAGAGCAGCTGAATTTCTCACTGTTCCTCCATCTCCTTCTGCTCCTCAGGCAAAGCATGATTACCCCATTTTAATGAGAATTTTTATGGGATTTTTGCAATCCCCAGAAGACATCCAGCCTTCACTAATGTACACAATGTGGTTAATGACTATGGGATGACAGTATGCGAAAACACATGTTGAAGTGTTTGCCTTCCCACGCTCACTAGTGAATGTGGGGGCCGAGTTAGCGTTTGCCCTTCTCCTCAACGTCGACTTCCTTAAAGGTATTTATACATCTGGGACTCTGAAGAATGTGTGTGATTTCGTGTAACACTCCATCAGCTACAAGCAGACACATTGTGTGTTTTCAACGGTGAGTGCACACACGCACGCACGCGCACACACACGCACGCACGCACGCACGCACGCACGCACGCACGCACGCACGCACGCACGCACGCACGCACGCACACACACACACACACACACACACACACACACACACACACACACACACACACACACACACACACACACACACACACACACACACACCTGTCTGCAAACACACACACGCACCTGTCTGCAAACACACACACACGCACCTGTCTGCAAACACACACAATGAATTCATTCTGTTTCAGTATTGAGTTAATGGGAGGGGGGCTGGCTATTTCTTTCCCATATTTCCTCTCAACATGGCAATAAAGTCAAGGCAGTGAATTAACATCACAGTCTCAATACCGCTAAATAGCAGTAACTTAATATCACTGTCTCAATACTGCTAAATAGCAGTGACTTAACATCATAGTCTCAATACTGCTAAATGCCATCCCTGGGAAAGAATGGGCACTTAGAATGGGCAATCTTTAGTTGCTACATCCATTTTAGGACTTAGAAATGTACCCATTGACTATTTAAGCAATAAGGCCTGAGGGGGTGCAGTATATGGTATACAGACATTGTAGTAAAACAAGCTTATATTTTGGGTTCTGATGGGGGTATGACAGTTGAACTAAGCTCATGAGGCATCTATCTATAAGTTATATTTAAGGAATAAGGTCGGGGGGGTGTGGCATATGGCCAATATACCACGGCTAAGGGCTGTTCTTATGCACGACGCAACACGGAGTGATAGAACACAGCCCTTAGCTGTGTATATTGGCCATATATCACAAACCCCCAAGGTGCCTTATTGCTATTATAAATTGGTTACCAACGTAATTAGAGCAGTAAAAAGAAATGTTTCGTCATACCCATGGTATAATGAAGATTCTAAACTGGGTGGTTCGAGCCCTGAATGCTGATTGGCTGACAGCCGTGGTATACCAGACCCTCGACCTTATTGCTTAAATATAACTTATCCCTCACAAGCTTAGTTCAACTGACATACCCCATCAGAACCTCAAAAAATAAGCTTGTTTGTAAACAAAGAACATCTGAACAAAACATGGTTACAACAGTAATTTAGATATACAGGATCGGGTCAGTGATTTGAATCCATAGCTTTGTTTATGAATTTGAGAGTGGTTATATTTCTCCAAACCATCCCTCAGCTTTTTATCGAAACAGGGGCGGTAAGTACGCTTTGTTATTGTTTCAAATGCTGATTGACACTTTAATGCCATTTACTGGGGAGAGAAATAGCTCTTCAAGTGGAGAAAACAGGGAGATCCTCGCAGGTACTTCACATAATAAAAGTTCATACACACCCAGGGATAAACATTGCTTGGGTTTATCGATTGGGAGAAATGCCTGAGGATCTGCCACCCAATCTAGTTGAGAATTGTAGGTGCTGGCTTGAAACCTGCTCGGTATTCCGAATTCACCTAACACTGTATACTCAGTAAATGACTGCATGCATTGTCTAATTGTGCTCTGATATGGCCACCCTATGCCTTTAGGCACATATTTGCTGTTGAGTAAAATTGCCAACCCAAAAGGTTAGTGCACAATCTCACTGGATTAGAGAAAAACAAATCCTTTACTGCTCATTCATTGAAAGTGTTTTCACTGTGAAAATAATTTCATGCCAGTTCCTGTAACCTTTAATTGAAAGTATTACCATAACTCTTACCCATTATAACCAAAGTTAAGCTAATTACTGTATATTAAGTCTATACATTCTACTGTGATAAAATTGAAGCGTGGTCCTAAACTTCACGCCTAACTTTTGAACCCTTTGGTCAGTCAACACCATATCAGAGATTAACAAGAGGTAATTCAGAAGGTTCCGTGTCTGGTTGTTAACAAAGAACTTAGCCTTTTGACCCCTTCTACTAGTCTCCATTCCTCGACTGTGCGGTCACGGTGCTCTCCAAAGCATGCATCACATCAAGTAACGACGAGGGTTGACAGACCTTCGGCATCCTTCCACGTGCTAGCCGTGGAGTCAATGGGAGCATGACATCATGGGGCAGAATGCCTGGTTTCCGCTATTAATTTGTCCCTCTCAACATCCACCTACGGCGAGTCCCTCGTGCACGGACTGCAGCTGCTTCCAACTTCTTTTTGATGAAACAGTGGTTTTCGTGCTTATGGCGACCATATGTTATGACAACAATAAAAGTCACAGGATGGCTGATTTATTTTATTGCGATACCGCATCAATCAACTCTCCGATGGTGTTTTTTTACGACGCTTTTGGTGAAAGTAATCCAAAATACAATACCTCATGTAAACGGTCAAATTCATTTTTTTTTTACCTGAGTAAATACAACCAGACTTATTTGATGGGAGTTTGAGTATCTATCCTTCAATAATTCAATCAATTTATCAATCAATTATTTATCAATGAGCAATTATTAATCAAACTAATTTGGTGTATAAACATTAATACAAACTCACATTAGCTGGTCGAGGTGGTACATCATTTAGAATACGCTTTCAACATGTCTTCGAAATAGTTTGGCAGGTCATTCCTCAATTCATTGTATACTGTGTATTTACATTATATTCTCTCTTTCCCAGTCCAACTGCTGGAATTCATATCTGACCATTTATTATATAAGCATGAGCAGGAATAAATGTGGTTTTATCAAAATCCTTTTGAAGAGACAGCTATTTTTGGAGAGGCTAGCTCCAAAAAAAGAAATTTGAATTATGGTCTGTTGATTGTAATAATTTTCTTGCTAATAAATGAACGTTTGTTGGTTTATTTTCTACTAAAACTTTGTCTCAAGTTTTGTGACGCATAAAACATTTTTACTGCATTTGCAAGACAAGAATGAGGCCTTATTTCCCCATTTACAATTACGTAATTACTTTCCAGACAGTCACCTCATTATTAAATGCCACTAAGTATATAAAGTAACTTTTATTGTCCATTCAAAACAATAATAACAACATTGCAGACATTTTACGGGTCTAGTCATTAACCCATTTAGTAGATAAAAACCTAATTACATTCAACTGAATCCATTGCATATAGCATTTTGGTGTAGACTTTGCTGGCCTAAATAAACACTGTGGCAAACTGTTATACTGGTACTTTGTGTTTTTTTTGTGTTGGGGAAAAAATGACTTTTTAAAATGTTAGGCATTTAGGATAAAGTTTTATTGGAGTGTGGTTGCTTGTGTCAATTAACGAAAGGACATTTCATTGTTTCATTAATCTACCCTTTAGAGACATTGTTAGTATGTCTAGACGTTCAAAGCTTACTATTAGAACCGATTATATGTGCTTTTATAATCATCTCAATATCAGTGCCCTCAATTTCCTACCAAATGCAATGTTGTTGGTTATTATGACAGCGGCAATCATAGCAGTCAAGCTAAATGCTGTATAGAACTAGTTTATTGGGATTGTAGCAGTATCATTAGCTCAATGCAATTACTGTTTGTTGATATGCACACAACAGTGCACATTGGTTGCTCCTCTTTCACTGAATGTAGCCATTAGGGAACTGTTGCGGCTGTGTCTTGACACTGCTTTTCTCAGCTTGGGGACCAGGGGAAAACAAGTTGCAAGCAAGACAGCTTTGGAGAAGGGAGGAAAAGGGGGATGAAAAGGAGGAGGGGGTGAAGTCTGAGAAGAGGCTGGGGAAGACTGACAGGACTGGCCATTAGGGCTTCTGGTGCATGGGAGAGGGTCATCCCTCTAGCCGCCACCAGTGTGTGTCTCAAGTGAGTGGCACATCTTGGCTTTTGAGAGCAGATACTTCCCTAGCGCAACGTAGCTAAAGTACTTCTGGCTATATCCTAGTTGGGCTAGGGTGGGCTCAAGTACACTTGCACTGCCCTACTACCAGCATTGATACACAATTATGTATGCTATAGTTGAGTACAACGTCAAGGCACTGCACTACCCACCTTTATTTATTCAAAACCATATACTACCAAGACAGCTTAAATCTCTTACTATGACATATTCTACCTGACAACTGTGATCGGTTGCATGCTTATGTAAAATGTGACGTGCCACTCCCCATTGGACATCTCTCGCTCCAGTCTGAAAATAATGGTTGAGTTATGAAGTATGTGATACCTGGGAAAGTTTTTGAAAGTTAGAAGTGAAGCAGCTCTGTCACAGGGATTGTGATGGCCTCTGAGCACAGGTTTGACATATTACATAGTGGGTGATTTTCTTTCTCTGGACCAGGAGACACTGTAGTAAATGGACTGAGAAGCACCCATTCATTCCCTTCTTTTCTCTCTAACAGTTTCTACTTCACACACACACGCACGCACGCACGCACACACGCACACACACACACGCACACACACACACCACACACACACACACACACACACACACACACACACACACACACACACACACACACACACACACACACACACACACACACACACACACACACACACACCACACACCACACACACATACTTCCCCTACGAAATCATGTCACGTTCTGCATCAAAGCCTTGCGTTGTATTGCTATAACAAATAAGTATAGCAATTATCTATATATATTTCACCAATACGTTGTTGAACATCGCCCAGTGATGGTCCAGTTTTAGTACAAAAAAAATCTAAAATCTGTATGTAGCTTACAAGGTTGAGTAACTGCAAGAGGGAGTTCAGAGCTAGTATGTCCCACAGCATAGGAAATGTTCTGAAAATAATTTTTTTGCCACTGTGGATTTCCGGGAGCTGTCATTGCAGCCAAAGACAGCTCTGAATTTATCTGCGGGCTGTCAGTGGAATTTATACAGATAACAGTAAAATATGACAAAAGTTTAAAAGTCTGAAGTTCGAGGGGAGCGCTCTTGCTGCCTTGCAATAGAGAAAAGGGAAGAAATAAATATCTGAAGTGGTGGGAATGCATAGACCTACCGTTTAGATGATGCCCAGAGCCATTGTATCTGTGCCATTGGCCCTTGGAAATGTAGTAAAAAGTATCAAATGGAGTTACCTCTGATGAACGGGTGTTTATCTGGTTCAGTTTTCACACCTATATTAAGCACATAAAATACATCAAGGCTCACCACATTTGGTACCAAGACAATGCAGTGTGACCATTTGCATTAACAATAGGTAATAAATACCTTTACAGCAAGATGTTCATTCAATGAGAATGACAACATATCATCATGAAGGACTGCTCCTCTATGGTGTCGTCTAGATTTGTTACCTCATTATTTCAGGTTGGGAGGTTTAATACCTTCTCATATGACTCATGTAAGATGTTTTCCACGCTCACTGAAAAAAAGTAATTAGTATGGTCTGCGTTAGATTAGACGAGTGCTCGTCAGCAATAAAACAGAAATACAATTTTCAAAGTGACATGAAAGAAGCGGAAGTGTTCATTCAGATTTCCCATAATTTACAATTGTTCATCTTACTCACGCTGCAAGTCATACGTTTCTGTATTTTTAAAAAAAAAGGGGGACTGTTGTATTGTGACAATGTCACATGCAAATTGGCATTATTTGATGGAATGTGATTGACTTCATAAAAGTATTGTTCTGGCTTTATTATGGCCTTACTGTCCCGTCCTCCAGTATTACAGAATTGGCTACATTGCTGTGGGTTTGAATCAACGTGGCACAGGTTAATCAAATGCTACAACACATGTTTGTATATTAATAGTTTGTTGAGTATCTACAGATTGACTATCCAAAGAGTGTAAACATCATTTATTTTACAAGTCTAATTTTACAATAACCCGGAACAAATTATTAGTATGTATTATATGTAATATGTTCTCATCTTCCATCCATTATTTGGATAGGGCACCATTAGAAGAATGTGTAAGACTGATGATCCAGTTGGAATGCTTGTTAAACTGGAGATGGTTGCATTCCTCTCTGCTTTCTCGCAGAGCTTCACAGGGACTTTGTCAGCAGATACAGTAGGTCAATGAGTTGACTTTGATGTCCGTATAACCTCTGCCTTGACAGTGATCCACCCATAAATATGGGGAGACTGAGACATTTTTGGCACCACCGAGCACTCTAGTAAGAAGCAACTGCAGGACATGTGACCCCAATATAGTGATAGGACAATATGAGTTGGCTCAGTCTTGATACGTTGAGATGTCATATTTGTAGTCTTTCTAGAGTTGCTCGTTTATATGCTCATGCATGTGTTTGGGAGTTCAACATTTGTTGTTGTAGTCACAGCACTAGTTCTTTAAAAAATATAAATGTTATTTGGGTCTAAACTGGGAGCTATATAATCCAATATCTTCATGGGATTGCTACTGTAATCTTTACAGTGTTCAATTAAGCTGACATGACATCACTTTGAAGTTCCTATTGTCAGCCATAATTACTCCACTTCCCACCATTCCATCTGATATTCCTTTTGTGCTAGTCATCCAAAAACTTTTCAGATTAGAGAACTCTCTCTTTTTTCCACAAATTTATATAGAACATCCCATTTCAATATTGTAGAGACATTCTAGTCTAATATCATCTTGAAGCAATATGGTTGCCATTTTGTTAAGATGACACTCTTAATCCAAATTATTTATCTAGCCGTTCTCAGATGAGCATTTGGAGGAGGGGGATTGCCCCAAAAAATCTATAAAATCAAATCCTATTAAAGCGAAATAAACATGAAGACACTAATCCATCCCACGCATGACTCTGCCAACTCAGAAATGTGCTCTCTTCACCAAACACTGGCTACACTCGCACTTATTTACCAGTTGCTCTTCCATCATTGTAAATTAAATAATTAGGGTATTTACAGCTCGTAATGTGGTCTTGAAGTATTACGAGACAGCTGGGAAGTTTTAATGTATCATTCCTTGAGTGTTTAATTTCAATGCTGAGTACCTATACGAAGCACATAATGGTGAGGTTATACAGGATTTGTTATTTAACAGCACAGTAATGTATAAAAATCTGTCAATAATAATTAATAGTAATTTACAAAGTTATGTCATCACAATGTTAGGACAACATTAATATACAGGTGTGAGATCAACATGATTTAAAGTGGAGCAAAATCAAAATAAGTTTAACTCAATAGGATGGATATTCACACATACCACAATAGTGTCTGCCTTTTTCCCCTTACACCATATCATTCTCAGTATTTTCAACCAGCTGTCATTGCTATCCAATCGGTCTGTTGTCATCAGCGGGGGCTGGCTCCAGGCATAAGAGACATAAGCGGTCACTTAGGGCCCCAGGCTGCTCAGGAACTCAGTTGAGGTCTCAACATATTGTTGAGAGTTAGAATAGCAGAATACACAAGGAGCAAGTTTTACATTTGGTTGTGCATCAGCAATATTTCTCTTGTTATGTCAGTCACTTAAAGTCACTAAATTAGCCATGTCAGCTAACAATTTTTGTATTATTAAGTTAGTCTAGCCAGTCATCTAAACTTGTTGTAATCATGGACGAATGCCAACCGGCCACGCAGGGCACGTGCCCAGTGGTCCTGACCTCCAGGGGACTGTCACTGGATGTGTACTGGAGATGAAGTCAGGTGCAGGAGAGCAGAGTGAAGTGAACAAGCGCACACTTTACTCCGGTAAAATATCAAAAGCACAAACAACGTGCCCAAAACACGGAACATAGACAAATGTCTGGAGCGTAACAAAAACACCAATAGACAAAATACACGTAACACAAACAATCTTACACAAAGACATGATGGGGAACAGAGGAATAAATACATCAATTGGGTAACGAAAACCAGGTGTGCAGGGAACAAGACAAAACAAATGGATTCATGAAAAATGAAGAAGCGATGGCTAGAAAGCCGGTGACGTCGACCGCCAATGCCGCCCAAACAAGGAGAGGAGCCGACTTCGGCCGATGTCGTGACAGGGACTGTAACGACGTTCGTCTGTAGGAGGAGAAGCGGACCAAAAAGCAGCGTGGTGGTTATTCATGTTCTTCAATGGAAAACTGAACGATACATGAAATAACTCAAATCTACAAAACAACAAACGGAACGTGAAAACCTATACAGCCTATCCTGTGACAACAAACACAGTGACAGGAACAATCACCCACAAACACACAGTGAAACCCAGGCTACCTAAGTATGATTCTCAATCAGAATACAACTAATGACACCTGCCTCTGATTGAGAACCATACTAGGCCGAAAACATAGAAATGCCCCAAACATAGAAAAACAAACATAGACTGCCCACCCAACTCACGCCCTGACCATACTAAATAAATACAAAACAACGGAAATAGAGGTCAGAACGTGACAGGGACATCCATTGATTTTGCTTATGGCACCCCAAAGCTCATCAGTGAAATGGGGTTTGAGACAGGACAATCCGTTTCAAATTGAAGAAAAATCTGACCTCATCACCTCCATTTAGATCACTTCCCTTTATAGATAATTTTGAGGGAACATTAGATGATTAGCATGTTGAAGTCTGGCATACAAGAAAATTAGGCCCACACTGTATTTGAATTGGCATGAGCTGTAACCCGGTTTCCTTCATGCAAGCTGCTTCACCTACCACTTCCATACTTGAATAAGACTTGTTAAACAACCAGCATGGTATTTTAACAGTATTAGGCATTACAGTGGCTGTGATGTTCTGTTCAAGTTACTATCACTTTTTTAATGTTAAAGGTTCAATGCAGCTGTTTTCATCTCCAAATCAAATAAATTCTGGGTAACAATTACCTTACTTACCTTACTGCAATTGTTTTCTATTAAAATGTTCACAAAGAAACAAAAGTAGCTTCTTAGCAAAGAGACATTTCTGATACTTAAGTACATTTAAAACCAAATACTT
Source organism: Oncorhynchus clarkii lewisi (assembly GCF_045791955.1). Lineage (NCBI taxonomy): Eukaryota > Metazoa > Chordata > Actinopteri > Salmoniformes > Salmonidae > Oncorhynchus > Oncorhynchus clarkii. The sequence goes on along the minus strand of NC_092155.1, from coordinate 23,288,687 downwards.
TTAGACTTTTACTCAAGTAGTATTTTATTGGCTGATTTGAACTTTTACTTGAGTCATTTTCTATTAAGGAATTTTGACAATTTAGTACTTTTTCCACCACTGGTGACTGGCAAAGCTTAAGGCCCTGCTACACTATATCCATCGGGTGTCCGACATTGTCATCAGCTGTCAGCAGTTGAGGAAATGCTTCCTTTGAAATCTATGAAAGCTGCTTCACTGCCTGTGTTGTGCTCGTGTTGCGTCATGTCCAATGGCAGCGTCCAAGCTCAAGAATCGCCAAGGTTAAATTCTTCATGTCTAACGCACACGTTCATTTGATATTGTGAATTGAAATAAAGTTGATTTTGGTTGCCTCGACTATACACCACTGGTTATTTTACTATGATTTATGAAGTTAAGAAGCCAGCTAGCTAGCTATATTGACTTGCTAGGTTCACAATGTAAACAAAATCAATTGTGTAATTAGACAATAATTTAGTACAACCACCAACAACAATTTAATGAGTACTTGCGAAAAACTGGACCAATGCTATTGTACTCACGCGTGATCGATGAATATGGTACAGAACAGTAGATGATCGGACTGTATTGCTAGTCTCATTTTACAGCTATCATCTCTTTCTCTTGCCATATTTGGGGCGGCAGGTAGCCTAGTGGTAAGAGCTTAGACCAGTAACCGAAAGGTTGCTAGATCTAATCCCCGAGCTGACAAGGTAAAAGTCTGTCGTTCTACCCCTGAACAAAGTAGTTAACCCACTGTTCCCGGTAGGCCGTCATTGTACATAAGAATTTGTTCTTAACTGACTTGCCTAGTCAAATAAAGGTAATAAAAAGAAAACCAATTTAACTCATTTTCTCGTTGCACATTCCAGAATCTCTCTATAGGTGTATTTTAATGCAGGTCATGAGACGTAGTGTCACACAATCAGACTTTCCATTTCTCAGCACACAGCTTCACACAACAGCTCACCCCGACACACAAATGACATTTGCTTAGGTGTTAGTATTTGTCCACTAAATTGAATGTGAAGAGCCTGCCACATGGAGTTGGTAAAAAGGGACCGGTTCAATTTTCAGCACAATCAGCATTTTCTCCCAGAATACTCATTCTTTGTAGGATTGTTACGAGAGCCGATTTTACCTCAGGCCAGATGCTATTGTGTCTTTCATGTTCAACATCAATCTTTCATGTCCAACATCTAGGACAGGTTGCAGCCAATTTACAATAAACCCTTGTTTTCTAAAACCTTTGGCAGTATATGTTTTGCGCATTTGCCCCTTTTGAATTCAGGCAATAGAGAGCTTTATATTCCTTCTCCAGTGAACTTTGAAATATTTGTGTTGAATCATACTGTATATTATAATATATAATAATATATAATAATACGCATCCACGTTAGCAATAAACATTTATAAAAATAGGGATTATCTGGTCTGAAGTTGAAATTGGTTTAATGTTAGATGGTTCCTCACCCTGAGAGTAGTCTATGGGCCAGAGGGAAAAGAATACCTTTAAACAGCCACTACAAACTTTAGCTACTTTCAGGGTAAGGAACCATCTAACATGAAGTTTTAACATACTTAACAAACCACTCAAAGCCACTGAAGCAAAATACAAGTACTGCTCGTACACCTTGTGATGAATTGGTTTAAAGTATTATGTCAAGGTTAATTTTAAGAGACGTTGATCACATTTGCAATGTTCTACATACGAAGAGGAATGATCATAGGTTTCAGACCCAGTCTCTTCTCTGAATAGTGGCACTTTACCACAACTGTTCATTAACACATTCATGTCAAACTGTCAATATATCCCTCCCACAGATATATCACTTGACCGGTACACATTTTATTTCCCACAATGCCTTGAGACATTGTGAGTTTGAGATACTGCAAAATCCAATGTATTATAATGTTTAGGAATTTCTCAAGGACAGAAAGGCTTTGGGGAATTTGAGCACTTAACTTACTCACTTTACTTCCGTCTTTTTCAGATTCATAATAGAGACGAAACACTATTTCAGATTCATAATAGAGACAAAACGCTATTTCAGATTCATAATAGAGACAAAACGCTATTTCAGATTCATAATAGAGACAAAACACTATTTCAGATTCATAATAGAGACAAAACGCTATTTCAGATTCATAATAGAGACAAAACACTTTTTCAGATTCATAATAGAGACAAAACACTATTTCAGATTCATAATAGAGACAAAACGCTATTTCAGATTCATAATAGAGACAAAACACTTTTTCAGATTCATAATAGAGACAAAACGCTATTTCAGATTCATAATAGAGACAAAACACTATTTCAGATTCATAATAGAGACAAAACGCTATTTCAGATTCATAATAGAGACAAAACGCTATTTCAGATTCATAATAGAGACAAAACACTATTTCAGATTCATAATAGAGACAAAACGCTATTTCAGATTCATAATAGAGACAAAACACTATTTCAGATTCATAATAGAGACAAAACGCTATTTCAGATTCATAATAGAGACAAAACGCTATTTCAGATTCATAATAGAGACAAAACGCTATTTCAGATTCATAATAGAGACAAAACGCTATTTCAGATTCATAATAGAGACAAAACGCTATTTCAGATTCATAATAGAGACAAAACACTATTTCAGATTCATAATAGAGACAAAACGCTATTTCAGATTCATAATAGAGACAAAACACTATTTCAGATTCATAATAGAGACAAAACACTATTTCAGATTCATAATAGAGACAAAACGCTATTTCAGATTCATAATAGAGACAAAACGCTATTTCAGATTCATAATAGAGACAAAACACTATTTCAGATTCATAATAGAGACAAAACGCTATTTCAGATTCATAATAGAGACAAAACGCTATTTCAGATTCATAATAGAGACAAAACGCTATTTCAGATTCATAATAGAGACAAAACGCTATTTCAGATTCGGAATTACATCATTTAAATGTTTATCGAGTTAGTGATAGGAGGGAAACTTCCCGTGTGTAAATAGCATAGGCCTACATATCATTTCCATATGACATGAATGATAAACATCATACCATAAGCCATGCCAGTTAGATAAGGCATAGATAATCATTATCTTGAAGCTGCGGTTGAATTCCCTGTGAAACGGGCTTAAGTCTTCTCAATTAGTTCAAAGGGGTACCTAGGAGCCCCCAAAGTTTGTTTTTCAGCTATTGTTAATTCAAATATGGAGCTAATTTATGCAGTAGCGCTGTATGGAGCTATAGATGTGAAGCTAGAAGCAACTCTCTCTCACGGGGACAGATTTCTCTCACGTTATCACAGGCAGTCGAGGTCTGAACCTTCAACAGGAGAGCCAATTATTCAAGTTCAAGCTAAACACTTTTGACTAAGTTGGACTTCTGGGATTTCTCAAGACAGTAAAAAGAAATAATTGGTAGTATTACCACATATTTCTCACCCAAGAAAAGTAGGCAAAGACAATTTCCTTTACGGCACAATTCACTTTATACACACTTGCTGGGACGGAAATTGCAGTCCATTAAAATCTCCTGTTAAATATGAATTGCGGCAGTTTATGCTCATTGTGTTTCCGATACAGGTTGTTATTGTGTTTGGACTAGTTAGTAACAAATGAAAAGTATATTATCATGCTATATTGTTTGCAGTAAAGTCTTGATTAAGGGAGCAATAAAGTTGAAAATTGAAGGGGGAACGATACGAGGATATGAAAGGATGTTTTTAAGTTTGTAAAACAAAACATCTTCACCTTCCTAGAGCAGCTCCAAATTAGAAAGTTAAAGTTCCAAGAAATGAAATACAATAAGATCGCAAACGACTTCTGACCATTTCCAAAACACAACTGTCAAGAAGACGACTGAGCTCTACAGGGTCCTCCCACAGCAACTGTATAATTGTGTGGTATTTGTCAGTAAACCTTGTGAATGCTTTCTTAGAATTATAACCTTTTAAACATTCCAAATGGAGGCTTTTATCATGGTTGCTGTTGGAGATGGTGGTGGCTCCTATGCTGCCCCACTTACTTGTGTAGTATTCGCACTTTGAACAAAAATAATGGGGTTGAGCCCTAAACCGCCTTGGGCTGGCCTTCGGGGCAAGGTGTATGATAACGCTAGCCACCTTAGCGGTCAACAGCATTTACAGCCCAGGACCACCCCAAAAAAATGCATCTATCTATAAAATTTGATACAGTAACATCATATTTCTCAGGGAGACGCTACTGGTGTAGATTGTCTGATTTCGAGGGAACCTGAGACTGTACAAGTTGTGGCTGTGCAAACTCCAACCCTGAAAGAGAAGTGAGAAATGTTGTATGCATTTTTTGTTCTGCTTTGTGATTCAATAATGATTTTGTTGGTAATCGACCAAAACAGTTAGCGATGTTTGCCTGTTCAGCACATTGACTGCCTAGATACAGCATCGATTCCTACCTAATGTGAACTACCCACCAGATCAACTGAATGAATATCTAGTGTGGTCAGTCAAGAAAACAATTCGCTCATCTGCATGACATATTGGTGGACTATGGGCCATCAAGTAATAGGATGGTTACATTAGCATGACACATGTTACACTGGTTACAGCACCACATCCTGTGTATGTAAATGAGACTGTTGTGACAATGATTATTTGGTAGTAATGTCTTAGCATGTCTTTCCACCCCCATTTAGCTGTAGTCAACCGATCATTGATGGTGATTCACAACCCTGGAGAGCATTGTGCACCCGAAAAATAGTCAAAGACTCCAGCCACCTTAGTCATAGACTGTTCTCGCACGCCAAGTGTTACCGGAGGGCCAAGTGGTACCGGAGCGCCAAGTCTACTGTAGGTTCAAACAACTTCTACCCCCAAGCCAAAAGACTCCAGAACAATCGAATCAAATGGCGACCCAGACTATTTGCGATGCTCCCCTTTTACACAACTGCTACTCTCTATTGCTATCATCTATGCATATTCACTTTAATAACTCTACCTACATGTACATATTATCTCAACTAACCGGTGCCCCCTCACATTGCCTCTGTATTGGTACACCCCTGTGTATAGTCTCGCTATTGTTATTTTACTGCTGCTCTTTACCTACTTGTGACATTTATTTCTTATTCTTACTCTTATTTTTTTTAAACTGCATTGATGGTTAAGGGCTCATAAGTAAGCATTTTACTGTAAGGTCTACCTACACCTGTTGTATTCGGCGCATGTGACTAATACAATTTGATGCATATGTTCTCTTTACAATGTACTCATATTCTATCAATATTATGTTATCAAATCAAAATCGACGTTTTTTGGGCATTTGCACAGGATACAGTCGGGTGAATACGGGAATATGACATTGTAATGTGTACTGTTGAAGTAACAATTTTTTTTTTTTTCCACACAGTGCTAACAACCCCCAAAGACTCGTCCCTCGTCGTTCTCCAGGAACATCAGTGCTAACAACCCCCAAAGACTCGTCCCTCGTCGTTCTCCAGGAACATCAGTGCTAACAACCCCCAAAGACTCGTCCCTCGTCGTTCTCCAGGAACATCAGTGCTAACAACCCCCAAAGACTCGTCCCTCGTCGTTCTCCAGGAACATCAGTGCTAACAACCCCCAAAGACTCGTCCCTCGTCGTTCTCCAGGAACATCAGTGCTAACAACCCCCAAAGACTCGTCCCTCGTCGTTCTCCAGGAACATCAGTGCTAACAACCCCCAAAGACTCGTCCCTCGTCGTTCTCCATGAACATCAGTGCAAAGGGCTTTGTACAAGTATATTCTCTTTTCCTGATGAAACGTGATAAATGAATATACAATTACAGTGAGTTAGAATATTATCCTCTCTCTCTCTCTCTCTCTCTCTCTGTTCCTGTTTCCTAGTTTTCCTCGGTGTTGACCATTCTGCCTGCCCTGAGCCTGCCTGCTGTCCGATACCTTTGCCCCACCTATCTGGATTACCAACCTCTGCCTGCCCTTGACCTGCCTTTTGCCTGCCCCTGTTTGATTAATAAACTGCTGTTACTTCGACGTTGTCTGCATCTGGGTCTTACCTGAAACGTCTTACCCTTTACATACATAGGATGTGGTTCTGTACCCAGTGTAACATGTGTCATACTAATGTAACCATCCTACTACTTGGCCTATGGGCCTGGTCAAAACTAGTGCACTATATAAGGAATAGGGTACCATTTGGGATGAAACATCGGTCTAATAAATTTGACGACTACTGGGGTTATACAACTGGTATCCCTATGATGTAAGGGCAGGATAGTAGCCTGATGCCCCCCCCCCCTTCCAGGATACATGGACAGGATACTACAGCAAAATATCTCATCATAGCCCAGATGAGCCCAGAGATTAGGCATGTTGCTACCCAGACATTAGGCATGTTGCTACCCAGACATTAGGCATGTTGCTACCCAGACATTAGGCATGTTGCTACCCAGACATTAGGCATGTTGCTACCCAGACATTAGGCATGTTGCTACCCAGACATTAGGCATGTTGCTACCCAGACATTAGGCATGTTGCTACCCAGACATTAGGCATGTTGCTACCCAGACATTAACCTAGGCACGTCTACAATTTTCTCAGGCTGACACTTTAATTAAGCTAATCCTGCCTGCATGCAAAACCTTCCTTTCTCCTTCCTCCTCCTCCCTCTGGTACGAGGCATGTGGGAGACACGCCATATTCCTGTGCTCTGCCCAATACCCATGCTCTGCATCACAAACAGAGAGGCTTTTCACTGGTGTACGGGTGAGGGGGGGGGGGGGCTATCCCTTACACCCCCAACCTGAGTAACAGAGAGCGATAGAGAGAGAAAAAGAGAGACCGGGGAGAGAGATAAAGACTGGGGGAGAGAGAGAGACTGGGGGAGTGAGATAGAAAACAATAAAAACTCCAACCTGACTCAGAGAGAGCGGAGAAGGAGGGCGTGAGAAGGACAGGGAGACAGAGAGATTGAGAGGGAGAACAAAAAGAGTGAGAAGACGTCATGCTGCACCGTTCCTCACGCTGTCTATCCACACATATTCCCATCATTCCCACATTGGGAGGGGGACACAAAAGCGGCACGGGGAATGCCTGTGACGCAAGCTGCTGTTCTAATAAACAACTCGGTGGTGTTCCGAAAGCGATGGCCGCTCGCTTGGTAGGTGGTCCTAATTGTTTCGATGGCTGATAGGTGTCGTAATGCACTCCAGTGAATTACCTACCACTGAGCTACTCTCTATATTCAAAATGAAGTTAGAGCCAAACACTCTTAAATGATCACTGGTAATGTCTGAAGCGATTGATTTCAGTCTGTTCCCACCGCCATGATTCCGATTGATTAGGCCGCAAGCTGCTACATGGATTGCGCTTGACATTGGCCAACAGCCTGAAAAATAGGTTAAACATGTATTTTTTTGTGTGAACAACAGTGTTTATCAGGTGATATTGTGTTAATGAATGTCTTCAGCAGTTATGATAAACACATTACTGCTATATCATTCAACGTCTCCTCCAGAACATAAAATATATAATAAAGGAACTGGGACTGTGTAGCAATGTATTTTTACCTTTAGGCCTACAGTAACTGCAGTACTAGCAAACTAAACACATGGATGTGGACAAACACAGAAATAAGCAGTGCACAGTTGGTGATGGTAGGTAAAACAATGATTATATGCATGGCAGCATTAGCACAGTAGCTATATAAATCATAGCAGGTCAATCTAAAATAGTATGCTTTTAATGAAACACACAATTTAAAAAATGTGTTACGTAATTAAATGCACGGTACATAACTAAAAGATATCTGCGCCCCACGGATATCCAATTAGCATAATACAAAAATCCCCATCAAAATCTATCTGTTTTAGCTAAAGATGTCAGTTTTGTTTGCATGGGCTGCATATCAATCCACCGTATCCACCGAGGTCAGTCTTACACGTCTGCATCGGAAGGTTGCAGAGCTACAGCACTGTTTGTCAGACCAGGAGAAACTCTACGACCCCAACATGTGTCACGGGACTCGTCTGAAGGTAACCCGGTAATTCATGGGAATAAATGTGGCATTTCCAGTCAAAGGTACAGTATACAGATCATTTCACGGGTGAACGATGTAATATTATTTTTTCAGAGCTTTTTTATATCTCTCATATAGGACAGACATTTCAAAACGTACATCATTTTGATTCATTTTTGTACGATCTGTTTTTCCATGTATGAATCTGATATTCAATGTGCATTTTAAATACTTTTTTTTGACACCTACACTCTTAGAAAAAAGGGTTCCAAAAGATTTCCCATAAGAGAACCTTTTTGGTTCCAGGTAGAACTATTTTTGGTTCCGTATAGAACCCTCTCTGGAAAGGGTTCTACATGGAACTCAAAAGGGTTCTACCTGGAACCAAAATAGTTTTACCTTGAACCAAAAAGGGTCCTTCAAAGAGTGCACCTATGGGGACAGCTGAAGAACCCTGTTGGGTTCTACATAGCACCTTTTTCTCGAAGAGTGTACAAGGATCCTAAAATTAAAAATAAAATAACTAAATGGTCCTTGGTATCACCATCTTCAAACACTTCCATATGTTACCTCAGTAGAAGCCCAGCCCCAGGCCCTTAAAACTTAGGGGCTGTGCTCTCAGAATTATCTGAAACTTTGAAGAACTGAGAAACCCCTGGATACCTACTGAAATCATCATTACAGTTTCTGATATTCAAAATGGATCTTACACATGTACCTTTGCATTGCCTTGTATCTGGAAACACTTGCATAACTTTATATTCACATTCAAGTTCAATTGGGAGATGCAATAGGAAGCATGATATCTCTATTTTGACCGTAGGCTATTCATTATCTAAATATTTTATTAATCCTCTATCTTTGTTCAGCAGAGTTTAACATCTAACTACTCAGCCACATAGTTGAAATGTCCAAATCACAAAAATTATATTTTTGTTTAGATACAGATTTTCAGTTTTGAACTTGAACATGTCCAATTGCTACAAACTCGTGTATCTAGTTAGTGGCAGTCTTTCTGTGTGTCACATCTACCCCCGCTCCCCCTTTCCTAACAACCGGTCCTGGCAACCATCATGAGGCACACCTGGACTTCATCACTCCCTGATTCCTTCCCCTTTATCTAGCACCCCGTTGTATCACCCATTAGGTGGTATTGTTTCCTATTTTCATGTTTAGACACTACTCCCGTTGTGTATTCAACTCAACGTTCGTTCCTATTAAACTCACTGACTGCACCTGCTTCCTGACTCCCTGCATCTCCGTTACACTGTGGTAATGCATCTCAACTCCTCCATTTTATCCTGTGACAAAAATGCAATTAAGAGAATTACATTTTTTTTTTTTTTTTGGGGGAAAAGCTCGTTACTTAGAGTGATACATGTGTATAACATTAAAGCCCTCTGGATATGGCTGTGATGATATGAATGTTAACAAAGTGTGGTCTAGGGAAAATGTCATTGCGATAGTGCTGGATGTGGGGGGGAGTGGGGGACTGGATAGCAGTTAAACAGCCATGTATTAGAGCTAAGTGAAGGCCTCCACATTAAGGTACAATTCAAGATGGAGAGGAAATGAGATGCAGCTCTTTTATAAAGTTTAGAATGTATTGGTTGATGAGAGAGAGAAACTGATACAAAAATACATCATCTCATTTCACCATAAGAAGGAGTTTGATAATTATCACTAAGGACTTTGGTTATCGTTATACAACTTGTAATAAAGCTATCACTCTCTGATCATTATGATCCTTCACCTGTCATTTCTCTCCTGCAAGAGAGCAAAGCTGCCACTACGCCATAGACACTCCAACCCCTCCCTTTCCCCTCCATCCCTCCTCTCTTAGTATCTCTCATCCCTTAGGCAGTACACCGGGACACCGTGCATGGCCACCGGTGGCAACACTGTTGTTAATCTCTGGTAGTTAAAAGCTAGTGTATGGCCCTGAGCAATGGAAGTCAACCACCCCCTTCTCTCCGCTTTAACCTACCTCTTGAGACTCCATTCATCCTTATATTAATGCATTACAGCGAGAGGGAAAGAGCCTCATTTAAAATCTACAGTTCATATAAGTCTTTTAGTCTCCGTAAACTGCATTGTGTGGTTGTGGATGGTGTTTGTTGGAACAGTTTTGTATATGTTGTCCTTTATGTGCTTGGTTACTTTTAAACTGTGATGGCTAATTGTCACATAAATAGTGTCATACTCCGTACATTTAGAACAACATAACGGACATGTACACTGTTAAAAGCAACCACCTTGGATGGCCAGTTAAGATCCATTGCCATTTCCCCAAAAGAGCGACAATTAGTTATTTTTCCCTTCAATATACTTCAGTGCCTTTTCTCCATCCCTCCATAGCCCCCATTGTCCCACAGCGTATCGGATGCTAATGTTCACAGCTCTCGCCATGGCCTACTCAGGAACCCAGCGGCTAGGACCACAGAGTCATTAGCATGTGCTTCATAAGAAACCTCTACTTGTGTCACCGAAAATACATCACCCTGTGGATGAACCATAGCTGACACAGAGGAAGGTGCCACCAAATGTATTTTCAATGACACAGCAATTTCCTGCGTTTTAATGCTTCAGGTGGGATCCCCCGCTTGGCGAGGAAAATGGAATCTGCCACCAGCTGCGTAGACGAATGGGGACTCTTAGACTAGTCTCAGATAGCTGTTATATTCCAACAACATCAATGGTGTAGCGTTTGAAGAGGTTTCGACCAATAACAGTGATAACATTAGCGACAAATGTTGTGGCGACATTATATGAAGCCACTGTAGACATTTTCCATAGAATATTACATATACTGCAGCACATTTAGTCTCTGCCGAGTGGTTCTAGGAAAATAACCTCAACGTCAACAAAACTAAGGAGCTGATCGTGGAATACAGGAGACAGCAGAGAGAGCTCCCCCCATTCATATTTTACGGGGCCACAACGGAGAGGGCCATTAGCTTTAAGTTCACTGATGAAGATCTGAAATGGTCCCCCCACACCGACAGCATGGTGAAGAAGGCGTGATAGCACCTCTTTAACTTCAGGAGGATAAAGAAATTCAACTTGGCCCCATAAAACCCTCCCCATCAAGAGCATTCTGTCGGACTGTATGCCTGTAACAGTTGCCTGTTACGGCAACTGCACTGGCCGCAACCGCAGTTCTCTCCAGAGGGTGGTGTAGTCAGCCCAACACATCTCCGGGGGCACACTACCTGCCCTCCGGGACATCTACAGAACCCGGTGTCACAGGAATGTCAAGAAGACCATCAAGTACCTTAGCCACCTGAGCCAAGGCCTGTTCACCCCGCTCCCATCTAGAAGGGGGAGACTTACAGGTGCGTCAAAGCTGGGATCGAGAGACTGAAAAACAGCTCCTATCTCCAGGCCATCAGACTGTTAAACAATCAACCCTAGCCAATCTCTACCCGGTAACCTGCCCTGAATCTTAGACACGGTCACTAGCCAACTACCACACAGTACTCTAGCTTGAATTTTACAGACTGCTTTGCCCTATGTACATAGACAAAGAGACATTGAACACTGGTCATTTTAATAATGTTTACATACTGTTTTACCCACTTTATATGTATATACTCTATTCTAGTCATGGCTCATCCTATGTAACTAGTGCTATACACACCTTTTTTATTCATATACAGGACAACGACCCTAAGCACAATGTTAAGACAACGCAGGAAAGGCTTCGGGAAAAGTCTCTGAATGTCCTTGAGTGGCCCAGCCAGAGCCTGGACTTGAACCTAATCGAGAGACCTGAAAATATCTGTGCAGTGACACTCCCCCTCTGACCTGACAGAGCTTGAGAGGATCTGTAGAGCAGAATGGAAGAAACTATCCAAATACAGGTGTACCAGGCTTGTAGCATCATACCCAAGAAGAATCAAGGCTGTAATCACTGCCAAAGGTGCTTCAACAAAGTATTGAGTAAAGGGTTTATTTATGTAATTGTGATATTTCATATAATATTTTTTTTTGTTGATTTTCCCAAAAATTGACATGTTTTTACATGGTCATTATGGGGTAATGTGTGTAGATTGATACAAATATATATACACTACCGTTAAAAAAGTTTGGTGTCATTTAGAAAATGAAAAACACATTTTTGGTCCATTAAAATAACATCACATTGATCAGAAATACAGTGTAGACATTGTTAATGTTGTAAATGACTATTGAACAGTAGCTGGAAGATTTTTCATGGAATATCTACATAGGTGTACAGAGGCCCATTATCAACAACCATCACTCCTGTGTTCCGATGGCACGTTGTGTTAGCTAATCCAACTTTATCATTTTAAAAGGCTAATTGATCATTCGAAAACCCTTTTGCAATTATGCTAGCAAGCTGAAAATTATTGTTCTTATTAAAGAAGCAATAAAACTGGTCTTCTTTAGACAATTTGAGTATCTGGAGCATCAGCATTTGTGGGTTCGATTACAGGCTCAAAATGGCCAGAAACAAAGACTTTCTTCTGAAACTCGTCAGTCTATTATTGTTCTGAGAAATGAAGGCTATTCCATGCGAGAAATAGCCAAGAAACTGAAGATCTCATACACTCCTGTGTACTACTCCTTTCACAGAACAGCGCAAACTGGCAGTAACTAGAATAGAAAGAGGAGTGGGAGGCCCCCGGTGCACAACTGAGCAAGATGACAAGTACTATTTGCTTTTGCACTTTGGGTTCGCCATGTGCCTTTTGTTTATTAGGATATATTTTGAGCACAGCAGAATTTGGGTTTCATCCCACTTTTTCATTCCACTTTAAATAAATTCAGTAGTTCTAAACCTGCAACTACCTCCTGCCTACTCTCCTCTACACCAGTGACACATTCCTTATGAAGCTGGTTGAGAGAATGCCAAGAGTGTGCAAAGCTGTCATCAAAGCAAAGGGTGGCTACTTTGGAGAATCTAAAATCTAAGATATATTTAAATTATTTTAATTTTATTTTTGGTTACCACATGATTCCATATGTTTTTTCATAGTTTTGATGTCTTCACTATTATTCTACAATGTAGATAATAGTACAAATAAAGAAAAACCCTTGAATGTGTAGGTGTGTCCAAACTTTTGACTGGTACTGTAGATATACACAAAATTATGTGGACAAGATAGTGGAATTGGCTATTTCAGCCACACCCGTTGCTGAAAAAAACAAGCACACAGCCATGTAATACCCATAGACAAACATTGGCAGTAGAATGGTCTTACTGAAGAGCTCAGTGACTTTCAACATGGCACCGTCATAGGATGCTACCTTTCCAACAAGTCAGTTCATAAAATGTATGCCCTGCTACAACAGCTGCCCCGATCCACTGTAAGTGCTGTTATTGTGAAGTGGAACATCTAGGAGCAACAACGGCTCATCTGCAAAGTGGTAGGCCACACATGCCCACAGAACGCAACCGCAGAGTCTGTCCAAGGGTTGCAACACCCGCTACCGAGTTCCGAACTGTCTCTGGATGCAATGTCAGCACAAGAACTGTTCGTCGGAAGCTTCATGAAATGGGTTTCCATGGCCTAGCAGCCGCACACAAGCCTAAGATCAACGTGTGCAATGCCAAGTGTCGGCTGGAGTGGTATAAAGCTTGCCGCCATTGGACTCTGGAGCAGTGGAAATGTGTTCTCTGGAGTGGTGAATCATGCTTCACGATCTGGCAGTCTGACGGATGAATCTGGGTTTGGCGGATGCCAGGAGAACGCTACCTGCCAGAATTCATAGTGCTGACTGTAAAGTTTGGGGCAGAAGGAATTATGGTCTGGGGCTGTTTTTCATGGTTCGGGCTAGACCCCTTAGTTTCAAAATCTTAACGCTGCAACATACAATGACATTCTAGACGATTTTGTGGAAACAGTTTGGGGAAGGCCCACTTTGTGGAAACAGTTTGGGGAAGGCCCTTTCCTGTTTCAGCATGACAATGCCCCTGTGTACAAAGCGAGGTCCATACAGAAATGGTTTGACGAGATCGGTGTGGAAGAAGTTCACTGGCCTGCACAGAGCCCTGACCTCAACTCCATCAAACAACTTTGGGATGAATTGGAACGCCGACTGCGAGCCAGGCCTAATCGCCCAACATCAGTGCCCGACCTCACTAATGCCCTTGTGGCCAAATGGAAGCAAGTCCCCGCAGCAATGTTCCAACATCTAGTGCAAAGCCTTCCCAGAAGAGTGGAGGCTGATTTAGCAGCAAAGGAGGGACCAACTCCATATTAATGACAATGATTTTGCAATGAGATGTTGTCCACATACTTTTGGACATTATTATTATGATTATTATTTATACTCTCTGACATTGCTCATTCTGATATAATTTCTTAATAGTTTTTTTCCAATTTATTTAGACTTTTTGGTTATTTTATTGCTAGATATTACAGCATTGTTGGAGCTAGAAACATCTGCAAATCTGTGTATGCAACAAATAAACTTGTATACTACCCTGTATCAGGTTAAGACATTATCTTTCTGAGCTGAGTCAGCTGTCAGTTCATTCAACATGAATTGGCAATAAAGATATCTATTTGAAATATATATTTAAAAAGACGTCTGAAACAAGTCGGCTTTGTGGAAAAAAACATCAGTCATCACGTTTATACTTGGAAGCTCTACAGTATGATTGACACAAGGCCCTTAAATTGTTAGATCAAGGCCAGGACCCCATACAAGCAAGCTTCAGGCTACACTCAGGCTTCACATGCTGTCTAATCCTTAGTAACATATCTATGGATTACTATGGAAGTAAAATGGAGTCCTCATTTTCTGCAAGGACATTGACGGCAATCTTGTTCCCTAACAGGCTATATGAACTCTCCAGTGGCGTATCCAAGGAGTTGCCCAGGGTGGCCCCCCCTGAAATCTAATTGGCCACCCCAGTGCCCCCCTAAATATATTGATCATTTTGACCAAGACACGCACCGACAGCAAGACTCATCAATCTCTGTAGCGAAAGAATCGTCTGTCTCAGTATGTGCATCTGATGCTGTCTGGTCTTGCTCAGGCGCTAGACTTTGGAGTAGACGAACGTACGCATGTAACCTACTTAACCTACTTTTTGAAGTGATTTGTTTGACAATCAGAAAACATGACTGGTTGGTCTTTACGACACATTAAAAGGTAACATTAATATGTATCTACATGTAGATATTACCTCAACTAACCGGTGCCCCCGCACACTGACCGGTACCCCCCCTGTATATAGTCTCGCTATTGTTTTTTTACTGTTGCTCTTTAATTACTTGTTACTTTTATTTCTTAATCTTATCTATAAAATAAGATTACTGAATTGTTGGTTAGGGGCCCGTAAGTAAGCATTTCACCTATTGTATTCGGGCGCATGTAACTAATACAATTAGATTTTTATTTGATTTTATGGTGGAATACAGGTCATTCAATACTGTCTTAGTGCCAGCCTCAGTTTGTGGTGGTATGTAAACAGCTCTCTATGTAGATAGTGTGGTCTACAGCTTATCATGAGATACCCTGCACCAGCTGTTATTTACAAAAATACATAGTCCGCCTCCCCTTGTCTTACCAGACGCCACTGTTCTATTCTGCCTGTACAGCATATAACCAACCAGCTGTATGTTGATAGGGTCATCGTTCAGCCACGACTCCGTGAATAAACATATTCGGACTATTATATTGTCTCAGAATGAACGTATTCTGACTATTATATTTCTTTGCTGTTATTCTTTTACAATGCATTTGTGAATGGAAACAGCTTGCGTTTGAAACATTTGAAACATTAAGACCCCTGAGAGAGGAAAGGGCAAAATGGAAGATGTGTGAGTGTAAGAAAAAACCCTAAATGTGCTCCCTTGCTGTGAGTTAACGTATAAAGAAATAGCTGCTCATGGCGGAACTGTCTCCACTATCAGCTGAAATAACACACACTCCTACACACCCCTGACTGAGAAATTACTACAGCAGCCGGTTGAAAACATTGAATTTCAAGACAGTTTATTTTAATTATGCCCCTCCCCACAGTAGTTGGTTAAGCCCGGCATTGCATAAAAGTTTGAACTGACTCTTCCTCCATGTTTTCCCCATTAGGAAGGAGGAAACTGAATTTTCTCATTACAGTGAGTTAGTCACAGCCATTTTTGGTTAGTGCAGCAGCCGTACAAGGAAGAGTTTTATCAACACGTTGTATTATGTAAGATTGACTGCAGGGGTGAGAAAAACCCACTTTGGCTATCAGCACCCTCGTCGAGAAATGGAAGAATCCTATGCAGGGGTGGTCACGGGCCAGAACCATTCAAATAGGGCCAAAAGTGCTGATGCGTTGTGGTAATGGATTTGTTTTCCCCTGAAACCCCCCTGCCGTCTCCTAGGAACAGTGTGGGCTTAGTTCCATTCACTTTCTGCTGCATTGGCCATGTATTTTGATTAGGGGAATGAAGTCCTTCACACAGCTATCCCAAGAATAATTGACACGATGCCCTAGGAGGTCAAGAAAAAATATACCAATAAGCTTTGTACTTATCACCATGGCGAGGTGCCGGCATGTAAAAGCCTTGCAGCCGAGCATGGGATGTTATATGCATTATTGCCACTCATCGCAACAACAGCGGTCGGGACGTCCCGTAAATCATATTTCCTTTTTCTGTCTGCCAACTGACAGACAGCATTGCTGGGATAATTGATGAGTGCCATAATTTTCAAATTTGTTCAAATCGTTTCAGTCAGCAAGTTCATAGGTCAACGTCTGACCTCAAAGACCTAATTTATGTTGGAAACTTCAAATTGTCTTGAACTCCCAGCTCACCTGCTATGTTGACAAAAAAACACAATCATCCACATTCATCTGAACCATGTTTTGTTGTGTTTTGTCTATGTTCCTCCATACATACTTTACCTATTTGCTGGAATAGCAACCGGAGGTGAAAGTGCTTTTTTGTTAATGTTCTGAGCGCATTGCAGCAGAGGAATCTCAGGGGCCAGTAGGGGGGACAGGGGATGAGGTAACCAGTGGCAGGGACCACAGGAACTGATGGCAGGCCTGCAGAGGTTGAGATAGGATGGATATTGGCAAGATGCTGAGGTAGGAAATGAACCTTGGGTATTTTAACTGCTGCTGCTGGCTGCTGCTGTTACCTCTCCAGCTCTATGGTCATGTGCATTAGGCTCAGTCTCTATTTATTTCACTTCCTCTCAACCCTCATCTGTTTCTCATCATGCCCTTGTAACATTATAGATGCATGTGGACAAATACATACACACCATACGGTTCAGTCAGAGAGATAATCATATCAGTTTGAAGAATAGTTCATTCAAAGACTAGTGGATAATGATAGAAAAGCTAAATATATGATCCAACCACTGCAGTGAGCTTAATGCTTGAAGACTTTCTTGACCATTGAAAAGTTGCTATGAATTCTTTGCTTCCCATATTTATGTTACAAATACCCCCATGCTCTTTCTCCGTCTTCCCAATTATTTGAAGGTCAATGGTTACTTGCTCCCAGAAAGGAGCAGTAATGTGATGTGCATGCACATCCAACGTAGCGTTCGGTGTAGTGTCAGCTCTTATCTGGGCTTGTTGTCTCAGCTGAGCTCCAAGTCTGTACGATGGTAGATGCCCATATGTAATGTGATCATCTGCCTCCTCCAGGGCATGGTGCCGGTCTCGTTACTGGAGCAGAGGCTTTGGCTTCTTCTCCATTCTGTCAGGTTTGGCCCGGGGGTGGGTGGGTGGGGGGGTTCTTGCTCGCAAAGCCGTGGCTGTCCATTTTATTTGCCCGACACGAACACTCTGGTGCATTGTTGTGTGTTTGGTCAGTGGAGCTCAGACTGCAGTAGTCTTCTAGCGTATATTCTTCCCTCCAGTTCAAAGTCGACTGCGCTAGTCGAGGGACGCTGCTGTCTGGTCAGTTGGAAAGTTATACTGTTTACTGAAGTTTTATACTGATGTTATACTGATAGGGGACTAGTACCTTCGGGGGACACCAATGGTTCTGCACAGTCAAAACCGCTTTATGTAAATGTCCACAGCAAGAGAAGAAAAGGGGCAAGTCCTCTAGATCAGATTAATCAAGTTTTAGATTAATCAAGTTGCGTTACAATGAATATACAGTACATTGATTTATTGAACCAATTTAACAATGTTAACAACGGCATCTGGCATTAAACAAACAGTAAACAACATTAAACAAATTATTAAGAAGATTCAACCTAGTCGTTCTTCATAACAGACTGAATTTTTTGTTTTAAAATCTGACAGACATGGGGACTTTGAATACTCCCAAGTCACTGAGATGTGCCAAGGGCAAAGCCCAAACTACAAAGAGGGGTGATAGAGAGACTAGAAGTGTGTCGTTCTGACAGTCATGTAAAATTGGGGAAGAGATAAGGTCTTCTGAAGACAGAGATGGGTAAGGATGTGAAGGTGTAGGGTAGGCTGAAGCAGATCAGCTTCGGGGTGATTTGAGAAACATGGGGGATGGAAAGAGGCACATGTAGAGGAGCGAGTTTCCCAAAAGCCTCGATGCTAACGTGTACTTCCTTTCTCTTGACAACCCAGACACACATCACTCATAGAAAAGCAAAGTGTTTGATTTGACAAAATAATGTTTGTCTCCACAGAGTAGAGTGACTGTCAAGCATAGATGTTTTTTTGCTTATACTTTCTTGCAGCTCTGATACCATTACATGATGTAATACATCACAAAGTGTGTACAGTAAATCTACTGACTATCTTTCTTTGCTCAGAATGGTTTCCCAAAACGTGTTTGTTTGTTTTCCTCAACATTCAACATAGAACTTCTCCCATGGCCACAGCCTTACACATTTAAGCGAACACTTTCACTGCTCCTACTTCAGTACTCATGTCAGCTTTTGCTTGAAAAAGCATCAGCCCAAATTTAGACTGAGAGGAGCACCATGGGAGCCTGGCAAGCTGTCTTTGTTAAAGAACAGATAAATGAGAAATGACTCGCGTGTGGTGTTGTGACTGGCTGGTTGATTTCATCATTCTGCTGAATCTTGAGAAACAATAATGAAACATCTGCTCTGTGCAGCTGACGTGCAGTCTTCAATGGAAAAATAAGTAAAGTGACAATAGAGTTAGTTATTTTATCAAAATGTGTCTTCTGTCTAGTGTAAAGAGAACATCTGCATTAGAATGCTTATAAAAAAAATATGTAAAAATCCAATTGGGCCAATTTCTGTATAATTGCGGAAAACAAGATGTAGCAATGATTTGCTCTTGTACAGAATTGTGAGAGCATTTAGCCTAAACATGTCATATGCTATTTTTAAGGGGATAACTATTTCTTTATGTCTTTCAGATGGGCCTATAATCCATTCCAGCGATGGAGCTCATACTATTTCCCCAGTACTCTCCCTAGGGAGTATTCAAATAAACAACCATAGTTTACTAGAGAAAGTAGCCAGACTGACTTAACATGCTAATTTCAATTTAGATGCATCAATAAAGCAGTAAGAACTAGGTTCTAGCTCTCCTCTTGACACAAAGCTACTTTTATCAGCAGTGCACGGTAATGGTCTCGGTCCTTGATGCCAGATTGAAATCTGGAATCATGACCATCCACGTGAACCTTTCATTCTGTTATGGCACGATGTCATTATATTTTGGCACTGAATCTATATAACAGCGTTTGTTGGATGATATACAGAAGGACCTTCTTTGATATGTCCTTTCAACACTACTATGGCCAGTGATATTATGCGATATTATTACAGACATTGTAACATCTGTGAAGCCACTATTGGAAATGAAAGTACATTTCTCATTGGAACCCATACAATGATCTACTTTGGCACCCAAGTCGGCCTTAACAGTTCAATGACATTTTCTTATCTGGTAGCAAAGAACATTTTCGAATTCAACTTCTCATAATCTTACCAGAGATGTTTTATCTGGGCCCGAACTTGATTTAGAAAGCTTTCTATTTCGTCATTCACAAAGTACTGTAGCAAGAGATCTGAACTTGGGTGTTTCAATGGTGACCATGCAACTACATTCTTAGAAAAAAACCTAAAAGTTTTTTTCAGCTGATCCCTTGGGAGAACCCTTTGAATAACCCTTTTTGGTTCCTTTTTATTTGGTACCCCTTTTTCTCCCCAATTGGTCGTCACAGTTTTGTCCCATCGCTGCAATTGCCGTACGGACTCGAGAGAGGCGAAGGTCGAGAGCCATGCATCCTCCAAAACATGACCCTGCCAAGCCGTACTGCTTCTTGACACACTGCTCGCTTAACCCAGAATCTAGTCGCAACAGTGTGTCGACAGGAAACATTGTGTAACTGGTGACTGTGTGAGCATGCATGCGCCCGGCACGCCACAGGAGTCGCTAGAGCGTGATGGGACAAGGACATCCCGGGCCAGCCAAACCCTCCCCTAACCCGGATGACGCTGGGCTAATTGTGCACTGCCTCAGCGGTCTCCCTGTCACAGCCGGCTGCAACACAGCCCGGGATCGAACCCGGTTCTGTGGTAATGCCTCAAGCACTGCGATGCAGTGCCTTAGACTGCTGCGACACTCGGGAGGCCAGGTTGAACCCTTTTGAGTTCCATGTGGAACCCTTTACACAGAGGATTCTACATGTAACCCAAAGGAGTTCTACCTGGAACCAAAAAGGGTTCTCATACGGGGACAGCCGAAGAACCCTTTTGGAACCCTTTTTTCTAAGAGTGTGTTTTGTGTGTTATCAGATTATTTATTTGCCTATATGCTATACTGGTTTGTTTTCTGTCCTTTACAATTAATTGAAGAGTACCAATAAATAGCAAGCAATTGAATGAAACAAGTGCATCAAATATTTGCCCCTGACATTACAATTTCTAATGTGCATAGGACATACAGTGTATTCACACCCCTTTATTTTTTATACATTTTGTTGTGTTACAGCCTACACACAATCATGGGCCTACACACAATGCCCCATAATGTAAAAGTGGAATTATGTTCCTAGAAATTTCTAGAGATTAATTTAAAAGAAAAGCTGATGTTTTTAATCAAGAAGTATTTTTTTTATTTCACCTTTATTTAACCAGGTAGGCAAGTTGAGAACAAGTTCTCATTTACAACTGCGACCTGGCCAAGATAAAGCAAAGCAGTGCGACAAAAACAACAACACAGAGTTACACATGGAGTAAAACAAACATACAGTCAATAACACAATAGAAAAGTATATGTACAGTGTGTGCAAATGTAGTAAGATTAGGGAGGTAAGGCAATAAATAAGCCTTAGAGGTGAAATAATTACAATTTAGCATTAACACTGGAGTGATAGAGTAGAGATACTGGGGTGCAAAATAGCAACAAAAAAAATAACAATATGGGGATGAGGTAGTTGGGTGTGTTATTTACAGATGGGCTGTGTACAGGTACAGTGACCGGTAAGCTGCTCTGACAGCTGATGCTTAAAGTTAGAGAGGGAGATATAAGTCTCCAGCTTCAGTGATATTTGCAATTCGTTCCAGTCATTGGCAGCAGAGGACTGAAAGGAAAGGCGGCCAAAGGAGGAGTTGACTTTGGCGATGACCAGTGAAATATACCTGCTGGAGCACGTGCTACGGGTGGATGTTGCTATGGTGACAAGTGAGCTGAGATAAGGTGGGGCTTTACCTCGCAAAGACTTAGATGACCTGGAGCCAGTGGGTTTGGAGATGAATATATAGCGAGGGCCAGCCAACGAATATGTAGCGAGGGACAGCCAACGAGAGCATACAGGATGTAGTGGTGGGTAGTATATGGGGCCTTGGTGACAAAACGGATGGCACTGTGATAGACTACATCCAATTTGCTGATTAGAGTGTTGGAGGCTATTTTGTAAATGATATCGCCGAAGTCAAGGATCGTTAGGAAGGTCAGTTTTACGAGGGTATGTTTGGCAGCATGAGTAAAGGAGGATTTGTTGCAAAATAGGAAGCCGATTCTAGATTTAATTTTGGATTGGAGATGCTTAATGTGAGTCTGGAAGGAGAGTTAACAGTCTAACCAGACACCTAGGTATTTGTAGTTGTCCACATATTCTAAGTCAGAACCGTCCAGAGTAGTCATGCTAGTCGGGCGGGCGTGTGAGGGCAGCAATCGGTTGAAGTGCATGCATTTAGTTTTACTAGCATTTAAAAGCAGTTGGAGGCCACGGAAGGAGTGTTGTATGGCATTGAGGCTCGTTTGGAGGTTTGACAACACACGCTAGGAGAGCTGGAGACACGTCGAAGCTAGCGGGCCGGGGCTAGCAGATGGGTCTACGGTGACATCGCGATGGAGAAGCCTGTTGAAACCACCTCGGACGATTACGTCGGCAGACCAGTTGGAATGGATTGGCCGGGCTCCGTGTCGGCAATAAAGGGTCCAGGCAAAAGAGGTATTGTAGCCCAAGAATGAACTGGTAAACATCTTCGGCTAGCCGGGAGATGGGCCTAGTTCGAGGCTAGCTCAAGGCTAGACTGGTGCTAGCTTCGGGACAGAGTCATTAGCCAGCAGTAGCCACTCGGTTGCAGCTAGGTAGCGTTTTCCATCACCAACAACAAAACGTCGAATTATGGAGTTTCTGGTGGAAGAATGGTGTTGCATCCCCTAAAATAAAGTTCCAGATTGGTGAGTCTATGCCAAGGTGCATTGAAGCTCTTCTGGCGGCTCGTGGTGGCCCAACCATATATTAAGACACTATGTTGGTGTTTCCTTGATATTGTCAGTTACCTGTAGGGCGATCATAGGACCTTAGGAATATAATTCATTTAACGAGCTAACCATTGGACAGAAGGGAATCTTACAGACAGACTGTGCTTTTGAAAGGGCAATCTGGAATTTCTACATCCATTTTTGCTTGTTTATAAGACTGTTATAAGATTGTTTAGAAACAATCAAGAAAAACAATGTTATTGTAAACAAAGACTGTATAGTTTCAAAACATGCTTCAAACTATCATTTTTATCTCATTTATGGTCAGTCCTTGCTAAATCTATGAATTTGAGAGTGGCTACATTTATCCAGCACCATCCCTCAGCTGTTTACAAAAAAATGGTGGAGTCTGCTTTGTTGTTTTTTGAATCCCAGATTGCCTCTTTAATGAGCAGATCTCTCTCTGTGGGTCTAACCCCAAGATGTTCTGGAAAATGGTTAAAGGCCTGGAGAAAAAACCCTCCTCACAGCTGCCCATGTCCCTTAAAGTTAAGGATGTGGTTGCTACTGTCAAGAAGCACATGGCTGAGCTCTTTAATCACCACATCATTAAGTCAGGATTCCTATTTGACTCAGCCATGCCTCCTTGCCCGTCCAACATTTCCTCATCTCCCACCCATTCTAATGTGACTAGCCCCAATGCTCCTCCCTCTTTTTCCCCCTGCCCCGCTACAAAGTTTCTTCCTGCAGGCGGTCACTGAGTCTGAGGTTCTCAATGAGGTCCTTAAACTTGACCCCCAAAAAACATCTGGGTCAGATGGTTTAGACCTATTCTTCTTTAAGGTTACTGCCCCTATAATTGCCAAGCCAATCTCCGACCTTTTTAAGCTGTCTCTCCTCTCTGGGGAGGTTCCCATTGCTTGGAAGGCAGCCACGGTTAGTCCGTTATTTAAAAGGGGAGATCAAGCTGATCCTAACTGTATTAGACCTATTTCTATTTTGCCCTGTTTTTCAAATGTGTTGGGAAGACTTGTCAATAATCAACTGACTGGCTTTCTTGATGTCTATAGTTTTCTCTGTGGTATGCAATCTGGTTTCCGCTCAGGTTATGGATGTGTCGCTGCAATTTTAAAGGTCCTCAATGATGTCACCATTTCCCTTGATTCTAAGCAATGTTGTGCTGCTATATTTATTGACTTGGCCAAAGCTTTTGATAGGGTAGACCATGCCATTCTTGTGGGCAGGCTAAGGAGTATTGGTGTCTCTGAGGGGTCTTTGGCCTGGTTTGCTAACTACCTCTCTCAAAGAGTACAGTGTATTAAGTCAGAATATCTGCTGTCTCAGCCACTGCCTGTCACAAAGGGTGTACCCTAAGGCGCGATGCTAGGCCCCACACTCTTCTCAATTTACATCAACAACATTGCTCAGGCATTAGGAAGCTCTCTCTTTTTTTCTCCCTCACTAGCTTTAAGCACAGCCCATCCAACTACACCATCCCCATACTGAATGTATTTATTTATCTTGCTCCTTTGCACCCCAGTATCTCTACTTGCACATTCATCTTATGCACATCAATCACTCCAATGTCTAATTGGTATATTGTAATTACTTCGCCACCGTGGCCTGTTTAATGCCTTACCTCCCTTATCTTACCTCATTTGCACACACTGTATATAGATTTTCTTCAACTGTATTATTGACTGTATGTTTTGTTTATTCCATGTGTAACTCTGTGTTGTTGTATGTGGCGAACTGCTTTGCTTTATCTTGGCCAGGTCACAGTTGAAAATGAGAACATGTTCTCAACTAGCCTACCTGTTTAAATAAAGGTGAAATAAAAATTTACAAATTTAAAAAATATTTTTTGCAAGTTGGGGAGGGTTCACACCTAGCTCAAGTTGGGGAGCGAGGGTATCACACCTAGCTCGGCTGTTAAACAATTCTTTAGTAAAGGTTGAATAGTCTATTGTTCAGCTAATAGCCCATCCTGCTAGCTTGTGAAGAAAAAAAAAAAAAAAAACTTTTCCCCCTTTCCACATGTTAAAGATTCCAATTGATGAAGTGTTTTTAGCCACCATCGGCCCCAACCCCAATTAATGCATTTGGGCACAGTCGATAGCGTGCTGGACTTCAGGCTAGAATGTTGAGGGTTTGAAACCTGCTCCCTGCATTTTTCATAACATTATTATGCCGGTCTCAGAGCAAATAGCCTGGATTGTTACACGCCTCCATCTCTTCCATGCCTCATTCAGCACACTTCTGGGCTTGCTGGCAGGATGTACTGTTTTTTATTATGTATGTATGAATTACAAATCAGCCTTTACTTAAATCATGTTTCTAGTCTATTGCATAGTTTCAATGTGTAATCATTGATGTCCCAGGAGCAGGAGTGGTAAACACTGTTAAAGTCTATAATTTTAAAACATACATGCAGACACAGCATCATTCACAGAATGGAGTTTGATACACCTGGTATTGGATATGACAGAAAATAAACTTGCTAAATAGCGATTTTCGTTAACTTCATGACAAAAAATATGCACAATCGCTTGTCTCTACATTAACTAACATTTTCCTCTCAATTGTAAATTTTTTGCTTGACTCATTATGACGTTATAACTACAGTGGGGCAAAAAAGTATTTAGTCAGCCACCAATTGTGCAAGTTCTCCCACTTAAAAAGATGAGAGAGGCCTGTAATTTTTATCATAGGTACACTTCAACTATGACAGACAAAATGAGAAAAAAATCCAGAAAATCACATTGTAGGATTTTTAATGAATTTATTTGCAAATTATGGTGGAAAATAAGTATTTGGTCAATAACAAAAGTTTATCTCAGTACTTTGTTATATACCCTTTGTTGGCAATGACAGAGGTCAAACGTTTTCTGTAAGTCTAAGGTTTTCACACACTGTTGCTGGTATTTTGGCCCATTCCTCCATGCAGATCTCCTCTAGAGAAGTGATGTTTTGGGGCCGTTGCTGGGCAACACAGACTTTCAACTCCCTCCAAAGATTTTCTATGGGGTTGAGATCTGGAGACTGGCTAGGCTACTCCAGGACCTTGAAATGCTTCTTACGAAGCCACTCCTTCGTTGCCTGGGCGGTGTGTTTGGGATCATTGTCATGCTGAAAGACCCAGCCACGTTTCATCTTCAATGCCCTTGCTGATTGAAGGAGGTTTTCACTCAAAATCTCACGATACATGGCCCCATTCATTCTTTCCTTTACACGGATCAGTCGTCCTGGTCCCTTTGCAGAAAAACAGCCCCAAAGCATGATGTTTCCACCTCCATGCTTCACAGTAGGTATGGTGTTCTTTGGATGCAACTCAGCATTCTTTGTCCTCCAAACACAACGAGTTGAGTTTTTACCAAAAAGTTATATTTTGGTTTCATCTGACCATATGACATTCTCCCAATCTTCTTCTGGATCATCCAAATGCTCTCTAGCAAACTTCAGACGGGCCTGGACATGTACTGGCTTAAGCAGGGGGACACGTCTGGCACTGCAGGATTTGAGTCCCTCACAGCGTAGTGTGTTACTAATGGTACGCTTTGTTACTTTGGTCCCAGCTCTCTGCAGGTCATTCACTAGGTCCCCCCGTGTGGTTCTGGGATTTTTGCTCACCGTTCTTGTGATCATTTTGACCCCACGGGGTGAGATATTGTGTGGAGCCCCAGATCGAGGGAGATTATCAGTGGTCTTGTATGTCTTCCATTTCCTAATGATTGCTCCCACAGTTGATTTCTTCAAACCAAGCTGCTTACCTATTGTAGATTCAGTCTTCCCAGCCTGGTGCAGGTCTACAATTTTGTTTCTGGTGTCCTTTGACAGATCTTTGGTCTTGGCCATAGTGGAGTTTGGAGTGTGACTGTTTGAGGTTGTGGACAGGTGTCTTTTATACTGATAACAAGTTCAAACAGGTGCCATAAATACAGGTAACGAGTGGAGGACAGAGGAGCCTCTTAAAGAGGAAGTTACAGGTCTGTGAGAGCCATAAATCTTGCTTGTTTGTAGGTGACCAAATACTTATTTTCCACCATAATTTGCAAATAAATTCATTAAAAATCCTACAATGTGATTTTCTGGATTTTTTTTCTCATTTTGTCTGTCATAGTTGAAGTGTACCTATGATGAAAATTACAGGCCTCTCTCATCTTTTTACAGTGCCTTGCGAAAGTATTCGGCCCCCTTGAACTTTGCGACCTTTTGCCACATTTCAGGCTTCCAACATAAAGATATAAAACTGTATTTTTTTGTGAAGAATCAACAACAAGTGGGACACAATCATGAAGTGGAACGACATTTATTGGATATTTCAAACTTTTTAACAAATCAAAAACTGAAAAATTGGGCGTGCACAATTATTCAGCCCCTTTACTTTCAGTGCAGCAAACTCTCTCCAGAAGTTCAGTGAGGATCTCTGAATGATCCAATGTTGACCTAAATGACTAATGATGATAAATACAATCCACCTGTGTGTAATCAAGTCTCCGTATAAATGCACCTGCACTGTGATAGTCTCAGAGGTCCGTTAAAAGCGCAGAGAGCATCATGAAGAACAAGGAACACACCAGGCAGGTCCGAGATACTGTTGTAGAAGAAGTTTAAAGCCGGATTTGGATACAAAAATATTTCCCAAGCTTTAAACAGCTTTAAACAGGAGCACTGTGCAAGCGATAATATTGAAATGGAAGGAGTATCAGACCACTGCAAATCTACCAAGACCTGGCCGTCCCTCTAAACTTTCAGCTCATACAAGGAGAAGACTGATCAGAGATGCAGCCAAGAGGCACATGATCACTCTGGATGAACTGCAGAGATCTACAGCTGAGGTGGGAGACTCTGTCCATAGGACAACAATCAGTCGTATATTGCACAAATCTGGCCTTTATGGAAGAGTGGCAAGAAGAAAGCCATTTCTTAAAGATATCCATAAAAAGTGTCGTTTAAAGTTTGCCACAAGCCACCTGGGAGACACACCAAACATGTGGAAGAAGGTGCTCTGGTCAGATGAAACCAAAATTTGGCAACAATGCCAAACGTTAAGTTTGGCGTAAAAGCAACACACCATCCCCACTGTCAAACATGGTGGTGGCAGCATCATGGTTTGGGCCTGCTTTTCTTCTGCAGGGACAGGGAAGATGGTTAAAATTGATGGGAAGATGGATGGAGCCAAATACAGGACCATTCTGGAAGAAAACCTGATGGAGTCTGCAAAAGACCTGAGACTGGGACGGAGATTTGTCTTCCAACAAGACAATGATCCAAAACATAAAGCAAAATCTACAATGGAATGGTTCAAAAATAAACATATCCAGGTGTTAGAATGGCCAAGTCAAAGTCCAGACCTGAATCCAATCGAGAATCTGTGGAAAGAACTGAAAACTGCTGTTCACAAATGCTCTCCATCCAACCTCACTGAGCTCGAGCTGTTTTGCAAGGAGGAATGGGAAAAAATTTCAGTCTCTCGATGTGCAAAACTGATAGAGACATACCCCAAGCGACTTACAGCTGTAATCGCAGCAAAAGGTGGCGCTACAAAGTATTAACTTAAGGGGGCTGAATAATTTTGCACACCCAATTTTTCAGTTTTTGATTTGTTAAAAAAGTTTGAAATATCCAATAAATGTCGTTCCACTTCATGATTGTGTCCCACTTGTTGTTGATTCTTCACAAAAAAATACAGTTTTATATCTTTATGTTTGAAGCCTGAAATGTGGCAAAAGGTCGCAAAGTTCAAGGGGGCCGAATACTTTCGCAAGGCACTGTAAGTGGGAGAACTTGCACAATTGGTGGCTGACTAAATACTTTTTTGCCCCACTGTATGTTTTGGCCGGGTATGGTTCTCAATCAGGGACAGCTGTCTATCGTTGTCTCTGATTGGGAACCATACTTAGGTAGCCCTTTTCCCTCCTTTCAGTGTGGAAAGTTGTCTTTGTTTGTGGCCAATAGCCCTTAAGCTTCACGGTTGTTTTGTATTGTTTATTGTTTTGTCGGCGTCTTTTCATATAAAAGGAATATGTACGCTCACCACGCTGTGCTTTGGTCCAGTTCTTTCGACGGCCGTGACAATAGCCTTATTTGGTAAAAGACCAAGTCCATTTTATGGAAAGAACAGCTCAAATAAGCAAAGAGAAATGACAGTCCATCATTACTTGAAGACAAGAAGGTCAGTCAATACGGAACATTTAAAGAATTTTGAAAGTTTCTTCAGATGCAGTACGAAAAACCATCAAGCACTATGATGAAACTGGCTCTCATGAGGACAGCTACAGGAATGGAAGACCCAGAGTTACCTCTGCTGCAGAGGATAAGTTCATTAAAGTTACCAGCCTTAGAAATTGCTTTGGCCAAGAAACACGAGCAATGGACATTAGACAGGTGGAAATTTGTCCTTTGGTCTGTAGTCCATATTGGACATTTTTGGTTCCAACCGCCGTGTCTTTGTGAGACGTGGTGTGGGTGAACGATGATTTCCACATTTGTATTTATGTTTAACTCATTTTTGGTTACTACATGATTCCATGTGTGTTATTTCATAGTTTTGATGTCTTCACTATTATTCTACATTGTAGAAAATATTAAAGATAAAGAAAAACCCTTGAATGAGTAAGTGTGTCCAAACTTTTGACCGGTAGTGTATATCTTGAACAGCATTGATCACTTGCACTATGTACTATCAATGTAATATCAAATGCAATCCAAGTCCTTCGGTTCTGCTATTAGATAAAGCACAGTGAAAATACATTAAGTTGTTGTATAAATACAAAATATCTGACATTGTATTCCCATTTTAACTTTGTGGTGCTTTTAAATGGTTGAAAGTGCAGTAATAACATCTTAGATCTGGCCGTGTCCGAATACCCATACTTGCGTCCTTAATAGTAGGCCGTTAGAGTATGAGAAAAAAATATAGTTGAATTAACCCTGGTGTTGTCTTAAGGGTCAAAATGACCCGCCACTATGTTTAATAGCAGAGAAAACCCACTAAATAATATTTTTTCAACTTGAAATTTGATTACTTTTCCTAGAGTGACCCCAACGTTAGAAAAAGTTAAACATTGCCTTTGTTCAAATTTCCATGAAAGCTGTACACGGCCAGGGTACAATGATTGTCTTCGGGTCATTTTTGACCCGCAGTTATAAAATAATTTACACACCACAAAAACCACAAAGACACACACACACAATGAGAAATTGAGATTATGTGTGCTACTGATTTAACTCAGCCAGCAGCTCCTGAAGAGGAAAATCACCATGGTTGGCACAGTTAGAAAGATCAAGCCTGAGCTCCCCCCTGCATTCCTCGCAACAAGGGGGAGAGAAGCCTTCACATCAAAGTTTTCCTTCATCCCCACCCCCACTCTAGTTTCTTACCTCCCAAAAAGGAACAAGAATGTGGTCCTCCTGAGCACACTGCACAAAATGGCTAAGATCAGTGATCGTGAGGACAGGAAGCCAGCCATCATCCTGGACTACAACCACAACAAAGGAGGTGTGGACAACCTGGACAAGGTGATTGGAACTTACAGCTGCAGTGGGATGACTGCCCGCTGGCCCCTGGTCATCTTCCATAACATCATTGATGTGTCCTCATGCAATGCCTTCGTGATCTGGAACAAGATCAACCCTACCTGGATGCCTGATAAGCGGAACAGCGCTGCCGGAGTCTCCCGCCTGTTCAGCGCAGTCAGAGCCTTCCTCCTCTACAGCGCTGCCGGAGTCTCTCGCCTGTTTAGCGCTGCCAGAGCCTTCCGCCTCTACAGCGCTGCCGGAGTCTCCCGCCTGTTCAGAGCTGCCAGTCTGCAAGGAGCTGCCAGAGCTGCAAGGAGCTGCCAGTCTGAAAGGAGCTGCCAGTCTGCAAGGAGCTGCCAGAGCTGCCAGTCTGCAGGATGCCGCCAGAGCTGCCAGTCTGCAGGATGCCGCCAGAGCTGCCAGTCTGCAAGGAGCCGCCAGAGCTGCCAGTCTGCAAGGAGCCGCCAGAGCTGCCAGTCTGCAAGGAGCCGCCAGAGCCGCCAGTCTGCATGGAGCAGCCAGAGCCGCCAGTCAGCATGGAGCAGCCAGAGCCGCCAGTCAGCATGGAGCAGCCAGAGCCGCCAGTCAGCATGGAGCAGCCAGAGCCGCCAGTCAGCATGGAGCAGCCAGAGCCGCAAGTCAGCATGGAGCAGCCAGAGCCGCCAGTCAGCATGGAGCAGCCAGAGCCGCCACTCAGCATGGAGCAGCCAGAGCCGCCAGTCAGCATGGAGCAGCCAGAGCCGCCAGTCAGCATGGAGCAGCCAGAGCCGCCAGTCAGCATGGAGCAGCCAGAGCCGTCAGTCAGCATGGAGCAGCCAGAGACGTCAGTCAGCATGGATCAGCCAGAGCCGCAAGTCAGCATGGACGGGCCAGAGCCGCCAGTCAGCATGGAGCAGCCAGAGCCGCCAGTCAGCATGGAGCAGCCAGAGCCGCCAGTCAGCATGGAGCAGCCAGAGCCGTCAGTCAGCATGGAGCAGCCAGAGCCGTCAGTCAGCATGGATCAGCCAGAGCCGTCAGTCAGCATGGAGCAGCCAGAGCCGTCAGTCAGCATGGAGCAGCCAGAGCTGCCAGTCTGCAGGATGCCGCCAGAGCTGCCAGTCTGCAGGATGCCGCCAGAGCTGCCAGTCTGCAAGGAGCCGCCAGAGCTGTCAGTCAGCATGGAGCAGCCAGAGCTGCCAGTCAGCCAGGATCTTCCAGATCCGCCAGTCAGCCAGGATCCGCTATTCAGCCAGGATCCGCCGTTCAGCCAGGATCTGCTAGTCAGCCAGGATCTGCCAGAACTGCCAGCCAGCCAGGATCTGCCAGAGCCCCTCAGCCCAGAGGCGCCGGAGCCCCTCAGCCCAGCGGCGCCAGAGCCCCTCTGTCCCGAGCAGCTGCCCCTCTGTCCCGAGCAGCTGCCCCTCTGTCCCGAGCTGCCCCTCTGTCCCGAGCAGCCGCACCTCTGTCCCGAGCAGCCGCACCTCTGTCCCGAGCAGCCGCATCTCTGTCCCGAGCTGCACCTCTGTCCCGAGCAGCCGCACCTCTGTCCCGAGCTGCCGCCCCTCTGTCCCGAGCTGCCGCCCCTCTGTCCCGAGCTGCCGCCCCTCTGTCCCGAGCTGCCGCCCCTCTGTCCCGAGCTGCCGCCCCTCTGTCCCGAGCTGCCGCCCCTCTGTCCATTGAGAAGGGTCGCCGTGGTTAGGAGGCAACGGAAGCAGACAATAAAGCGGACTAAGACAATGGTGAAGTGGGGGCCACGTCCAGCACCAGAGCCGCCACCGCGGACAGACGCCCACCCAGACCCTCCCCTATAGGTTAAGGTTTTGCGGCTGGAGTCCGCACCTTTGGGGGGGGGGGGGGGGGGGGGGGGTACTGTCACACCCTGACCATAGTTTGCTTTGTATGTTTCTATGTTTTGGTTGGTCAGGGTGTGATCTGAGTGGGCATTCTATGTTGGATGTCTTGTTTGTCTATTTCTATGTCTGGCCTGATATGGTTCTCAATCAGAGGCAGGTGTTAGTCATTGTCTCTGACTGGGAACCATATTTAGGTAGCCTGGGTTTCACTGTGTGTTTGTGGGTGATTGTTCCTGTCTCTGTGTTTTGCACCAGATAGGGCTGTTTTTGGTTTTCCACGTTTATTATTTTGTAGTGTTCGTGTTTATTGTTTTTTATTAAACATGAATCAATATAACCACGCTGCGTTTTGGTCCGCCTCTACTTCACCACAGGAAAACCCTTACACAGGCCTTTAGATTTGAACACATGGTCTGTTTTAGTTTTGTAGGCGTGGCTATCTATTGAATTATTTCATTTACTGATCAAGCCTTAGCAGTCATTCTGATCTCGTTCCCAGTCATCAGTGCTTTAGTTTATTATGTTGCTGTCCAGTGGTTCTGAATTTCTGATGCACCCGACTGTTCATGCTTTTCTGTGCAATAGGCTTTTGAGTTGAACATTTGAAAAGTTTTGGTGTGGGCTATTTGATTAAATTTATACTGCATATGTTACAGCACTTTTGTTTCACTAATAAATATGTTGAAATGGAACCAAATTATCTATTTTGGTCTTCAGTCCTTTTTAAATAGGACATATGGGCTATATCAACTACGGTATAGGTCGAATGTGATAGTCTGTCTATAACCGGCCTGAGTAGGTCTATAACGCCATTTCTATTCTATTCAGAGTTTAGAGCAAATTGGAAATGAGCTTTTATCAGACTGGTTAATCCGATGCAGGTCTGTTGAATTTGGAAAAATCCACCCGCACTTGGCCCCGCCCCACCTACTCAGACAGTTAGGAGCTGCTACTGCATTGTGGCCGTGGCATACTGCATACTTTTTACTAAACGGTAAGTGCTAAATAGTATGTGAAGATGAATACATTTTATGCAGTTTAAGTATATAGTACGCTACTAGTATAGGTATTTGGACACGGCCTTTGTTTTTCCATTGGAATTTGGTTGTAATTTTAGATGGCCATGGTTGAAAGCATAGTGATAACACATTGGGAAACTTCTTGCTGTCCTTTCTGAGTGGGTGAATGAAGGTTGAAATCTCATTGATCAACATCTCAACCAAATATTGCCCGAATTGAAATGATGCGGTGTGCCCAGTTGGTTGCCGCCACAGCCTTTTTCAGTGACAATACGTTTGTGACGTCCGCCCTCCATTTACATACAGGTGTTTAGAGACACAGATAGCTAATTAACGCAGGTAGTCGACTCTGTCTTCCGTAAACAAGCGCTGTAACATAGAAATATGGCCATGTGGGAACCCTAACCCTATGTAGTTGAAAAGGATTCAACTGCATGTGGGAAAACCCTGCTGGGACGGGAGGCTGCTCGATCAGCCTCCTCAAATCAGCAATCACCAGTCAATCACGCACACCAACTACTACTTCTTCTTTGGGATTGGGTTTTAAGGTGCATATACCGCCACCTACTGTACTGGAGTGTGAGGCCAGACATGGCCGACCTACATAAACTTCTTGTAATACAAAATTGTGAAAAAGGAAAATTACCCTGCCGACTACTAGCCCTCATTAATAAACCCACCACCCCATTCCACTATTTAACTGTATCTAATGCTACACCAGGCCAATGGTCTTGGAGGACAGAACACTCCCACTCAACACCCCTTGCAAATCTTCTACCACGACCTCTATTTTCAGTTGACAACCGTGGCTATGAATGCTAAGAAACCCACCTTACTGAAGCACATATTCTTCCCATCCATCTGTATTGGTCTCTGCCTACTCACAGACATCATCTCTGCTTCCCTCACCCTCACATCTTCCTCTACCACACTCAGCACTGCTTCAGCATACAACACTTTCTGTATTACTCTG
Organism: Oncorhynchus clarkii lewisi; assembly: GCF_045791955.1. NCBI lineage: Eukaryota > Metazoa > Chordata > Actinopteri > Salmoniformes > Salmonidae > Oncorhynchus > Oncorhynchus clarkii. The sequence continues at coordinate 23,254,724 of NC_092155.1, read as the reverse complement.
ACCCTGACAACCTTAACCTGCCTTTTTCTCACCGGACACCTCTTTCCTCCAGCCCCATGAACACCCCCACAGCTAACACACAAAACTTGCTCCACCGAAACTACACATTCCTTTGTCTCATGCCCTTCTGCACACTTCTGACATCTAGGAATCTCCCTCCTACACACTGCTGCAACATGACCATAACTCCCACCACAATCTCCACCAGGCCTGCATAGCACCTAACGACTGGCGTCACATTCACAAGGAATCTTCTATTTCAACAGATCCTCCTCAACACTTAATGCCACTTCTGTTATTACTCCTTTCAAAGGCGCCTTTCTCCGAAGAGCAAAGCAAGTCACAGTTCTTGTTCCTAGTCGCGTGGTCCAGAGCGCCCGCTCCCTCTGGACAGAAGAAACACAATAAATCATCACGAATCCACTTCGAGTTACTTTCACCAACTCAACAGTCCCCAACCTCTTCTCCACCCAACCTGACACCACATATGGATCAGCCAGAATACAAAGATCCATTCTCTCCACAAATCTCACTCACACTGGGACAGAATCATCCTAGTCATCATCGGGACGAGGCTCGGGACGAGGAACTCTGCGGTTCATCTCGGAGCTACTGGAGCATGTATCCCTCTTTTTGCACCTGACGCCAACCTTCCTCACCACACTGCTTCCCTCTACACTCGGTGGTCACTACTGCACCTGCCATTGCATTTAATTCGTCCGCACTCTCAGCATGTTCAGTTTCCTTATGGTGCTCTTCCAAAGGTTTTGTGAAATCCCCCACTCCATAGTTACTCATAAGATGTTCCACTTTCCTCCTTTTTGTCCTGTCTACCATCTTACAGCAACAAAGTCATTTGGTTCACACCACTCCATTCACACCACTCCAGCACTACTTGTTAATCCACTCCGAGTATCTGCTAAAGCTGCTGCTGCCCCTAGGGGTGGGAAATGAACTCTAGTGGAAATGAGATGTCCAGCTATAGCCTAACCCTATATCTATTACTAACAATACAGGCAATTCTCAGCTGGCATGACATGATAACCCAACTTATAAAACCTGAGGTGCGTTCAGTGCGGAACGGTTTGTTCTGAATGACACGTTCCTCCAAAACGTTCTTGAACAGACTTCGAGGTACATTTGCTCACGTTTGGTGGGTGTGGCTTGAAGCAATGAGTGACATATTTAAAAGGTAGTGGGCATGCTGACAGCGTTCCCCAACCTCCCTATTTTTCAACTGGTTGTTCAGTACAGCACCGTTAGCATTCAATTGAACGTTCCAGACCGTAAAAGCGTACTGAACGCAGCCATGGCCATCACAAGCTTAGTATAGTGTGTCTAGGATTACAATTTAAATTGTCTCTCTTGTTCCTTCCCTCCAATTTCCAACAGTGGTCATTGGTAGATGTACAGTTGAGGCCCAGGTTTCAGCTGATGTGTCAATGACAGAGTTAATTGCACTATGAAAATCCATTATGGCATGATGAAGCCCCATTTTTCTTTTGGCAGGAGAACTATGGATTTCATTAATGACACTGCCAGCAAGAGGCAAAATGGCCTCATCAGTCTTTCAAAGTCAATTTGAAATGGAGGGAAAAAAGTGAGACCATGGTGCATAACACAGACATTGTTTAATAGAATTCATTTATAACAAATGGAACTTGTGTCAGCAAATAACTGATTTTCATACAGACTTATTTCGCCACCAATGTAACCTAAGTAAGAAAATAAAAAGCACTCCTTTCATTCAGAAAAAAACAAACAATTTACGCTTACAACTAACCAGAGGTAATTGTATGATTCTTTTAACAAGCCATTTTTTTGTTTACAATTTCATTAATTAATTTCAGTCTATGCATCCAGACGAGCGATAGATAGAGAGCAGAGAGAACACAACGTTTATTTCTGTAATGACACTCCAAGCTTGAATGGCGAAGCCACGTTAGTTAATAACAGATGGTTGGGACAAATTTAGGAAAGTCATCTTCTGGAGTAATCATGGCACCAGAATGGATGCTCTTTTTGCCACAAACTTTCTTTTTTGTCTTTTTCAAAGTTGATACCTTTTTTGTGTTATTTACATACACACAACGTGAATGTTGAAGGAGATTCTTACAGATGGGTTCAAGTAATATATTATTGGGTTCAGAATCAATAGGGCAGTGCATAGTATAAAGAGATATAGAAAGTGCAATTCTTCCTACTAGGCCCGCTGCGGCCATTTTGCAATGTTTCACCATGCATAATGGGAAATCAAAAGATCAAGATAGGAAAATAAAATGAATGTTGTGGATCAATTAATGTACAAAGACTGCTGAACTAGGTACATAAAATGTGGCATCGAGGTTAAATAATAAAAGCACTTTTATAATGTTTTATTATATATACATACATACACTACTGTTCAAAAGTTTGGGGTCACCTAGAAATGTCCTTGTTTTTGAAAGAAAAGCCAATTTTAAAATAACATCAAATTGATTAGAAATACAGTGTAGACATTGTTAATGTTGTAAATGACTTTTGTAGCTGGAAATGGCTGATGTTTAATGGAATATCTACATAGGTGTACAGAGGCCCATTATCAGCAACCATCACTCCTGTATTCCAATGGCACATTGTGTTAGCTAATCCAAGTTTATCATTTTAAAAGGCTAATTGATCATTAGAAAACCCTTTTGCAATTATGTTAGCAAGCTGAAAACCGTTGTCCTGATTAAAGAAGCAATAAAACTGGGCTTCTTTAGACTAGTTGAGTATCTGGAGCATCAGTATTTGTGGGTTCGATTACAGGCTCAAAATTGCCAGAAACAAAGACCTTTCTTCTGAAACTCGTCAGTCTATTCTTGTTCTGAGAAATGAAGGCTATTCCATGCGAGAAATTGCCAAGAAACTGAAGATCTCGTACAACGATGTGTACTACTCCCTTCACAGAACAGCGCAAACTGGCTCTAACCAGAATAGAAAGAGGAGAGGGAGGCCCCCGGTGCACAACAGAGCAAGAGGACAAGTACATTAGAATGTCTAGTTTGAGAAACAGACACCTCACAAGTCCTCAACTGGCAGCTTCATTAAATATTACCGCCAAAACACCAGTCTCTTCTGTCCAGTGTCTGTGTTCTTTTGCCCAGTTTAATCTTTTCTTTTTATTGGCCAGTCTGAAATAAAAAAAAATATTTTCAACTCTGCCTAGAAGGCATCCCGGATGCCTCTTCACTGTTGACGTTGGTTAGAGCCAGTCAATTTTATGTTATTTTAATGGACAAAAAATTAGCTTTTCTTTCAAAAACAAGGACATTTCAAAGTGACCCCAAACTTTTGAAAGGTTGTGTATATATATAAAGCAACAGATCCAAAAAATGAAACAATTTAGCTACATGAAATAAAAAGGGAAAAAAAGCACCTGGAATGCACATCCACAAAGCCATCAAAGAGGGTCAAATAAAAGAGGGATCCAAAATATTTTGTGTCCTCCCCCCCGAAAACCGTAGAAGTAAGTCCTCCACGATAGCAGACGTAACACACATTTAAGGATTGTCAGAGTTGTAACACTAACCTGTTCCAACAGTTTGTATCTTTCCGCAACTGTTTATAACTGCAAATAAATGTATCAGTTGAATACTTTCAAGCCTAAGGCATAGTGAAGGGATCCTTTGGCTGAGTGTCTATACACTTCGTCTATACAAGGAGTGTCAAACATGCGGCCCTATTTGAACAGTCAGGAAAGCTCATTGACTCCGCAAATATTCTCATGATCTTTCCCATGGTCTTTGTTGACAACAGGCATGTAGCATTGACTCATTAATAGTCTTAATAAACTGAATAGTCCTAGTTAGTTGCAAATGCACATCGACTTTCTGCGAAGGTATCAGTGAACGACATGGGAGTCTTCGATGTTTTATTCTTTTTACTAAGCCACATTAAGGCAACAGAAAATGAAAATAGGGCCTTGCCATGTACGTATTTGCATATATAATTTCATATTATGTGACAAATGAATACTTAAGGTAAAAATGTAATATACAGTTTGTTATATGTTCTATATGCACGGACTTCTCAAAGAATACAATAATGTGTTAAATGAACGTTATAAAAACAGGTATAAATATAAGGCACTCTAAATGCTAAATGAAAACATGTTATGCCATTGAGCGTTTGAAAACCTCAAGATGAAAGTTACATCTATGTACCTTGCCCTATTGTATGGAGCAATGACTTAGTCTAAGGAACCCCCTGCTCTGCTATGGAACTACAGACTGTATGAGCGTATCTATATACACTGGTGATACGTGACGTTCCCAACAAGCCTCACCACGGGAACAACATTGTCATGATGTCTAACAAAGTATCCACATGAACCCCATCTATAATACACCTATTTATTGCACAAGAAAATATGCACTGAATCAGAATGCGTTTTTGTCCTACTGATGTGCATTCCAGTGAAAAAGATCTTAATTTCCCCCAAAGTATAGAAATCTCATTGTATAAGCTTTCATATACAATCCTTTCGTTTCATATATAGCCATAAATGATATACTTTATTTCAATATACATATGTTATAGGTTATGCAAATGTATTAATCATATATAATGTCATCTTATATAACATAAATATGTATATATCATTTCATGTATTTTATCCATCAGGTGCTCATCTTTTACCATCATTCTAACATGGAAGAACTAAGATAATCGGTAGCAGCAACTTCATACTTTGCTCATCCCTGTTGATTCCACAAAGCCCCAGTTTATTACATGGGTGTAAGTAGGTTATTGTGTATGTGATCATGGACAAATAAGACAAAACTAAAAAACTAAACTAAAAACCCTGTAACAAAGTCAACATTTGGTAGTGTGAATACAGGACTGCACAAAGTGCGAGAAACAATCATAAAGAAAAATTAGCAAGAAAACCGGAAAGAGCGAAGACTTTCTCTGCATGATGGTGCATACATTAGAAAAGTTCTACAGCTTTCAAAAATACAACTCGGAAGGAAAAAAATGAACGAATACGCAAGTACTTTGTTTGATTCACTTTGTCGAGTGATTGTTTTGTTAAAAAAAGGAAATCAAATTTCACATGGTTCAAAATTAAGCACATCTCAGCTGTATAGTAAAAAATGAAATCAATAGGTTTTTATTTGTTTCATATATCTTTAAACATTCCCACTACCCCCCAATTGTTTAAATGATGAATGTTGTGACAGGAAACTGGGTATATTATTAATTATTACTTTAGCTGTGTCCTGTTTTTCATATTGGACCAAGCACTGGTGTCTTCTTTTTTGATGGGTAGTTGTCTCTGCGTAGTTTGATTGTGGAACAGAAATGTCTCTTTACAATGTGCATCGAGTTTTAAGCCATTCTCTGTGCCTCCATTTGCCTCTCCTATGGTTTGTAATATGATGCATTACTTGTCGATGTAATAGTACGTTCTGTTATTTTTTTGTTTATGTTTCTTTCAGTTATTTGAACCCAAGACGAATCCTTGAAGCAACAGAAGAATAAAAAATATTCCATAAGATGCTTCAACAGTCAGGATTCCTTCTCTCTTTCCCACGTCAGGATGAGTTCCATGGGTTTTGGGAAACACTTGGTCCTCCAGGAATCATCTTTATAAATGTTTTGACATTTTTGTGTCTCACATCCAACACTTAATTGAGTCTTTAGCTAGGAGTTAAGAAGTACTTTCTCAAACAGGAAATTATGGCTCAGAAGAGAGGCTCGCTGGGGTTGTCCAAGGGCCTTCTGCTTTTCCTCCGGGACAGGGACTCTTACGTAGCATAGTGGTCAAAGCTCCCAAGGTATTCCAAGCCAGCTCTGTAACAGAACTGGTATTGATCCTGAGGAGAAAGGAGAGAAAGAAAATGTGAAATTAGTTCAAACTGTTCGTCACTATTTTCCAACCAGGTACTATTTATTTTTCTGTCTGTCTAGTGCTCTTTTCTTTTTTGTCTCTCTTTAGTTTCACTGGCCTCTATCATTATCTTTTTCTCTGTCTGCAACTGTCACATTTTGATTTGCTGCTGCTCTGAAATTTGATAAATAAGCTTAGAAAAAAACTTACTTGAATCACCACAGAGTAGAAGATTCCTGCTTTTAAAGGAAAATCCCACCCAAAAACTATATTTTGGTATTTTTTTCATTAGTCCCATTTTCTTTGCTCGTAGGGAATCAAGTTTTCAACATATGTAACTTTCAAAATACAGAAAACATCCCATATAATGCTGTGTTTTGCTACCTCCCTAACAGTTAACAATACAGTGCCTTCAGAAAGCATTCAGACCCCTTGACTTTCTCCACATTTTGTTATGTTACAGCTTTATTCTAAAATGGATTAAATAAAATAAAAACTACACATAATACTCCATAATGATAAAGCGAAAACAGTTTTAGACATTTTAGCAAATGTATAAAACAGAACAAAACATATTTATATTTATACACAAAATACCCCATAGTGACAAAGTGAAAACAGTTTTAGAAAATTGTGCAAATATATTTGAAGTAAAAACAGAAATACCTTATTCACATAAGTATTCAGACACTTTGCTATGAGACTCGAAATTGAGCTCAGGAGCATCCTGTTTCCATTGATCATCCTTGAGATGTTTCTACAAATTGATTGGAGTCCACTTGTGGTAAATTAAAATGATTGGATCGTAGAGCTCCGAGACAGGATTGTGTTGAGGCACAGATCTGGGGAAGGGTGCCAAAACATTTCTGCAGTATTGAAGGTCCCCAAGAACACAGTGGCATCCATCATTCTTAAATAGAAGAAGTTTGGAAAAACCAAGCCTCTTCTGGAGTTGGCCGCCCGGCCAAACTGAGCAATCGGCGGAGAAGGGGCTTTGGTCAGGGAGGTGACCAAGACCCCAATGGTCACCTTGACAGAACTCTAGAGTTCCTCTGTGGAGATGGGAGAAACTTCCAGATGGACAACCATCTGTGCAGCACTCCACCAATCAGGCCTTTCTGGTAGAGTGGCAAGACGGAAGCCACTCCGCAGTAAAAGGCACCTAAAGACTGTCAGACCATGAGAAACAAGATTCTCTGGTCTGATGAAACCAAGATTAAACTTTTTGGCCTGAATGCCACATCTGGAGGAAACCTAGCACCATCCCTACGGTGAAGCATAGTGGTTGCAGCATCATGCTGTAGGAATGTTTTTCAGCGGCAAGGACTGGGAGACTGGTCAGGATCGAGCGAAAGATGAAAAGAGCAAAGTACAGAGAGATCCGTGAGGAAAACCTGCTCCAGAGCGCTCAGGACCTCAGACTAGGGCAAGGGTTCACCTCCCAACAGGACGAGAGTTCACCTTCCAACAGGACAACGGCCGTAGGCAAACAGCCAAGACGACGCAGGAGTGGCTTCAGGACAGGTCTCTGAATGTCCTTGAGTGGCCATGCCAGAGCCCGGACTTGAACCGTACCAAACATCTCTGGAGAGACCTGAAAATAGCTGTGCAACAACGCTCCCCATTCAACCGGACAGAGCTTGGAAGGATCTGCAGAGAAGAATGAGAAAAACTCCCCAAATACAGGTGTGCCAAGCATGTAGTGTCACACCCAAGAAGACTCGATGCTGTAATTGCTGCCAAAGGTGCTTCAGCAAAATACTGGGTAAAGAGTCTGAATACGTATGTAAATGTGATATCAGTTTTTTATTTGTAATACATTTGCAAAAATGTTTAAAAACGTATTTTTGCTTTGTCATCATGGGGTATTGTGTGTAGATTGTTGAGGGGAAAAAACAATGTAATATATTTTAGAATAAGGCTGTAACGCAACAAAATGTGGAAAAAGTCAAGGAGTCTGAATACTTTCCGAAGGCACTGTATATAGTGTGGCAGCTAGGTCGGTCGGTTTTGTATCATGCTTGGTCGACCTCCATAAGGTGAGAGGTGTGGAGAGTACAGTATACAGGGCATCTCACCTCTGTCTGCACCATGGCCGGTCTCTGTGTCCGGAGCATTTTCACCGTCTGGAAAATATCCACCACGCCCTCGTACCTCATCCGCTCTAATACGATGCTGAGGGTGATGAAGACTCCGGTCCTACCCACGCCCGCACTGCGAGAAAGATGATCAATCACTAAATAAACAGTCTGAGAACCTCCAAGCTGTTGACAACAAGACCTGACAAAACCACACGTGACCGGAAAAAAACAGACATGACCAGACAAAACAACACAGTCAAAACTAGACTGTTGTTATTTGTCTTTGTTCTCTAGACTGTTTATATTTATTTATTTATATATTTATTTCCCCCACCTGCCATGGTATGTCAGAGGACTCTGCTGTGGGGTGTCTGGGAGCTATTTAATATTTAATATCTGGATAGATCTTTGATCTTATCTTTTATCCTAGTAGGATCAAAGTAAAGCATCACTATTTCCGTTGCAAGTCGAGCTAAATCTTTTAAATACCATTAAATCTTGTGGTCTTTTATTTTACTTGCTTACCATCTGTGTATGATATAAAACTCAGTTGAACATAAAATATTATCCTTACCTACAATGGACTGAGATAGGCCCATCTTGACCAAACTGTTCTTTTGTTTTATGCACTTGGCCGATAAAATCGATGAAGCCCTCTCCCGATTTTGGCACTCCTTGCTCGGGCCAGTCTGTAAACTGAAACTGCCTGACCGTCCGAGACTGTCCGTCCTGGAAAATAGGGAGAGAGAATACAGTGTGCACACTTGAATGGAACGTCACACCAAAGATATGGAAAAATGACAAAGTGCAAGTGATGAAGTCAAGGCAACCCGTCTAATGCACTTGACAAACAGGCCAAGTCGGAAGATAGTGAAGGAAAAAAAGGAAAACTGACTATCTCAATATGTCTCAGTAATGACACAGGCTTGTGTGTGCGTTTCTATTGAAGATACCAGTTGTTAGCAAATCAGGGTGCACAGAGGCGCACAGTTTTAAGCACCAGACAGGCGTTTGTTACTAAAGATATGTCATTTTCACCTGAATGTATTAATATATGAATACTAAAGACACTAAGTCCTTTGATGTGTCTGTGTTCGGCAGGCTCTTGAAATGACGTCTTTGAGGGTGTGCATTACTTAAGTGATGTTGTATCCCCTTGATAAGGGGAAGTAATCCTATTCAGGTCCCAGTATAACACACACTACAAAGGAGAAGCCTGCACCATTTATCAGTGTAAGCCTTTGATGGAATTAAAAACTCCCAGCGGCTCAAGGCTGCCAGAAGCAGTATTTGTTTTTACACCATTGACACATGTCATAATTCTCTCATATATTTGTGCATATATTCCTTTTAAATCATCAAGTTTGGGTGATTCTTGGGCCCAGATGCTGGCTTTATGACTACTGCACAGTAAAAAAAAAAAACAGTAGGAGTCAGCCAACTGATGCTGTCAACAATGTCTCAATCTGAACTGTTAAAATCAAATGGCTCCAAAAATGTTGTCTCTGTTTTTATCATCAAACAGAGACACAGTTGTTCAAAGACAAAGACTTCAAAGTAGACAGATTTTCCGTTTGACCAAACTCCACACTGTAAACAACGAATCTGATATATTTGGACAAAAAGTACAAAGTCGGGAACGCTTTCTAGCACTGTCAAATCTCAATGACTGTTTAGACAGTAAATGAGGGCTGTATTACAGTACAGCACTTACCCTGGCGTCAGTCACTTTGAACTCTCTCAGGATGTACTGGGGCATGTTGTACTCAGCCATGGGGTCCACCACAAAGTACTGGTATCTGGCCGACCTCTCTGCTGGCCAATACTGGTGGCATTTTTCCTGCAGCGGTGGAAAAACAACAGAAACAAACTCCATGAGCGATATACTACCTTGTACGGTACACTGAAACTCCAGCAGAGTGCCTGGATATCTTACAGATTGTGGTTGCACGTGGCATTGTTGGTCTGAATTCAATTTATTTTGCATAGTTCAAGAACTACATAGAAAGGAGAAGTTGAAGTAGCAAAATTGTGATATGTATTGTTAAAGAAGCAGCAACATTTGATTAGCACAGGAAACAGAGTGCACAGAGACAACATCATTTTGCATAACATACCCTGCCCATTTCTCTGAGCTTCGTTAGCATGACCACGATTGTGGAGTTGTGTTCCCAGAGCATCCTCCAGAAGTCCTCCGTGGTCTCTGCTAGAGGACCTTGTGTGGCAATATAGGCTTTCTGTTGCCTGTGGACATAAAACAATATGCTCTCTTAAGTAACACAGAATACATGGTAAAAGTGGACTACCATTTGAGTCCTTTATTCAACTATCTTGGTCAACAGAGATAAAAGCTCACCTGTATCCATCAATGAAACTGGCATTGATGTAGTCGGAGCCCTCCACCCCTCGGATTGGCTGAAGACACACTCGTGTGGACTCGTATGGCATTATGTTCACAAGGCGGTTCTTGAACTTGTTGCAGGGGAGATTGGCACTGATGAATCGCGACGTATGAGCTTTAGTGTTGGCTAAACGCTACAGAGAGGTAGATAAGAAGCACCGCGGTTATGTGAATGCTGGCGAACGCAGCTCTCTTCCATTTATTTCCCCAGTGCCTGGCTTGTGGTTGACATAAAAAACTGGGGGTTTGTTTAATATAAAGACGTGAACGTTATTAATAATCACATGCTACCAAAGTGAGGGGAGGCCTTAGGAAGATCATGGGTTCTCGGAAAAAGGCTACGCTGTTTACTGCATCTACAGTACTTACATATTTAATGTTAACATTAAGTGTATAAGGGGAACCAAGTGGATTACTGGTGCGCTCAGATTTGCAGTGAGGGGCAACATGTTTTATTTTGTGATGAACATGAAAATGGATGCTGCGGCAAGCCCGACGTGGACAGGGCCAGGGGTAACCTGTTTCACATCTCTTAGGGGTATCACCATTCATCATTGGCCAAGGGAAGTAGGTGCGTGACAAGCAAGACAAACCAGCTTTACATACAGCACATATAACACACTGCAGATTGGTTGACTATGACGGGTGGGTGGGTTGGTAGTGGAGCCCGCTCATTGTAAATGCAGGGTGTATGTTCTAAGCCCCCTCTGGCAACTGTCCTAGTCATGGGGGAAAACCTGTGTTTGACATTTTGCTGTAAAACTACCCCTCTTATAACCATAAGGGTGGAACGGAAAGGGGAAAGGGGTAACCAAAGGGGGGGACTTAACCCAAGTCGGGTTACAAAAGGAAGGCAACTAACTGGAATGGGGGAAACCACAGGCCCCACGCTGTCTCGCTGGGCTAATGGGAATTGGAAAAGTGTCTGTGAGTGGTGGTACTGAGATTGGCCAATCAATGACGCCAGGGCCAGGACGTGACTTATAGCTGGGGGAGTTGGGGAGGATGGCGGGGGCAAGAGGCCTGGGGTTTTTACATGAACAAATATCTAACCACCCTCTGACTTTCGGTAAATACAATACATTGAAGTTTTCTGTAAAACCTCACATGGGATCAGACAGAATTGGACATAAAAAGGGACTGGCGCTTGCTAGAAAGTTTTTTCTTCTTCTTTTCTTTATGTAGCCAGTGCCTCTTTCGTCGGCATGGGCCTTTGGAACAAAAGCAGGAAATGAGCTGGAGCACATTGCTCTTTGGTTAGCATCCAGTCCAATGTCTTTATGTTGGCTGTTTGTCTGTAGCGTGCAATGCTGCTTTATCAGTTTAGCTATTCCTTTTGCAATATATTTTTGCAATAAACTGCATGCTTACTCATGTAAGCCTCCTGTGCAAGCTACTTTTACAACTAGCTTGCACTGAACTGAATTTCCCCCCCTTAAAATAATGGTAATTTCTGTGTGGACTTTTCTAATTATCGACAAAGAATTTGAAATTAAATTCAAGGCCAATAATAAGGCACAGAGCGGCTTACCTTGAACTCCAGCTCCATGCCTGAGACGTTCTCTCCACCCTCGATCCCGGTCAGCTTCTGGATGTAGGCGTAGAGGTTTCGGGCAGGCACTTCGGTGGTGCCGCAGGTGACGGCCTCCTGGAGCGCGTCGTGGATGAACACGTACTGGTCCTCCGTCTGCACCATGTAGTTCCGCTGGGCGCGCATCAGCGTCACGTGGCCGTAGATGTCCACCGTCTTCTCATGCTTGATGCGCTCCATCATGGCGTCGATTACGATGAAGCAGCCCGTGCGCCCGACCCCGGCACTAAAGACAAAACAAAGATGACAAACTTGATATTGGCCCCCTTAAGAGACACAATAGCCTGTGTGGGAAACAATCAGTGCTGGGAGGTTGACTTGGTATTGACTCGTTTTGAGCCGCGTTGGCAATTGATGACTTCAGCTAAATATTTTAGTGGCTCATCCATCTTGACAGATGTAAACCATGATGCACCTTTGACATAATATCTTCATGAGGATAAATGATTATGTATAAACAGATAACAGGCCTAGTTAGAATCACCATTTAATCTACAGCTGGAACTGAGTTATTTTACAACAGTAATTACCTAAAACTACATCTGGGGTTTTCACTCAAACATTTGTCTATTCTGTATCCCGGCCTAACATATACCCTTCATACCCCAGTGCACCACTATCTGCTGTGCAAGACCATTCACCTATGATGAGAATGATTACTCTCCATTGGTAGAGAATGAGTGACAGATCCACGCTGGGAGAGGTGCCCTGTCTCAGTGGTGAGGAGACCTAAGAAGCTCCCTGGCTACACAGGGACCAGACCAAGGGGCAAACCCCTTGACCTTCATTGCTATCCCCTTGGCCACAGCAGAGCTGACCGTTTTGGCTTGGAGCGTAATCAAAGTGGTGGTGCAGAGGCAGCGGGTGGAGGAGAATAGCTCTAGCTGCAGTGGTCTGGTCTAAAGTGTGGCTTTCTGCTGGTACTGCAATCGTGGTGCACCTGCCCCCCCTGTGTGACTTAGAGGCGGGTACATTTGCCAGGTAACTTTGTCGGAGAGGAGCGCAGCTGACTTCAATTACTGCCATTAGCTTAGCGCACTGTGCTAAAATCAGAAGGCACTGAAAGACAGGCCTCTTCATTAATACTCTCATTGGCACATTTTCACATTAGAGCCAGAAAAAAGTTTAAAAAGAAAGAAGGAAGGAAAATGTATGGCTACTGTTTCAGTTTGAGCTCCTCTATTCAGGTCAGATAGCTACACATGCTTTATAAACGTAACCACATGGAAAGACTGCTGAGGGGAGATGTCAAATTTGAATATTATGCTGTTTTTCTTCTTCATTTTTTGGGACAATGGCATCGCGGAGAGAGTACACTCTAGTCCGCCTGACAGCTCACATCTTCCCCAGCCGAGCATTGACAAGACAGTTGTTGGCTGGCTGCTCTAAAGTAAATAGGTTATTCAACCCATTAAGTCGACATGGCTACGAGGTGTGACCAACGCTCCCCTGCCTCTCCTCCCCTGATAGGCCATTTGTTTTTCATTTATACAGAGGAAAAAAGGAGTGAAGAAAAACTCAAGAGGGAGTTAAGATAGTCCCCGGGGCCCAAGTCTGGCTAATGTGCTATGGTGCAGCGGAGAGGGAATTAAATCGTATAAGTGAGTCGTTTGTTGCTGCAAATCATTGTGGTTGCGCTTAAAATGGCCGACGTTACCTGATTGATTTGGGGACGTGTTTTGATGTTGGCTTTATCGTGACTCTTGAGGTATTACACAGATGCTCAAGGGTGTTGCTGGGCTTTCTAAGAGATTGGTGTGTGTGTGTGTGTGTGTGTGTGTGTGTGTCTGAACCACATGTGATCCTAAAATATTGTGTGTGAAAACGTCTCAGGAATATTTGGGGATATGAATCACATCCAGGGTCTAAGGATGGTGGGGGGAGAAAACAAGGCAAGCGCAAGACATTTCCTACCCCGACCCCAGCTGTTTCTAATCCTTCGCCACTTTACAGTCCAGTCTCAAACGCCGGAGAGTAATGACCTGTGAGCATGCCAGTGACAGAGTGACAGCATCAAGAGATGGGCAGGTGGAGGAAGAACAGGAGGGAGGAGCGGGGGTGACATAGCCACTCGCCTCGTCCATTATCGGCAGAGAGAGAAAGAGAGGCTCCGTACATTTGGCAGTCCTGGGGGATGGTTGGCCCTGATTCGGGGCCTGTTAGCCCCCCCCGCACTAAAGAACTGACACTGGCTGCTCTGACAGGCGCAGCCAGCTGCTTTGGACATCGGCAGACATCAGTGTTAGGCTAATGTGTTTTCAAAGTTTTTTCAGAGTTTGGGGAATGGGGAGATTGTACACTGAAAAATACAGCTGCAACTGGACCTGGAGTAGATAAAGCCTAGACAAAGTAAAAGCAATTACATGTTGGTATTGTTACTGAATCTATTTTGGTCGGGCAACCTCTCAAGCCGCCTTTTTACACTCCATTCACCCATTAAACAGACACATACCAACCAAACCATTAACTTCAAATTCACCATAAAAGTTCAGTGTATGGCTTATAACGGCGACCAGAAGGCTGTGCAATTATTTCCACTAATTTCCATTTACACTGTGTATCAAAATGCTCCCCCTCTATTCAAGATTAGTTTTAGCGTATGGCTACTAAATACAATGAGACTGTCTGAATGGCAACGTAGTTTCATCAGAGATAAAATCATACCAAAACAGGATTATGTGTGTTTGCGTCTATACTTGTAAGCGTGTGTGTCTATAAACCCTCCTGCAGTATTGTTACATTGTTCTCCACAATCTCAAAAGGAGACACTGCCTGCATCCCAAATTGCACCCTTTACTCTATGGGCCCTGGTCAAAAGTAGTGCTCTATATAGTGAATTAGGATACCATGTCAGACGCACCCAATGACTAATTCTTAACCCATCGTGTGATGTGTGAGACTAGACCGCAGTCACACCACTCGAGGAGAAATAGGTTGAGAATACTTAATTTCACTATGGGATGAGGCAATAAGGTCATTAAAGACAGACTTCCTTGCAGAAGACTAGACTCCTTTCCTGTAGACTTATGTTTATTCCTTCCTCCTATTCATACGAGACACTACTCTAACATTCCCGCTCTAACATGAACCTTCCATGTCAGTCTGTGCCTTACCTATTGTTCAAGTAGACAGTACGAATCATACAATAACCACCAAAGAGTATGTCTGTCGCAGCAAAAACGGGACATTTTTTCTAACTAAATGTCTCTTTAATTCTCCCAGCATTGAACCAGTGCTGCTCTTTGAGAGACGCAAAGAGCTGCAGAAAGGGCTGGCAATCCCGGTTACATTCAACAATGTCCGTTGTGACTTCTCCCTGTGAACCCATAACGCCTGAAAGGCCCTGGTTCCAATAGGAGCACAACGGTCCGCAACCCTGTGGGTCACTGAGAACAGAATGGAACTGCTGAAACACAGAACCAAGTTCAGTGCTCCGTGGGGGTGGGTGGGGGACTTTTACAATATGCCCCCCCACAAGAGACGATGACTTCACCTCATGAGGAGAGAGAGCGAGAGAGAACACATGGATGTACTTTCAATAATATCCTTCTTCACTGCTCCTCTGGGGAAATGTTGGCTAATGTCCACGGCTGGGTTTGGGAAGTTTTCCACGTATGATATAAAGTGTTCTGTTGAAATATAGGGATAGTTAACTTTGATCCTGTGTTGTAGGATATTTCCATTTTTCTATGAACCTCTGTTGAAAGCTTGAGCGTCAATGTTGGCCACAGGACTTAAGATCTCGCATAGGCCTACTTAAAGTTACTCTCTAGTGAGCAAACTCACACTAGTCAATCATTTTACTAGAGAACTTGGCCATAAAGTGAACTTTTTCCTCACTGTGATTACAATGGGCATATAATACTGTGGGAAGTCCTACAACATCAAATTGAATAATGATAATCCAATTAAATTGTTTTGTCACTCATTATAAAAAACACAAGTAAACTCAAAACCCCAATGCTCCTAATTGCCATGCACTGCCTGGCTTCAACAGGGAAGAATTTTTTTTATGAACAAAAGACACAAAGCACTTTGAAAACCAGGCGAGACCATTTTAAAAACAGAACACCAACCACTTATCCTCACCTCATTGTCGATGACTGTCACGTTTTTACAAGGCATGTCAAAGTAATGTTGAGATGGCTAGCTCGCTATTGAGCATGACTTAAATACGACCATTGATGGGAAGGTCTGAAGTGGAGAGTAGACAGACAAGAGTGACAGTGACCATGGGTTTCTGTGTGACAGCAATGTCATATCTGGGAGGCTCCTCTACTGTCCCGTTCGTAATGTGCACTCTTGAAGCCTGGGTAAATTGGGGTCTCTGTCTGGGCGTGACAACAAAGCAGCTAAATCAATAATAGCGCTTGAGACACGGTCGACTTTGGTCAGACATTAATTCTGCTCCTTCCACTCCAGAGGCCATTACAGATTCAATTATTGTATGTGTGTTGTGTGTGTTTGTGTGTCAAATTAATTCTGCTCCTTCGACTCCAGGGGCCATTACAGATTAAATTATTGTATGTGTGTCGTGTGCGTTTGTTTTTGTCGATGCGTGTTTGAGAGAAAGTCTCTAATGAAAATATGTTCAACAAACTGTCAAAATAAATTACACTGATTTGTGTTGTGTGAAAGCTAAAAACAATGTTTCTTTAGGATTGGTTCACACCAACACCTACTCTGATTATCTCTTTTGGTCAGTTTGAGTGTTGCAACACTGATTTCTTACAGGGAACATGGAATAAGTGTTTTCCTGCTAACAATAGCCTGGCCAGCTAATTAATCAAATGCCCTAGTGACTGTACAATGCAGTTAATTATACGGCACATTTGTTTTTCCTTAACAGCTTTCCCTTAAAAGGGAAAACCCAGGCAACTGTATATTATTTGTGTCGTTGTTCAGCAACGACTCCGTGAAACATAAGATATTACAGATTTTAATGTCCTGTTGGTAGGATAGTCTTGAACGGAGCTCACCCAGTTTATTCTCCAGTGATTGCACGTTGGCCAATAGAATGGTGGGTTACCCACTCACCAACGATTTCTCACAAGGCACCCCAATCTCCACCCCCTGTACCTCCTTTGTCCAATTCGAGGTGAGTAAACGCTGTTCTGATATCCAGAAGCTCTTTTCGGTCATAAGAGATGGTAGCAGCAACATTATGTACAAAATAAGTTACAAACAATGCAATAAAACCACATAAAATAGCAGCTGGTTAGGAGCCTGTAAAACAATAGCCATCCCCTTCAGCGCCATTGTAATATTTCCTTTTTCCTGAAGTGTGCACTCGTTCACTATGTACACACAAATCTAAAAGCATTGGATTAGTGGATGCAGGGCTAGTGGGAGATCCCCCCATATTTGTTATACCAGTAATTTCCTTCAAATCAATAAAGGGAAGTGAACAAGTGAACACTTTGGAAGAGATAAGGATAGATAATTAGAACGTAGCCTTAAGTTAACATTCTGATGCAAGAGTTAAAATACAAAAATGGAAGGATGGAAAAAAATATATATTTTCAAAATGGTGGTCTGACAAGGCATGGGAGATGTGGTATTGTGTGAGATGCTTCCGTACGGATTTGAATCTCTACACTCCCTTTATCTGATGCGGTGGCGAGGCATTAAAATACCCATCTTCTGAGTGACATTAACTCCTGCATTCTGGTTCGCCGTAAAAAGTCTGGATATTTCAATTTAAACTGATTCTGCGACTAGGTCTAATTAACTTCATCTTGTAGTAATTGGTATTCTTTGGTAATCCCTTTTATTGTACATTCTTCAGACATAAATTTGTATCTTCTTGCTTACTCTATCTCAGTTTAATTTTCTGTCCCCCTCTCTCTCCCTTTTGCTATCTCTCTCTCTGGCTCTCTCACAGGACACACGCACACGCACACACAGTCACACAGTCACACAGTCACACAGTCACACACACACACACACACACACACACACACACACACACACACACACACACACACACACACGAGACTCCTATAACTCCCCAGTCTGAAGAGAGGCAGACGGCTACATTCTTCTTTTGCCTCTGTCTGGAGTTTATTCCTTCTTGTCATTGGAAGTGAGAAGTAAGTGCTTTATTTCGTATTTTATTTTGTAATAACCCCGGGGATAAGCTGGATACTCATGGAGCGCTGATGCGTGGATGTTAGTGTGGGGAGGACAGGTGTTTGGGTGTGTGTCTGTGTGTGTGTGTGTGTGTGTGTGTGTGCGGAAGGGATTTACGTTTCGCCAAGGGCACTGACACCGGTAATCCTTACTCTGTTGTAGTAAATACTTTCAGATTGAGAAGAAAAAAACATCCAACAAAGCTAGTAGGACAACTCCCTACGGCTCTCAGTCGGTGATATGCAGCTCATGTCATCTATTCCCGCTCCTCCTCCTACCCTCCAACTCTTTCTTCCCTCTTTCTTCGGTCTCTCTTCCTTGTCGCATTCTCTTTCCCTCTGTGTTTTTATCTATATCTGTGACAACGCTTGAATGATGAGTAACAAGAAGACCTTAGCTCGGCAGGCTAACATAGTCTATGATAGTGATATCATGGAAGCCTTGCTTACCTGCAGTGCACCACCATGGGCCCTGCATCTGGGGGGTTACAGGCTTTGACCCGTCTGAGGAAGGCCAAGAATGGAGTGGGGTGCTCGGGTACACCGTGGTCAGGCCAGGCAGTGAACTGGAACTGCCTCACCTCTCTCTTCTCACTGGAACCATTCTGATAGACAGAGGGGAAGTAGGCTATATACATGTATAGAACACACACTGGGCAACATTTTAAACAGCAGCGATAATACTTCAATACCTTGAGGTGTGGTCCCTCATCTCAACCACACTGCACCAATGATGTCAGGGGATCAGAGTAAAGCTACTGCCCGTGGCTACGGTTATCCGTTTCATTCAGTTCAACTAAAACCCACATTGGGTGTCTGACTTCCAGGTGAAATAAAGGTCAAATGAATTATGAGGAAATCAAACGTACTTTATAAAGTGCAAATGTCCTGACACAGTATGTGGCCAGCTCAACCGTGTCCAACAGCGTCACCTGGATGAGGCCGTAGGTCTCCGTCCCTCTAGTGGGCCAGTACTGGTCACATTTCACCTGAGATTGATAGAAAACGTCACATTAGACAACTGGTTTGGTCACAACTTCTAACAACTCAACGCACCTATTATTGTTGAGAAGGAACTAATTACCAACTTTGCTTTGTTTGAATAATGAGTCAAATAACCAATATCTGCTATATTTTCAGTGTACAAATAATTCATCTGAGAGGGTCTGTGCACCCCTTAGTTTCAGTGGGCAGAACTCCCCTGCTACACATCCCCAACAATTGTTGAATCACAATGAAGTTCATATCCGATCTGATCCTCAATGCTCCATTTCTTCCCTCTAACTCTCTGAATCACTGTCTGAGATAGAATAGACCCTAATAGACATAGCTGGCAAATACTCATCCAGCTTCATAAAGGAAAGTCAATACAAGGCAAACAGGAAAGCGAGGCTGCCAAGTCTTTCCTACGCTGCTGTGCTGACTTGTGTGATTTCACAATGGAGGAAACAGGCCCAGCTAAGACGTTCCACTGAAGCCCGACAGTGCTATTTGTTAGCCTGACAGGCTCTATAATTACAATCTTAACCACAGTTTTCCAATCACATTACAGGCACAGGTTTATTATGATTATAGCGTTTTTGTTGCCCAGCGAACAGCCAATAAAACACTACTTCCATTACAGTATTGTCATTTCGCTGCCAGAGGAAAGCACAGTGAACTCGAAGAGTCCTTATGTAGATGCCTTACCTCATACACTGTACTACCCTCATCTTACATACAATGGAAGCTAATATATTGTTGCTGGAACTCAATCGAGACAAATCAAATCAAATTTGCCACATGCGCCGAATAAAAACGTGAAATTCTTACTTACAAGCCCTTAACCAACAATGCAGTTCAAGAAATAGAGTTAAGAAAATATTTACTAAATGAACTAAAGCAATAAGAAATATATCAAAAAGTAACACAAGAAAATTACATAACAATAACGAGGCTATATACAGGGGGTACGGGTACCAAGTCAATGTGTGGGGGTACAGGTTAGTCGAGGTAATTTGTATAATGACTATGCATTGATAATAAACAGTGAGTAGCAGCAATGTAAAAACAAATGGGGGGGGGGGGGGTCAATGTAAATAGTCCAGGTGGCCATTTGATTAATTGTTCAGCAGTCTTATGGCTTGGGGTTAGAAGCTGTTAAGGAGCCTTTTGGTCCTAGACTTGGTGCTCCGGTACCGCTTGCGTGACTGGAGTCTTTGACCATTTTTTAAGCGTACATCTGACACCATCTTGTATTTACATTGACCCCCCCCCCCCCCCCTCAGGGTAGTAAGTTGGTGGTTTGAAGATATCCCACTAGTGGTGTGGGGGCTGTGCTTTGGCAAAGTGGGTGGGCTTATATCCTGCCTGGTTGGCCCTGCCCGGGGGTATCGTCGGACGGGGACACAGTGTCTCCATACCCCTCCTGTATCAGCCTCTAGTATTTATGCTGCAATAGCTTATGTGTTGAGGGGCTAGGGTCAGTCTGTTATATCTGGAATATTTCTCCTGTCTTATCTGGTGTCCTGTGTGAATTTAAGTATTCTCCCTCTAATTCTCTCTCTCTCTCTCTCTCTCCCTCTCCCTCCCCTCCTGGAAAACCTGCTGTTTTTAACTCTCTCTCTCTACCGCACCTGCTGCCTCTAACTCCGAATGCTCGGCTATGAAAAGCAAACTGACATTTACTCCTGAGGTGCTGACCTGTTGCACGTCCAACCACTGTGATTATTATTTGACCCTGTTGGTCCTCTATGAACATTTGAACATCTTGGCCATGTACTGTTATAATCTCCACCCAGCACAGCCAGAAGAGGACTGGCTACCCCTCAGAGCCTGGTTCCTCTCTAGCTTTCTTCCTAGGTTCCTGCCTTTCTAGGGAGTTTTTCCTAGCCACCGTGCATCTACATCTGCATTGCTTGCTGTTTGGAGTTTTAGGATGGGTTTCTATATAGCACTTTGTGACATCGGCTGATGTAACTCTTGACCCGCTCCACTCCAGCCCCGTTTATGTTAATGGAGGGCTGTTCGGCCCTCCTTTTCCTACAGACCAAGATCAGCTCCTTTGTCTTGCTCACATTGAGGGAGAGGTTGTTGTCCTGACACCACACTGCCAGGTCTCTGACCTCCTCCCTATAGGCCGCCTCATCGTTGTCGGTGATCAGGCCTACCACTGTTGTGTCGTCAGCAAACTTAATGATGCGAGTGGAGTCGTGCTTGGCCAACCAGTCGTGGGTGAACAAGGAGTACAGGAGAGGACTAAGCATGCACCCCTGAGGATCAGCGTGGCATATGTGTTGTTGCCTACTCTGACCACCTGGGGCCTGCCTGTCTGGAAGTCAAGGATCCAGTTGCAGAGGGAGGTGTTTACTCCCAGGGTCCTTAGCTTTGTGGGTACTATGATGTTGAACGCTGGGCTGTAGTCAATGAACAGCATTCTCACATAGGTGTTCCTTTTGTCCAGGTGGGAAAGGGAAGTGTGGAGTGCGATTAAGATTGCGTCATCTGTGGATCTGTTGGGGCAGGATGCGAATTGGATTGGGTCTAGGGTTTTCGGCATGAAGCTGTTGATGTGAGTCAGGACCAGCCTTTCAAAGCACTTCATGGCTACCGACGTGAGTGCCATGGGGAAGTAATAATTTAGACAGGTAGCCTTCGCTATCTTGGGCACAGGGACTATGGTGGTCTGTTTGAAACATGTAGGTATTACAGACTCGGTTAAGGAGAGGTTGAAAATGTCAGTGAAGACACTTGCCAGTTGGTCCGTGCATGCTTTGAGTACACATCCTGGTAATCTTTCTGGCCCCGCGGCTTTGTGAATGTTGACCTGTTTAAAGGTCTTGCTCACATCGGCTATGGAGAGCGTGATTTGGAACAGCTGGTGCTCTCATGCATGCTTCAATGTTGCTTGCCTCGAAGCGAGCATAAAAGGCATTTAGCCCGTCTGGTAGGCTCGCATCACGGGGCAGCTAGCGGCTGTGTTTCCCTTTGTAGTCCGTAATAGTTTTCAAGCACTGACACATCCGACGAGCATCAGAGCTGGTGTAATTAGATTCAATCTCAGTCCTCTATTGACGTTTTGTCTGTTTGATGGTTCATCTGAGGGCATAGCGGAAGTCCTTATAAGCGTCCAGATTAGTGTCCCGCTCCTTGAAAGCGGCAGCTCTAGCCTTGGCTTCTGGTTGGGATATGTACGTAAGGTCACTGTTGGGATGACGTCGTCGATGCACTTATTGATGAAGCCGATGACTCAATGCCCTTTGATGAATGCCGGAACATATTCCAGTCTGTGCTAGCAAAACATCCGCGTCATCTGACCACTTTCGTATTGAGCGAGTCACTGTTACTTCCTGCTTTAGTTTTTGCTTGTAAGCAGGAATTTATTTATTTATTTTACCTTTATTTAACTAGGCAAGTCAGTTAAGAACAAATTCTTATTTTCAATGACGGCCTAGGAACAGTGGCCTGTTCAGGGGCAGAACAACAGAAAGACCTTGTCAGCTCGGGGGTTTGAACTTGCAACCTTCCGGTTGAGTCCAACACTCTAACCACTAGGCTATCCTGCCGCCCAGGAATCAGGAGGATAGAATTATGGTCAGATTTTCCAAATGGAGGTCGAGGGAGAACTTTGTATGCGTCTCTGTGTGTTGAGTGAAGGTGGTCTAGAGTTTTCTTTCCTCTGGTTGCATATGTGACATGCTGGTAGAAATGAGGTAAAACGGATTTACGTTTGCCTGCATTAAAGTCCCCGGCCACTAGGAGTATTTTCTTGTTTGAGCATTTTCTTGTTTGCTTATGGACTTATACAGCTCGTTGAGTAGATGTGGTCTACAGCTTATCATGAGGTATTCTACCTCAGACGAGTAATACCGCAAGACTTCTTTGATATTAGACATAGCGAACCAGCAGTTATTAACAAATAGACACACACCCCCATCCCTCGTCTTACCAGACTTAGCTGCTCTGTCCTGCCAATGCACGGAGGAGCCAGCCAGCTCTATATTATCTGTGTCATCGTTTAGCCATGTCTTAGTGAAACATAAGATATTACAGTTCTTAATGTCCCGTTGGTAGAATAGTCTTAATCATAGATTGTCCAGTTGGTTTTCCAATGATTGCACATTGGCCAATAATACGGAGGGTAGTGGGGGTTTACCTACTCGTTGGCGAGTTCATACAAGGCACCCCGCCCCCCTCCTCCTTTTTCTCCGTCTTTTCTTCACGATTTGGACCTAATCTCGACAAAGCTGTATATCGTTTGCGCCGGACTCATTAAAGAAAAAATCTTTGTCCATTCCCGAGGTGAATAATTGCTGTTCTAATGTTCAGAAGCTATTTTCGGTCATAAGAGACGGTAGCAGCAACATTATGTACAAAATGAGTTACACACAATGCAAAAAAACTAACAAAATAGAACAGTTGGTTTGGAGCCCGTAAAACGGCAGCCAATCCCTCCAGCGCCATTATCTAAAAGATCGATACAGAAGATGGGGGCATTAGTTAGCAACAAAATGAAGCATATTTCATCATCAAATGTTGTCAAACAATGCGCTAAAGCTTGACAAAGGTCTATGAGGCAGCTTTTGTATATATTCACAAAACTATGAGTCATTCTTATGTGATACTTCATTATCTAAAGCAACTAACAACTAGAACCAGACAATGGTCAAAACATGCACTTGGGTCTACAATATACAGTGCCTTGAGAAAATATCCATACCCCTTGATTTATTCCATATTTTGTTTTGCTACAGCATGAATTCAAAATGAATTACATACATTTTTATAATGACAAAGTGAAAACTATTTTTTTTTGCAAATGTATTGCAAATTAAATACAGAAATATCTAATTTACATAAGTATTCACACCCCTAAGTCAATACTTTGTAGAATCACCTTTGGCAATGATTACCCTTTGAGTCTTTCTGGGTCTCTAAAAGCTTTCCACACCTGGATTGTGCAACATTTGCCAATTATTATTTTCAAAATTCTTCAAGCTCTGTCAAATTGGTTGTTGGTCATTGCTAGAAAACCATTTTCACGTCTTGCCATAGATTTTCAAGAAGATAAATGTCAAAACTGTAACTCGGGCCACTCAGGAACATTCACTGTCAGTGTCTGGTGAACCAGGTTTTCCTCTAAGATTTTGCCTGTGCTTAGCTCCATTCTGTTTAATCCTGAAAAACTCCCAAGTCCTTAACGATTACAAGCATACCCATAACATGATGCAGCCACCACTATGCTTGGAAATATGGAGAGTGGAACTCAGTAATGTGTTATTTTGTATTTACCAATATTGCTTTGCCACATTTTGTTACAGTATTACTTTTGTGCCTTGTTGAAAACAGGATGCGTGTTTTGGAATATTTTTATTCTGTACATGCTTCCTTCTTTTCACTCTGTCATTTAGGTAACTATTGTGGAGTAACTACAATGTTGTTGATCAACCCTCAGTTTTTTCCTTTCACAGCCATTAACCTATGTAACTGTTTTAAAGTCCCCATTGGCCTCAAATCCCTGAGTGGTTTCCTTCCTCTCCGGCAACTGAATTAGGAAGGACACCTGTATCTTTGTAGTGATTGGGTGTATTGATACACCATACAAAGTGTAATTAATAACTTCACCATGTGACATTATGGGGTTTTGGGGTTTTGTATGTAGGGCAGTGACAAAAATCAATCAATTTTAAATTCAGGCTGTAACACCTCAAAATGTGCAAAATGTAAAGGGGAGTGAATACTTTCTGAAGGCCCTGTAGGTTAGAGAAGAGTGAAAGCAATCAATTCACGACATCTGTTCAGACAGTTCTACAGTCAAATCGTAAGGTGGAATACATGGAATTGTTCTCCTCTTGAGAGACCTTTGTAAACAAGTAATTCATGATCTTTAGAGGAGGAATTGTGTGAAAGTAGTGAACTTGCAACTTGTGGAGACCATGCAGTCTTCATTTCTTTGTGATTTCAAACATACATAAGAGATGTTGCAGTGCCAGGCACAAAGTGTTTGCTTGTTAACTTTGAAAGAGTGAAAAGTGCTGTGTGCTTGGTTCTTGTACCGAATAACTGACATTTTACAATTAGCATGAACATTTTACCTGCTTAAAGCAGTGCTGCTGGCTAACCTAGTGACCATGCAACTAATTGCAATAGCAACACTAATACTAAAAAGAAGAAAAGGGAAACTCATGTTGTGGCAAATAAGTGAGTGAGTGAAATCCATTGGAAACAGAATGCAAGATGTCTTGCCTTAGAGAAGAAATATGAGGGCATCTGAAGGAACATGACAAAACACACATAAATATGAACACAGAATGAAAGGAGGAATGGGGAGTTCTAGGAAAATGTTAAATGTTGTATTTGCATCACAGAAGCAAATGGATAGCCATGATGAGTCATGGGTTAGGCTATGATGTTGCTGTTTCAACGAAGCTTGGAAGTAAACAATGGAAAATAGGTGAATTGAATTACACCGAATTTGGAATCTGAAATTATATTGCAGTATGTTTGCTTTACAGACCACATACACTGATATAAAAATGTAGACGACTGAGGTAGAATATATAACGAAGACATAATTACATTTAGACATTTTTTACTTTACAAATCCAATGATATGACACTTCTGCAATATATTTGAATGTACATTTGTAGAATTACTCCATTTTGTTTCGGCGACTATGGCTAATGTCAGGGTAGTATAAAATGGACCTGTGTAACAGACCTAGACCTGTGCATGGCAATCAAATGAATAATGAATCCCATAGGGCTGATTCCAGATCTGTGCTTACCCTGGACCTCTCCTCCAGCTTGGTCATCATGACGATGTTGGCACTCCGCTGTTCCCAGATCATCCTCCAGAAGTCACCAAACGTCTCTGGCAGCGAGCCCTGCGTGGCGATGTATGCATTCTGCTTCCTATAGCCGTCGATGTAGTTGGAATTGATGTAATCACTTCCAGGGATACCTAGAAAATATGAGGGGTGATTAGAATGGATGGTGTCTGCTTGAGGGGGGGGAGTGGTGTGTGTGTACATACGTGTGTGGGGTCTGTGTGTGGGGAGTGATTAACTTTGGTTGTACGACAGACGGGGGAAAAACGATGAGCGACACAACAGTGGCTTTGGCTTTGATTGGGATCAATAGCGTTAGTCCATCCACTAGACTAGCAGGTACTGTGAAAAGTGAAGTCACTCTGCTAGTGCTTAGAGGTTCAGACCCCTGCTACTCAATACTTTGAGTTGTTTTGACATTGAACAACACTTAATCCTGACTGAGTTCTTTCTGACTAAAAGGGCACAAATCCAGAGTTAGTTTACTCAGCCAGGAACTACCCAGGCATACAGTCTAAGTGTACTGTGTTTTTCATTTAGGCTTTGCCATTGTGTGCCTTTTGTGTCATCCATCCACACAAAATGGCTGCCTACTAGTTGAATCACTGTGTCAATTGTTATCATACTCTTGAATGTAACTTTGATGACTCCAAAAATAGCATTTCCTCTATCTACAGTGAAACTTCAAGGCGGAGATACATTTTAGCTCTGAAAAAAACCTCCGCCCCACCTCTCCCCTCAACCTCACAGGGAAAAACCAACAACGAAACCAGGCAAAACTGTTTTTCTTCCACAACCTCCGCCTACTCTCCTTTTCTCACCGGTTGCTAAATGAAAGCAGTTTTTTTTCTTCCCCAATCCGGGGAGAGGCGAAGACGGAGCTGACAGCTAGTCAATGCTTCAGGACTGGCAGTTGGGGGCCCAGCGCACACATGGTCTACCAAGATAAGTCTCATCTGCATGGATGCCACGTTTGCATAGCCAGCCGCCCGTGCTCCAACTCTCCCCCCTTTCATCCACCCCTCCCTTTTTCTCCCAGGTAACTTATTCAGTGCAAAAAAAAGAAAAGACTAGAAAAGAAAATGTGAGCTCATTCAAAACCCGACATTTCTTACCCGTCTTTTTTTCTCCCTCCCTTCCTTTTCCCTGCTAAACCTTTTCATGCAGCCGTTGCCTGGCTGTATATTTCCATAATGGACAAGGGATAAAGACAATTAAGCCCCCAGCTTTCAAAATGAAAGGGACGTGTAAGGAAAAAGAGACATTATTATGGTTTAATGAAAACAAGACAGTGTCTGGAAGCATATTTGGTTTTTCTGCAGATGGCCGGAGTGTCACTCAGAATTTGTGCAAAACGCAGCCATCTGCTTGCAAAACTTTCAATACAGTTATCAAAAAAGAAACGCAACTAATAACATGGTACAGATATCAAACTTACTGGCAAACAATCAAAAAATCACCTATATATTTGGCAATGTGTCCTAAAATAGGCTAAAAGTGGTGTGTGTGGTTGGTTATCCGTTTTACGAAGCATAATCCACACTGAAGTAACTTTTGGTAAAAGCCCTCTTCTATTGTACTATGCTGGCCTGTTCCCTCAGGAAAGAGGTCATGAGTCTGCTTCTCTCTGCTAATACATCATCGACCTGCTATCACAATTTATGACGGTTGGAGATTAACCGGTATACCTGGACATTAAAAGCTCCTCGATCAAGCACAGAAAACCATAATTAGGTTATGTTGTGATTTCTCCATTTTAGTCCACTTTATTTGTAACTCAGTTGAGACCCAGTTCAAAGTGGACCAATTTGAGTCACTGACCAGCTGTTTCTCAAAAAGTCAGTGACTCAAATTGGTCCACTTTGAACTGGGTCTCAACTGAGTTACAAATAAAGTCCAGGGACAGCTTTGGAGCAGAGCATAGTGGAAAACTGACTATACAGATGTTTGCTTACATGACGTGCATTCATCTGGTGAGGAATGTTACAATGAAAAGAGACAAATTTTGATGAATCGTTCGGAGTTCAAAGTGGGGGGTGAGACACGTAGGTTGGCCAACTAAAGTCCTGTGGCAGCGTACAAAGGAATAAATCAAGTGGTTTTCATGTCTGGCTTATGGAACCCAACTATAACAACATGTTGTGGACATGATTAATGACTATGAGTCAATAGATGATGCTGAACGTGTTGTGTCAGTTACAATCATCTGACATGACTGTTTATGACATCTGTTATCACACTACCATGACTTTGTTATCTGGGTCTATAACGACAGAGGGTTCAAGTTAAGTATCACCCAATTTCCCTCTATACAGTCAACGCTAATAGCCTACCACACACTTTACCACACATCAGGGGATTCCAAAAGCACCCGAGGAAGACGTCCTCCATTCCAATCCCGACAGTCAGTCGCTAGCTTGGTGAGCTACTTATACAGACATGTTTCTTACGCAAAAATAACTTCATCTAAGAAGTCCTGGTTGCCAAAGGCTTTGTTTGGAGCTCCAGGGGGAAGTCCCACAAGCCTGTCTGGCAGAGTAGCGGTTTCCTCCCTCGCGAAGGCTTCGATGTGGCCGCACAGATGTATGTTTATGGCTAGTTAATGGGGTCCATCAACACTCTCAGCTGCATGAGCTTTCTGGGAGACTGCAACGGGACTCTGAACGTCTTTATTGATCAGTTTTCTTCCCATTAGCATCCATTTACTGGCCCGGAAGAGCCAGTTTGTTTATGTTCTTTTTTAATGTTTTCTCTCTATGGGAAATATTCAATGGAATTGGTTAATTAGTATGTATGTATGTATGTATATGTATGTATGTATGTACTGTGTGTGTGTGTAACAAATAATCGTTAAGCCAAATTCCATGACCGTCACAGCCCTAGATACCATAGCTCACTGTATGCTAGTACTCCTAGGGCACAGAAGACAGTGGTACTGTATAGAAGTAGACAGTCACATGACAGTCAATTCAAGGCAAGGCGAGAGCTGCTTACCGTCAATAGCCGATAGCAGGACTCTGGAGTGGTCGTATGCTATCACGTTAGCATATCTGTTCTTTGGTTTGTTGACTTCCAGGTTGGAGTGTTCCCACGTGAACTGCTGCCCGGGATCGATGGACTGCAAGTAAAGAGAGGTTATATTCATTACTTTCCTTCATCACTTACAGTGGTATATTTTGCTCAATACCACCATTTAGCTCCATTTCCCAGACAAGGACTATGGATTCAAACTAGGATCAATAATAGCAAAAAAGCTATTTTGATGCACTGTGTAGGTTCTTTTAGACACATTTAAAGGGATAGTTCACACAAATTACAAAAGTACATATCAGTTCAGATCCTCAAAAAGTTTGACAGCTGTACCATTGAGAGCATCTTAACTAGCTGCATCACCGCTTGATATGGCAACTGCTTGCCATCCGACCACAAGGCACTAAAGAGGGTTTACGTACGGCCCAGTACATCACTGGGAAAAAGCTCCCTGACATCCGGGACCTCTATAAAGGCGGTGTCAGAGGAAGGCCCTAAAAGATGCCAAAGATTCAAGCCACCCAAGTCATCATAGACTCTTCTCTCTGCTACCGCACAGCAAGCGGTACCGATGCACCAAGTCTAGAATCAACAGGACCCTGAACAGCTTCTGCCCCCAAGCTATAAGACAGCTGAATAGTTTGTCCTGGTAGCTATTGGTTAACTATTTAACTAATAGCTACCAGGACTACCGACGTTGACCCTTTCCACACTAAGTCTTTTGACTCATCACATATGCTGCTGTTACTGTTTATGATCTTTTATTTAAACTTAATTTAACTGGGCAAGTCAGTTAAGAACAAACTCTTATTTACTATGACAGCCTACCCCGGCAAAACCCAGATGACGCCAGGCCAATTGTGTGCCGCCCTATGGGACTCCCAATCACGGCCAGATGTGATACAGCCTGGATTCGAACCAGGGAATGTAGTGACACCTCTTGCACTGAGATTATATTTTCATATCTACCTCAATTACCTCGTACCCCTGCACATCGATTCGGTACTGGTACACTGTGTATATAGCCAAGTTATCATTACTCATTGTGTATTTATTCCTCGTGTTATTATTTTTATATTTTTTTTATATTTTGTCTCTCTGCTTTGTTGGGAAGGGCCCATAATGTTTGTCTACACCTGTTGTTTATGAAAGCATCTCACAAATACAATTTGATTTGATTTACTTGCCCTATTAGCAGTCTATAGACAAGGTAAGAAAACAATCCCCATACTTTGGTTTGTTAACCTGGCCACTGTCTCCAAATTCTAAAGTTTTAGCATTTGTGGAACAAAGCCAATGCAAGTCAATATCCCCAATATATACCATTTTGTAATTTGGGGGAACTATCCCTTTAAGCTTGACAGTATTTAAACTCTTTAGGAATCTCAGTTTGAAACGCTAGGCCCGCGTTCACCTGCCATAACAACTATTTTCCAACTCATCCTGGGTTATTTTGACATGTAGCATAACAGACATTTTGTGTAAGGGACAAGCGCTGTTAAATTTAGCTGTCCCAAGGCTGGTTGGCGCATTCTGTCCGCATCATTCCATCAGTTTCCAATAACATGCTCACATGCATGTACAGTACACTGGTCAGTCTGGTCATCATTTTGCTCTTTTTTAAACCATCTTACATATAAAAACTTATTTGTTCATCAAAAATTGTGAATAACTAACCACATGTTAATGAGAAGGGTGTGCTTGAAAGGATGCACATAACTCTGCAATGTTGGGTTGTATTGGAGAGAGTCTCTGTCTTAAATAATTTTCCACACACAGTCTGTGCCTGTATTTAGTTTTCATGCTAGTGAGGGCCGAGAATCCCCTCTCACATAGGAATGTGGTTGTAAAGGGCATCGGTGTCTTTACAGTGCGATTTGCCAAGGCAAGAAACTCGCACAGCCCTATCCAGAAATCTGGCAGTGGCTTCTGATTAAATTAAATTTCCACAGAATCGCTTGTTGAAATGTCGATGATGCTCTCTTGTTCAGATATCGATAAGTGGACTGGAGGCAGGGCATAAAAGGGGTAACGAATCCAGTTGTTTGTGTCTTCTGTTTCGGGAAAGTACCTGCGTAAAGGTGTAAATGCGCACCCAGCTCAGCTTCGCTATATCACATTTGACATTGTCCATAAGCTTGAGTTCTTTTGTGCACATAAAATATATACAATGATGTAAAAACCCGTGTGTTGTCCTTGTTAATGAAGACAGAAAAGAGCTCCAACTTCTTAATCATAGCCTCAATTTTGTCCCACACATTGAATATATTTGCAGAGAGTCCCTGTAATCCTAGATTCAGATCATTGCAGAGAAAAAACATCATCCAGAGAGGCCAATCATGTGAGAAACTCGTTATCATGTAAGCGGTCAGACAAGTGAAAATGATGGTCAGGAAAGAAAACGTTAAGCTCGTCTCCCATTTAAAAAAAAGTGTCAATAGTTTGCCTCTTGATAACCAGTACACTTCTGTATATTGTAAAAGTGTTACATGGTCGCTGCCCATATCATTGCATAATGCAGAAAATACACAAGAGTTCAGGAGTCTTGCTTTAACAAAGTTAACCATTTTCACTGTAGTGTCCAAAACATCTTTCAAGCTGTCAGGCATTCCCTTGGCAGCAAGAGCCTCTCGTTGGATGCTGCAGTGTACCCAAGTGGTGTCGGGAGCAATTGCTTGCACGTGCGTTACCACTCCACTACGTCTCCCTGCATTGGCTTTTGCGCATCCAGATACCAACA
The DNA here is from genome assembly GCF_045791955.1 of Oncorhynchus clarkii lewisi. Taxonomy (NCBI): domain Eukaryota; kingdom Metazoa; phylum Chordata; class Actinopteri; order Salmoniformes; family Salmonidae; genus Oncorhynchus; species Oncorhynchus clarkii. The sequence goes on along the minus strand of NC_092155.1, from coordinate 23,223,085 downwards.
CATCTTGACCACCAAAGTCCATGTGATGTCACAAAGCTGTCCAGTACTTTAAAAATATCCTCTCATGTTGTCCTGGTTTCCAGTGGTTTGCAGAAGAGGTTGTCTTCCTTAATTGACCCCCCATTAACGTAACGGACATATCCCAGGAGCTGTGACAGGCCCGACACGTCTGTTGACTTATCCAGTTGTAATGCATATAATTCACTGGCATGTATGCGAAGCAGTAATTGTTTAAAAACATCTCCTGCCATGTCACTGATGCATTGTGAAACAGTGTTGTTTGATGAAGATATTGCCTGTATAGTTTTTTGGCCTTTTCCCCCAGCATTGTCCCAGCCACATCAGCAGCAGCAGTCCTCCACAATAGTATGGGGCTTGCCTGTCCTAGCCACTCGGTAGCTCACCATATAAGACGCTTCTACCCCCTTCTTATTAATGGTATCTGTTGCTTTTATACATGTCTTACCACTCGAAAATCATCGTTATTCTCGCTCAAAAAACTCCCGTTGGTTATTTTTCTAATTGTCATGTTTAGTTTCTAAATGTCGATGCGAGAGTGAAGGTTTCCGGCGGGAAAGTTACAGTTAATGTGATTTGATGTTAATTATTTGACTAGGCTACCTGTATTTGACATTGTGTTGTTATTTCGCTGAACACTGGATGGTTTAATTTTAATTTTGGCAGGGAAACGAGGCTACTCAGGTGAGAAAAAAACCTTACCCAAATGTATAGCCCCATTGGAAAATATAAATGTACTGTTTGAAAATGTGAAGAAATGTAAAAAAAAAAAATATATATATATATTATATATTATTATACACACTACTGTTCAAAAGTTTAGGGTCACTTAGAAATGTCCTTGTTTTTGAAAGAAAAGCAAATTTATTGTCCATTAAAACAACATCAAATTGATCAGAAATACAGTGTAGACAATGTTAATAGGAACACAGGAGTGATGGTTGAGAATAATGGGCCTCTGTACACCTATGTAGATATTCCATAAGAAATCAGCCGTTTCCAGCTACAATAGTCATTTTACAACATTAACAGTGTCTACACTGTATTTCTGATCAATTTGAGGTTATGGACAAAAATTATATGACTTTTTTCTAAGTGACCCCATACTTTTGAACGGCAGTGTATATACAGTTGAAGTCAGAAGTTTACATACACCTTAGCCAAATACATTTAAACTCAGTTTTTCACAATTCCTGATATTTAATCCTAGTAAAAAATTCCTGTTTTAGGTCAGTTAGGATCACCAGTTAATTGTAAGAATGCTAAATGTCAGAATAATAGTAGAGAGAATGATTTATTTCAGCTATTATTTATTTCATCACATTCCCAGTGGGTCAGAAGTTGACATACACTCCATTAGTATTTGGTAGCATTGCCTATAAATTGTTAAACTTGGCTCAAACCTTTCGGGTAGACTTCCACAAGCTTCCAACAATAAGTTGGATGAATTTTGTCCCATTCCTCCTGACAGAGCTGGTGTAACTGAGTCAGGTTTGTAGGCCTCCTTGCTCGCACACGCTTTTTCAGTTCTGCCCACACATTTTCTATAGGATTGAGGTCAGGGCTTTGTGATGGCCACTCCAATAACTTGACTTTGTTGTCCTTAAGCCATTTTGCCACAACTTTGGAAGTATGCTTGGGGTCATTGCCCATTAGGAAGACCCATTTGCGACCAAGCTTTAACTTCCTGACTGATGTCTTGAGATGTTGCATCAATATATCCACGTAATTTTCCATTCCTCATGATGCCATCTATTTTGTGAGGTGCACAAGTCCCTCCTGCAGCAAAGCAACCCCACATTATGATGCTGCCACCCCCGTGCTTCATGGTTGGGATTGTGTTCTTCGGCTTGCAAGCCTCCCCCTTTTTCCTCTAAACATAACAATGGTCATTATGGCCAAACAGTTCTATTTTTAGCTTCATCAGACCAGAGGACATTTCTCCAAAAAGTACGATCTTTGTATCCATGTGCAGTTTTTATGGCGATTTTGGAGCAGTGGCTTCTTACTTGCTGTGCGGCCTTTCAGGTTATGTCGGTACAGGACTCGTATTACTGTGGATATAGATACTTTTATACCTGATTCCTCCAGCATCTTCACAAGGTCCTTTGCTGTTGTTCTAGGATTGATTTGCTCCCAATGATGAACCAGACTTGTGGAGGTTTAAACATTTTTTTCTGAGGTCTTGGCTGATCTTTTGATTTCCCATGATGTCAAGCAAAGAGGCACTGCATTTGAAAGTAAGCCTTGAAATACATCCACAGGTACACTTCCAATTGACTCAAATTATGGCAATTAGCCTATCAGAAGCTTATAAAGCTATGCCATAATTTTCTGGAATTTTCCAAGCTGTTTAAAGACACAGTCAACTTATGACCCTCTGGAATTGTGATACAGTGAATTATAAGTTAAATAATCTGTCTGTAAACAATTGTAGGAAAAATTACTTGTGTCATGCACAAAGTAGATGTCCTCACCGACTTGCCAAAACTATAGTTTGGGGAGTGGTTGAAAAACAAGTTTTAATGACTCCAACCTAAGTGTATTTAAACTTCCGACTTCAACTGTGGATAATAATGTCATCATTGTGACTATTGATCGAAGTTTTGCATGGCTAGTCATGGCCTTAGACTGTTGTTTGTGCTTATGATTGACTATCCATTGGTATAGTTATTACCAGATCAGTTGTGTTCAGAGAGCCATTATTAGTTATATACGGCATTGGGAAGACGGCATTGGGAAGGTTAAACATGTTTTGCATCTGTAACTTTCTCACTCATCATTATTCACGATTCATTCAGGACTATCCATAATCATGGAAACATCCACACTAATGTAGAAGTGTTTAGAAACATATATTCTTATTTAAATAAAAATGATCTGAAACACAACCTAAACAAACAACAAACGCATCCAACAACCTTGTAGAGTCACATGCTCAGCATGTGTGACCACAATGAATATTGGACCAAATACTAAACTTTTGACTACTTTAATACACATATAAGTGAATTTGTCCCAATAGTTTTAGTCCCCTGAAATTGGGAGACTATATACACATAGCAGTAATTTCTAAACTGTTCACCTGATATGGATGAAAATATCCTAAAATTAAAGTTGACAGTTTGCACTTTAACCTCATAGACTTTGTATCATTTCAAACCAAAGTGCTGGAGTTCAGAGCCAAAACAACAAAACTTTTGTTACTGTCCGAATACATTTGGAGCTCACTGTAGATAATATCATACCTAAGCTCCGCATGTGTGACCACAATGAAGTTGAGTTCGATCGCATGCCATTCTGAATTACTCTTTAAATGTAGAATGCTTTCATTTGGCATGCCCATATACCAATATTACACAATAAAGCCTTGCGATCTGGAGAGCAGCCTTTTGCATCCCCCCAAAGGTCCAAATGTGGAAACCGTACCCTTACCAATATCATGAACAGTAATGTTTTGGAAACATTCCAAGATTTGAAAGATACATACACATTAACATTTAACATCCTTTTTCGTTTTTTCTCTCGATATTTACAACTTAGGTCAGCTATGCTGGCCTGCGGAGTTCCTTGGGTAACCCAACTACCGAACTATCAAAAGAGAATTTCTAAATAAATTATCTGGGCCCCAGATAGACTGCTTCTCTATAATATATATGCAAAAATGTGAAAACTCATATTCTGAGCTAGCCATTAAAAAACCATTGTCCACAGATCTAATTGAATCTGAACAAACCTTTAATTGGAATAGAATGTGGAATAATATGACTTTGGCGTCCCATAATCCGAACCATCAATTTATACATTTTAAGTTTGTTCACTGACTGTAACATCAAGATAACGTTTACGATCAAATTGACCCCAACTCTCAACTGCTCACTGTGTTCCCTAAAATATTAGTTGTTATTATTGCCATTATTTCATTTATGCCATAAAGATATTACTCTCTCTACGACTTAAGAGACCAATGTTCAGCCATTGTATGCTTCTCTGACAACTGTTATATGAAATTTGTCAACCCAAAAACTTTGCTTACAGGCTGATGCCTATCAACATTATATTCTTTAAAGACAGTAAATAGTCAAAAAAAATTGCTACAAAAGTAAATTACTTGAGGTTAGTCAATGCACTATACAAAAGCAGTTTCAGACAGACAAATCGTTTTATTTGAATTGTGTACTTATTAAGGTTGTTATGATGTGCACTTTTCCCTCGCCATTCTTCAAGTTATCTTAACATTTAAGAGTTTCTGAATAAGCATGCAAAAACATTTTTGTGAATAATATTCAACTCTCAATTTAGCATCTTTCTTTGACAGGTACCTAAATGATTACTGCAAGTATAGAAGCCCAGACATTCCTAACTCCTAACTTCTTGATATCAGCTATTGTTCGCTCTTGTAAAGCTTAAGCACTTCCGAATTATTCCTGCAAACCATTTGCTCCTTACAAAGATCCCTTGAGAGCCACTTCACATTCCTTCATATGGTGTGGGCGTGGCCTGCAGTTAAATGCTTCTGGAGCAAAATTCCTTTCGAAGTCCATGCATTTAAATATTCAATGTTTTGCATCTATTACGTTACTTAATGATGAGAGCCCCTTGAATCTCCCAATCAATAAAACAAGATTACTGTTGGCAGGCATCACTGCTGCTATCATTCTTTTGAGGTTCTAAGACCTCACTCTCTCCATTTAACCAGTGGATACATTTACTGTTAGAAGTTATAACATTAGAATTATTGACAGTGAGAATGAATGGTGCAAGTCAAGGAACAATTGTGGCCTGGACAAATATACTTCTCTATAAAGAACAATCTCAGCTAAAGTCCAACACAATTACTGTGCCTTCAGGAAGTATTCATACCCCTTGACTTACAGTATTGCACATTTTGTTGTGTTACAGCCTGAATTCAAAATTGATTAAATAAATAAAATATTCTCACCCATCTACACACAATACCCCATGACAAAGTGAAAACATGTTTTTAGACATTTTAGCAAATTTAATGAAAATGAAATATATAGACACATTTACATAAGCATTCACACCCCTGAGTTAGAATCACCTTTGGCAGTGATTACAGCTGTGAGTCGTTCTGATAAATCTCTAAGACCTTTGCACACCTGGATTGTACAACACTTGCAAATGATTATTTTTAAATTCTTCAACCTCTGGTTGGTTGTTAATTGTTGCTAGCAGGCAATTTTTAAGTTTTGACATAGATTTTCAAGCTGATGTAAGTGAAAACTGTAACTAGGAAACTCAGGAACTTCCAATGTCGTCTTGGTAAGCAACTCCAGTGTATATATGGCCTTGTGTTTTAGGTTACCAGGTTTTCCTCTAGGATTTTGCCTGTGCTTACCTAAACTCAGCAAAAAAATAAACATCCTCTCACTGTCAACTGCGTTTATTTTCAGCAAACTTAACATGTGTAAATATTTGTATGAACATAAGATTCAACAACTGATAAATAAACTTAACAAGTTCCACAGACATGTGACTAACAGCAATAATGTGACCCTGAACAAAGGGGGAAGGTTCAAATCAAAAGTAACAGTCATTATCTGGTGTGGCCACCAGCTGCATTTAGTACTGCAGTGCATCTCCTCCTCATTTGACTGCACCGGATTTGCCAGTTCTTGCTGTGAGATGTAACCCCTCTCTTCCACCAAGGCACCTGCAAGTTCCCAGACATTTCTGGGGGTAATGGCCCTAGCCCTCACCCTCCGATCCAACAGGTCCCAGACATGCTCAATGCGATTGAGATCCGGGCTCTTCGATGGCCATGGCAGAACACTGACATTCCTGTCTTGCAGGAAATCACGCACAGAACGAGCAGTATGGCTGGTGGCATTGTCATGCTGGAGGGTCATGTCAGGATGAGCCTGCAGGAAGGGTACCACATGAGGGAGGAGGTTGTCTTCCCTGTAATGCACAGCGTTGAGATTGCCTGCAATGACAACAAGCTCAGTCCGATGATGCTGTGACACACCGCCCCAGACCATGACGGACCCTCCACCTCCAAATCGATCCAGCTCCAGAGTTTAGGCCTCAGTGTAACGCTCATTCCTTCGACGATAAACGCAAATCCGACCATCACCCTAGGTGAGACAAAACCGCGACTCGTCAGAGAAGAGCAATTTTTGCCAGTCCTGTCTGGTCCTGAGATGGTGGGTTTGTGCCCATAGGCAACGTTATTGCCAGTGATGTCTGGTGAGGACCTGCCCTCAGTCCAGCCTCTCTCAGCCTATTGTGGACAGTCTGAGCACTGATGGAGGGATTGTGCGTTCCTGGTGTAACTCAGGGTCCTTAGCGTATAACAGTTGTTATTGCCATCCTGTACCTGTCCTGCAGGTGTGATGTTCGGATGTACCGATCCTGTGCAGGTGTTGTTACACATGGTCTGCCACTGTGAGGACGATCAGCTGTCAGTCTTGTCTCCCTGTAGCACTGTCTTAGGCATCTCACAGTACGGAGATTGCAATTTATTGCCCTGGCCACATCTGCCTCCTTGCAGCATGCCTAAGGCACATTCAGGCAGATGAGCAGGGACCCTGGGCATCTTTCTTTTTGTTTTTCAGAGTCAGTAGAAAGGCCTCTTTAGTGTCCTAAGTTTTCATAACTGTGACCTTAATTGCCTACCGTCTGTAAGCTGTTAGTGTCTTAACGACCGTTCCACAGGTGCATGTTCATTAATTGTTTATGGTTCATTGAACAAGCATGGGAAACAGTGTTTAAACCCTTTACAATGTGAAGTTATTTGGATTTTTACGAATAATCTTTGAAAGACAGGGTCCTGAAAAAGGAATGTTTATTTTTTTGCTGAGTTTATATTATGTTTGATTTTATACTTAACACTCCCTAGTCCTTGCTGATAACAAGCATACCATAACATGATGCAGTTACCATCATACTTGAAAATATGAGTCCATCATTACTTTAAGGCATGAAAGTCAGTCAATCGCAAAATTTCAAGAACTTTGAAAGTTTCTTCGCCCTCCTTTCGGCAAATCTGATCACGACTCCATTTTGCTTCTCCCTTCCTATAAGCAGAAACTCAAACAGGAAGTACCTGTGCTAAGGACTATTCAACGCTGGTCTGACGAATCGGAATCCACGCTTCAAGATGGTTTTGATCACGCGGACTGGGATACATTCCGGATAGCTTCAGAGAATAATATTGACGAATACACTGAGACGGAGACTGAGTTTATCAGGAAGTGTATAGGAGATGTTGTACCCACTGTGACTGTTAAAACATACCAAGGCAAAGGGTGGCTACTTTGATGAATCTCAAATTATTCTATATGTGTTATTTCAGTTTTAATGTGTTCACTATTATTCCACAATGTAGAAAATAGTCAAAATAAAGAAAAACCCTTGAATGAGTAGGTGTGTCCAAACTGTTGACCGGCACTGTACTTTTTAGTCAAACTAAATTCTCTCTCTATTGCCTTTGACTATTGTTGTATACAATGAATGCCAACCTTAGTAAGCAGAAAAAGAGAACAACAGAACAAAAAAGAACACAACAGTAGTCTACTATAATAACTACAATGATAAGAGACCACTATTTTAGCCATTGTAGAGTAGGTTTTCCTCAAAGGCCAAGTTTGCTCTCCACCATCCTTGGTCCTTCTATGGGGTTAGGGTTTACGGCACACAGAAGAGCTGTACAATTGAGTACAACCAACAGAATCAGCCATCTCTGTAAAGCTCTGTAAAGCCTGGAGGGTCCCTCACCGTAAATAAACTGGCTATTAAATGTAATACCAATTGTTGTGTAAGAGAAAACACCACGTTGTTAAACATAGTGTTCAATTTCACATGTCAGAGGAAATATTGGGCTGTGTTCTTTAATGAGTCTCTAACTTTTTATATTTCCAATAAGGGAGTTATGAGCTCGATTATGCTCACTATTGGAAATTAAGGTACCTGACGCCAAAGGACAGGAAGCACAGAGAGGTAAATGTGTTAAAATATTATTTAAATGCATAATTCCTTCCTCCTTTCTGATAGTGACATCACATAATTGGTGAAAGCATGCTAGTGGAAAGGTTTATGACACCAATCCAGTAAATTCAGGCTACTACAATGACACTGGAGAGAATAGCAGCCGTTTTACGGGCTTCTGACCAATTGTGCTATTATGTGTGTTTTTTTTGAGCTGATCATAATTTATTTTGCACATGTTTCCCGCCTCATTTTCTATGACCGAAAATAGTTTCTGGACATCAGAACAGCGATCACTAACCTCGATTTAGATGAGGATTTTTGCTTCAATGAGTCGGAGGCAAATGACATACTGATCATCCCAGACCAGGCCCAAATTCCTGACACTCGAAGAAGGAAAAAGCGGCGCTATAGAGGCCGGTGTGTGGGATACCTGACGAGACCACGTCAGCGAGTGGATAAACCCCCTCTACCGTCCGTTATATTGGAGAACGTGCAATTACTGGAAAATAAACTGGACGAGCTCTGTTAGAGACTATCCTATCAACGTGACCTGAATAACTGTAATATCCGTTTCTCCAAGTTGTGGCTGAACAAGGACATAGAAAATATAAATCTAGCTGTTTTTTTCTATACATTGGCAAGACAGAACGGCAGCGTTGGGCAAACTCGGGGGGTGGTGTGTGTCTCTTTGTTTTCAACAGCTGGTGCGCTGTAAGAAAGTCTCGAGGTTCTGCTCACCTGAATATGAATATCTCATGATAAGCTGTAGACCACACCAAGAGAGTTTTCACCTATATTATTTGTAGCTGTTTACTTACCACCACAAACCAATGCTGGCACTAAGACCACACTCAATGAGCTGTATAGGGCCATGAGCAAACAACAAAATGCTCACCCAGCAGTGGCGCTCCTAGTGGCAGGTGATTTTACTGCAGGAAAACTGAAATCCTTATTACTTAATTTCTACCAGCATGTCACCTGATGCTAAGCTACAGGACTGTTTCGCTAGCACAGACTGGAATATCCACAGAAGATGCAATCTCTATTGCACTCCACACTGCCCTTTCCCATCTGGACAAAAGGAACACTTATGTGAGAATGCCGTTAATTGACTACAGCTCAGCGTTCAACACCATTGTGCCCTCCAAGCTCATCACTACGCTAAGGACCCTGGGAATGAACACCTTCCTCTGCAACTGGATCCTGGACTTCCTCACCGCCCCCAGGTGGTGAGGGTAGGCAACAACACATCTGCCATGCTGACCCTCAACATGGGGACCCCTCAGGGGTGCGTGCTTAGTCCCGTCATGTACTCCCTGTTCACCCATGACTGAGTAGCTGTGCACGACTTGACTAGCTGCATCATCGCTTGGTATGGCTGCTTGGCATCCACCATAAGGCGCTACAGAGGGTAGTGCATACGATCCAGTACATCACTGGGGCCGAGCTCCCCGTCATACACGTCCTCTATACTAGGCGGTGTCAGAGGAAAGCCCTAAAAGTTGTCAAATACTCCAGCTACCCAAGCAGTAACAGAGTGCCAAGTCTGGGACCAAAAGGCTCCTGAACAGTTTCTAACCCCAAGCCATAAGACTGCTGAACAGTTACTCAAATGGCTACCCTGACACGCACGCACGCACACACACACCCACACACATGCGCTGCTGCTACTCTGTTGATTATCTATCCTGATTGCCTAGTCACTTTTACCCATGCCTACATGTCAATATTACCTCAATTACCTCAACTACCTCGTACCCCTGCACATTAAGTCGGTATTAATCTTCCTATATTGTTTTTGTCTTTTATTATGTTACTATTTTCGTTTATATTTGTTCATACTTTTTAACTCGGCATTGTTGGAAAGGGCTCGTAAGAAAGCACATTACAGTAAAGTCTACACCTCTTGTATTCGGCACATGTGTAATACAATTCAATTCAATTTGAGGTTAGTGATTTATTTTAGGAAGTGTGGAGGAAGGATGCATTGTAAGAGTATTGAAACCGAACAAGGCTCTATAGTTTACAACCAAACGCTTTCTCCCTCCTTGATTAAAGATGAAATTATCATGTTTGTTTATACATGAGGCGGTTAGAGTCTCGGATAAAATCTCCCTGTATAATCTCTAGACGAATGACTGAAAAAGGTATATTTACTTTTTGGACAGTTAACCTTTGAATTATGTCTGATTTCTCTTTGGCCTGGGGATGAGATACACTTTAATAAGGGTTAAGAGCGTGTGAACTTTGACCAAATCTCAGTTGTGCGACACATTATCTGCAGAAATACAGACCAGAATGCAGTGTGAGTCAGTCAGAACAAAGCTAAGCTGAAACAGTCGGTCGCAACATTGATCATAACAAAGACCTTTCGTTGTGCTCTGAAAATGACTTTCCATTCCTTGTGAAAATACCAGCCTTGGAATTAAAATTCAATGTGCATAAGGTGCAGTAACGGTTGGGGAAGCTTGGCAGTCAGCCACATTTTGACCTCATGGTTTGGAGCTGTGGTGGCACAGCCCACAGAGAGAGAGAGAGAGGAGTGAGAGAGAGGCACAGAGAGAGAGGCAGAGAGCGAGAGCGAGAAAGAGGTTGACTGCAGTTCCATCACACACAATGCCCCTGAAAGGACCCCGGCGCTCTAGCAAAATTCTGCAGCTTCACCAACAATCAGTTGAACTCAAGTTCATCTATTTAGATTTACTCCCATTGTGTTTCGCACAGAATCTATCTAGCAATAGCGAGCGGGGGTAGGAATACAGGGGATTTATTGGGCTTTAAAAAGGTATTTACAGCCACATTTGTGGAGTGACTGCCGAGAGCAATGACTGTGAGGGGAGGGAAAAAATGGTAACTTTACGTTTGGCCCCTGCCACTCTGCTTCAATCAATCAAACCCAGTAGGTTTCATCGTCTGATGAAATCACAGAAATAGGATTATGTCTTTGTGAACGCCACAAACCAAAGACTAGGGCTGTTGTGGTGACCGTATTACCACCCCACCGGCAGTCATGAGTCATGACCGCAGTCAAATTCCACGTGACCATTGAGTCACGGTAATCACCTCTTATGCACTCTGGACATGCGTTGGCTAACGACATCCATCTAACCACTCTGATATCAATGCAAAATAAATTGAAAATCACATAAAACCATATCATGTTTTTAAAACTCACCTCACTGTGATCTATCAATTTGAAGAAAGATTTTCAACAATAGCTTGAAACTGAGTGGAAAACATGGTCATTGTGGATGTTGCTTCAAAGCCAAACAACAAAATAGACAGTGCTTTCTAAGGTGATGCATTTAAAACACTGCATGCAGAACGCCCATACCCATATTAGAGCTTATTCATACGCATAGACCTGAATATGAACCCCCCCAAATAAACTGAATTGAAATAATGATTGTGCCGTTATACAATATAGCCTAATAGCCTACCACATATTACACACAGAAGAAAAACATTTAAAAAAAATGGAATAGATTTAAGATGTCTTTGGCACATAATTGGTCCAGCTTATACTCCAAAATTAAAGAAATTATAGTAATCGCCTTTGAGTGCGGACTGTATTACAGTGCCTTGGGAAAGTTTTTGACCCCTTGACGTTTTCCACATTTTGTTACGTTACTGCCTTATTCTAAAATGAATTAAATATTTTAAAATGCCTACGCAATATACACAAAATACCCCATAGTGACAAAGTGAAAACAGTTTTAGAAAATTGCGCAAATATATTTGAAGTAAAAACAGAAATACCTTATTCACATAAGTATTCAGACACTTTGCTATGAGACTCGAAATTGAGCTCAGGGGCATCCTGTTTCCATCGATCATCCTTGAGATGTTTCTAATACTTGATTGGAGTCCACCTGTTGCAAATTCATTTGATTGGACATGATTTTAAAAGGCACACACCTGTCTACAGTACCAGTCACAAGTTTGGACACACTTACTCATTCAAGGGTTTTCTTAATTTTTACAATTTTCTGCAATGTAGAATAATAGTGAAGACATCACAACTATGAAATAACACATATGGAATCATGTAGTAACCAAAAAAGTGTTGAACAAATCTAAATATATTTTATATTTGAGATTATTCAAAGTAGCCACCCTTTGCCTTGATGACAGCTTTGCACACTCTTGGCATTCTCTCAACCAGTTTCTTCAACTAGTCACTTGGAATGCATTTCAATTAACATGTGTGCCTTGTTAAAAGTACATTTGTGGAAGTTATTTCCTTCTTAGTGCCTTTGAGCCAATCAGTTGTGTTGGGAGAAGGTAGGGGTGGTATACAGAAGATTGCCTTATTTGGTAAAAGACCAAGTCCATATTATGGCAAGAACAGCTTTGAAAGTTTCAGAAGATTGGCTTATTTGCTAAAATACCATTTACATATTATTGCAAGAACAACTTTGAAAGTTTATTTATTTGTTTTATCTATTTTTATTTAACCTTTATTGAACTAGGCAAGTCAGATAAGAAGAAATGAATATTTACAATGACGGACTACCCCGGCCAAACGCTAACCCGGACGACGCAGGGCCATTGTGCAGTCACAAAAACAATCAAGAGCTATGATGAAACTGGCTCACATGAGGACCGCCACAGGAAAGGAAGACCCAGAGTTACCTCTGCTGCAGAGGATAAGTTCATTAGAGTCAACAGCACCTCAGATTGCAGCCCAAATAAATGCTTCACAGACTTCAAGTAACAGACACATCTCAACATCAACTGTTCAGGAGGAGACTGCGAGAATCAGGCCTTCATGGTTGAATTGCTGCATAGAAATGACTACTAAAGGACACCAAAAAAATAATAGACTAGCTTGGGCCAAGAAACACGAGCAATGGACTTTAGACCGGTGGAAATTTGAACTTTGGTCTGATGAGTCCAAACTATAGATTTTTGGTTCCAACTGCCGTGTCTTTGTGAGACGCAGAGTAGGTGAACGGATGATCTCCGCATGTGTGGTTCACACCATCAAGCATGGAGGAGAAGGTGAGATGGTGTGGGGGTGCTTTGCTGGTGACACTGTCAGTGATTTATTTAGAATTCAAGGCACACTTAACCAGCACGGCTACCACAGCATTCTGCAGTGATACGCCATCTCATTTGGTTTGCGCTTAGTGGGACTATCATTTGTTTTTCAACAGGATAACAACACACCTCCAGGCTGTGTAAGAGCTATTTGACCAAGAAGGAGAGTGATGGTGTGCTGCATTAGATGACGTGGCCTCCACAATCACCCGACCTCAACCCAATTAAGATGGTTTGGGATGAGTTGGACGGCAGAGTGATGGAAAAGCAGCCAACAAATGCTCAGCTTATCTGGGAACACCTTCAAGACTGTTGGAAAATCATTCCAGGTGAAGTTGGTTGAGAGAATGCCAAGAGTGTACAAAGCTGTCATCAAGGCTTAAGGGTGGCTACTTTGAAGAATCTCAAATATAAAATATATTTTGATTTGGCTAAGACTTTTTTGGATACTACATGATTCCATTTGTGTTATTTCATAGTTTTGATGTCTTCGCTATTATTCTACAATGTAGAAAATAGTTTACATTTTTTTTTTTTAATATATAAAAAAACTTTAATGAGTAGGTGTGTCCCAACTTTTGACTGGAACTGTATATAAGATCCCACAGTTGACAATGCATGTCAGAGCAAAAACCAAGCCATGAGGTCGAATGAATTTCCCATAGAACTCAGAGACAGGATTGTGTCGAGGCACAGATTTGAGGAAGGGTACCAAAAAAAATGCTGCAGCATTGAAGGTCCCCAAGAACACAGTGGCCTCCATCATTCTTAAATGGAAGAAGTTTGGAACAACCAAGACTCGTCCTAGAGTTAGCTGCACGGCCAAACTGAGCAATCGGGGGAGAAGTGCCTTAGTCAGGGAGGTGACCAATAACTCGATGATCACTCTGACAGAGCTCCAGAGTTCCACTGTGGAGATTGGAGGACCTTCCAGAAGGACAACCATCTCTGCAGCATTCCACCAATCAGGCCTTTATGGTAGATTGGCCAGATGGAAGTCACTCCTCAGTAAAAGGCACATGACAGCCCACTTGGAGTTTGCCAAAAGGCACCTAAAGACTCTCAGACCATGAGAAACAAGATTATATGGTCTGATGAAACCAAGATTGAACTCTTTGGTCTGAATGCCAAGCGTCACGTCTGGAGGAAACCTGGCACCATCCCTATGGTGAAGCATCATGATGTCAGGGTGCTTTTCAGCAGAAGGGTTGGGAGACTAGTCAGGATCGAGGCAAAGTTGAAAGGAGAAAAGTACAGATAGATCCCTGATGAAAACCTGCTCCAGAGCGCTCAGGAGTGGCTTCGGGACAAGTCTCTGCATGTCTTTCAGTGGCCCAGCCAGAGTCCGGACTTGAAACCGAACTAACACCTGAAAATGTCCAACAATTGTTTATAGACAAATTATTTCACTTATAATTCACTGTATCACAATTCCAGTGGGTCAGAAGTTTACATACACTAAGTTGACTGTGCCTATAAACAGCTTGGAAAATTCCAGAAAATTATGTAATGGCTTTATAAGCTTCTGATAGGCTAATTGACATCATTTGAGTCAATTGGAGGTGTACCTGTGGATGTATTTCAAGGCCTACCTTCAAACTCAGTGCCTCCTTGCATAACATCATGGGAAAATCAAAAGAAACCAACCAGGATCTCTGAAAAAAATTGTAGACCTCCACAAGTCTGGTTCATCCTTGGGAGCAATTTCCAAACGCCTTAAGGCGTACCACGTTCATCTGTACAAACAATAGTACGCAAGTATAAACACCATGTGACCACGCAGCCGTCATACCGCTCAGGAAGGAGACGCGTTCTGTCTCCTAGAGATGAACGTACTTTGGTGCGAAAAGTGCAAATCAATCCAGAAAAACAGCAAAGGACCATGTGAAGATGCTGGAGGAAACAGGTACAAAAGTATCTATATCCACAGGAAAACGAGTCCTATATTGACATAACCTGATAGGCCGCTCAGCAAGGAAGAAGCTACTGCTCCAAAACTGCCATAAAAGAGCCAGACTATGGTTTGCAACTGCTCATGGGGACAAAGATTGTACTTTTTGGAGAAATGTCCTCTAGTCTGATGAAACTAAAATAGAACTGTTTGGCCATAATGACCATCATTTTGTTTGGAGGAAACAGGGAGAGGCTTGCTAGCCGAAGAACACCATCCCAAGCGTGAAGCACGGTGTTGGCAGCATTATGTTGTGGGGTACTTTGCTGCAGGAGGGACTGGTGCACTTCATATCGTGAGGAGGGAAAATTACGTGGATATATTGAAGCAACATCTCAAGACATCAGTTAAAGTTAAAGCTTGGTCGCAAATGGGTCTTCCAAATGGACAATGACCCCAAGCATACTTCCAAAGTTTTGGCAAAATGGCTTAAGGACAACAAAGTCAAGTTATTGGAGTGGGAATCACAAAGCCCTGACCTTCAATCTATTGAAAATGTGTGGGCAGAACTGAAAAAGCGTGTGCGAGCAAGGAGGCCTACAAACCTGACAGTTACACCAGCTCTGTCAGGAGGAATGGGCCAAAATTCACCCAACTTATTGTGGGAAGCTTGTGGAAGGCTACCCGAAACGTTTGACCCAAGTTTAACAATTTAAAGGCAATGCTACCAAATACTAATTGAGTGTATGTAAACTTCTGACCAACTGTGAATGTGATGAAATAAATAAAAGCTAAAATAAATAATTCTCTCTACTATTATTCTGACATTTCACATTCCTAAAATGAAGTAATGATCCTAACTGACCTAAGACAGTGAATCTTTACTAGGATTAAATGTCAGGAATTGTGAAAAACTGAGTTTAAATGTATTTGGCTAAGGTGTATGTAATCTTCCCACTTAAAATGTATGTAAATATGATATATCTATATAAACATTTTTATAAATAAGCAAACATTTCTAAAAACCTATTTTTGCTATTTTTTTGTCGATTGATGAGGGAAAAAAAGAGATGTAATCAATTTTAGAATTAGGCTGTAACCTAACAAAATGTGGAAAAAGTCAAGGGGTCTGAACACTTTCCGAATACACTGTATTATGATTACTGTATGGACTGGTTACCTTATGGTTGCCTTATCCTATGCTCCAATCTTTCTATCTATGAGTCTGGGAGATAACGTATAGGCCTAGGTGATGCTGTTGGTTCATTGATTGTGATTATAGAGTTAGCCTACAATTATGGTGCATTTGTATTTGATTTTTAATAGCCAGGTGAAAGCTCTGATCCCTTATTGATGTCACCTTTTAAATCCTCTTCAATCAGTGTAGATAAAGGGGAGGATAGAGGTCAAAGAAGGATTTTTGAGACATGAGACATGGATGGTGTATGTGTGCCATTCAGACGGTGAATCGACAAGACAAAATATTTAAGTGCCTTTGAACGGGGTATGGTAGTAAGTGCCAGGCAGACTGGTTTGAGTGTGTCAAAAACTGCAAAGTTGCTGGGTTTTTCACACTCAATATTTTCCCATGTGTATCAAGAATGTTCCACCACCCAAAAGACATCCAGCCAACTTGACACAACTGTGGGAAGCTTTGGAGTCAACATGGGCCAGCATCCCTGTGGAACGCTTTCGGCACCTTGTAGAGTCTATGCGCTGATGAATTGAGGCTGTTCTGAGGGCAAAAGGGGGTGCAACTCAATATTAGAAAGGTGTCCTTAATATTCTGTACACTCAGTGTGTATTAAATGGATTTATTAGACTTTTTTAAATGTAGGGGCCTAGACGTTCCAAAGTCTTGCATCAGTGGCTTGTAAGTGTGATGGTGTGGAGATGCTAAACAGAATTTTATGACCGCCGCAGTCCTACCAAAGACTTCTTCTTCTTCTCCGGTCAGATGAGACTTTGGCGAATCCTGGCCGATGAGTCGTGTCACCTTGTCTGCGAGCAACTGAGATTATATTGTGTTTGCGAGAAGCTGACCTTTTCCCGAGCAGCGTCCATTTTAAATAGGAAAATGATTGCCGTTCAGAGATATGGAGGCGCGGGGACGACGAGCCTTTCAATCAAGCCCGCTGTGACTGGATAAATGTTTCATTTTCACTTTGCATTAGGCAGATTGGAAGGATTGTGAGATTTGGGTTTCCCGGGTGTGACCGGTGAACAGGTTCTCCACAGGAAGCCATCTTTGTTTTTTTTCCCTGAATGCCAGCTGCCATGTGAGGACTGGCTTTCCTGAAAGGCAGGTTGGCAGGGCTGTGACACTTTTGTAATGACTGGATTAAAGGGTTCCGGGAAAATAACATTACATGGCGAGACTTTGGGCTTAAATAAACTCCCTGACACATTACACAATGAGTGACACAATGAGTTTAGAGGGCATCCAGCCTCTCTCAGGCACATGAGCCTACACTGTTGGGGTAGCATACGCTAACAAGCATGTAGATTAATGGAATCATTTCCATGTTTTCATATACAATGTACCAGGGGTGACTCAGTCCAAACCGGGACACCCAGTGATGTTTTCACTGTGACCATGAAGCATAATCAAAAGTTGAAAGTCTTTAACATACCAACCTTTTGTTCTGAATGACAGAAGGCATTTTAATTAATCGAAATCATGAATCCTTCTCCGATAACACCTCCAATCTGACCCTAATATGCAAACAGATAAGAAACAAGCCTCATGTTTACCTCGTATTCCTGCGAAAACTTTAGGTTGTCGTTGGCTTTCAAACGCTCCAGATGATCAGCTAGGTCCAGGATGGGGATCGGTGGGTGGCTGGCCATGCCTGTCAATCAAACGGGCGAGAGGTCAGTCGCCAGGGGTGAGGGGTCGATACCACGGTTACAACCAGTGAATCATTATAAAAGCAGCATGTGTGTAACAGGGGGATGGAGAAGTGGATCGTTGTTAGGCTATTTTTTCACTCAAAGCAGTGGCATGCTCATAGGAAGATATGGACAGGAAAGGAAGTCAATGAGAAGTCATCGAACAGACTTCCTGTAAAACTTCCTACTGTGAGAGAAGAATGTTATTCACACCGAAGCGGCCGGTGGGAGATAGCATGACGGAAGACATACTCACAAACAAACAAACCAAACCACAAACAAACAAATCACGAAGTTAGGCCAAGATGTTGTCTGCTTTGAGTGATGACATGTTACTAGGGGGTGTAATTTTTTAACTCCGCCTCCTGCGATGGATGACATGGCAATAAGTAACGTGTGGATTAGATGGGGGTGAGATTGACTACAAGTTTACGTAGAAAGGAGGAGGAGAGGGGGATGAAGGGAAAAAAACAGAACAAAACAAAAGAGAGAAAGAAAGAATGTGGTGAATGCATAAACAAGACCAACTAACTTGACAAATGGAGGTTACTGGGGTAACCGGGGTCACCTGAACCTGCGGAGGAAACGGCGGTATAAATAAAAAGTCTTAGAGGATCTTAGAAATGTGATGAATGTTTTGTTTTAGGGGTAGAAACCGTTGGGGAAGGTAACTGACGGAAACTAGAATTATACACTATCATCTAAATGTCACATAGATCTGTTAGTAACGCACACATTGACATGCTAGAAGCTAGCCTACGCCACCATGTGTAAATCGGTGGGAAGGACATGAAAACACTCAACAAAACAGAGCCGGGAAACAATTCGGAGACGTTGAAGAACTGAGTCAAGCGATCGCACAATCCTATCATAATGAGATCCATTCTGACCATCAGATATCCTACAAAGTCTGCAGGCAGGAAGTTTCACCTTGCATAAAAAAACTTTGGTGGACTTTACTTTGACAAGGTAGAACTGACATTGTAAATAGTGTTAGCACACAGGCTACCAAATGTATTCTGTATAAGTTGTTTGTGGTGAAGGTATGTGAGAGAACAGAGAAGAGAGCAGAGAAGGGGGGTTGTGTGGGGTTGACCGAAGTCACTATGTATGTCCAGGCTTAAACACAGCTCCCGAAACGTTGACTAAGGACAAGTGCTGTCACCCAGTACCAGATAGCAGAGGTTTCATAATAGCCGGGACACGGTGACGGTTTTCCCACTCTCCCGCCTGAGACAAGTGTCTGCAAGGGCAAGTCAGTGGTCTTTTCATCTACACTGATAACACAAGTGGGCATTAGCTAATGGAAAAAGCGAAAAAGCGGGGCCTCTTTTCTCCCGCACTCACTCGCTCTATTTCTCCAAGAGGGTGTTTCTATCACTCAAGACCCATTTTCAGCCGCCAGTTGACAATGGAACTACCACTCGCCGCGTGGCGCCATGCACACATCAAGCATCCTCAAGATGGAAATAAGCATTGAGGAGCAGCGAGGTGAGAGAGGGAGGAAAAGAGGGAGCGAGGGAGGGAAGAGAAACTAAGTCTAATGTAGCACCAATCAGAATTGGAGAAGAAGCTCTAAAAGAGAGAGACAAAGATGTTTGGACCGCTCGAGCAACTCGAGAGCCACTTTGAGAGGCTCTTTGGAAAATGAGAATGGTGTGCGAGACTAATCAAGATGGTTGTAGAGGATTCTGGAAATAGGGAAAGTGTGGTGGTTTAGATCACTCTGAAGTCCTCTTCTCAAAGTGAAAACGAGAGGGGGAAAAACGCCCCCTTTGCCAAGTTTGACATTTCCAGTAAATGATATAACGTCATTGAGAGTAGGGGTTTCATAAATATGCATAATCTTTCAAAAAAAATCTGCCTGCGGCTGGGATATTTTATTTCCTTTTCATATGAGCTGACCTGAAAAATGTGGCTTTGATATTACATTATTGTCAGTCCCCGAACACCTGTCCCACTGCTCTCCCTGCCAGAAGAACTCCAGTACCAAGTTGAGCGTGTCTCTTCACGCAAAAAAATAAAAAAATGCATTGGCTATCCAAGGGACAAATGGACTGTGACAGCCATCTTTTCTCCCTCGGCAACAAAAAGGGGTCACAGAACCAGGCAGCTCAGGCATAACCGCTGTTCACCTCGAAGGTCAAAAGGGAGGGGACGTTTGTGTTCACAACTTGTCACTGGCCCACTCTCCACCGTCCACTGCCTCATGTACAGGATGTAACATGGCACTGTGACACTGTGACTTCCAGCATGCTACACTGTCACTTTGAGACTAGTGTTAGCTTGGCAAAGGCTGCACCGACCTACAGATGTAGGATCTTAATTTGATCACTCTTTTGTTGCTGAGAATTTTCCTTCACAGCAGTGTAAACGTGTAGTGTATTCAATGTTTAAAAATATTTCCACTTTAAAATGTCAGTCTTGATTTGCCATAATGAAAAATGTATCAACCCCACATAATAATTCACATTTCCTGTTGCTACAGGATTATTTTCATGCTATAGCAAACTGTCTCAAATAAATATCCTACATCTGTAGGTGACCCATGAAGACAAGGATGATGGTAACTGCCATGAAAGTATTAGCTTTGCACTGCTGTCTTCAGCACCTCTCTTTGCTCTCTCTCTGTGTCTCCTGGGAGGAGTTAATCAGTTTTGACCCTGTGCATCTTTTCCCCACCACCTGTCCATTTTCCATCATGTCCGGCCACACTTTGAACAATGACCCCCCCCCCTGAATGTTGTAGTCATGGGAACTCTGTGAGAAGTGTTGGTTTAGCATTTAGATGTCGACTTTTAAAGAGGTCATGCATGAGCTAGCACATCGCAAAGAGGAGACATTCACACACTTTCCCAATGATAACAAACCAGATTTGATATATTACATTAATTCTGCTGCTTCACTTACTAAGTCAGGTGAAGATAAGTAACTACAGCCATCTTAATATAAAGCCATCTTAATTTGACTAAGATGTCCGTAATTTCTTAAATCATTGAGTGATTATGGATCTAGGAAGCTTTGCAGTGGTTTGTGTGATTTATGTTTGCTATCACAAAATTCCCTTACCAGGCGTTTGGAAGTTCATGCGTCGAAGCTCCACAGGGTCGGTGGGGTTATGAGACGGAATCTCCTTGCTGTTGGGCAGACTTCCTTTTCTAGCTTCGGATTCTGCCCTTTTCCTGTGGGGATAAAACATGAATACTTTAAAAACATGTTTTGTGTTCTATAGTTTTTTCGGTGCATTTTCATCCCTTTTGAAGATTTTTCCCTAAATGAAATGACATACGTATAAAATGTATACATTTTCCATATACAATGTCTTGATGATGAATTACATCTGATGGGTTCCAGCATAGTTTAATCCGCCAGATTGTGTTATGTTTTGTATACATGGGGATGAATGCTACTCTTAGTGGGACATATATCTTAATGTTCAAGTTGATCAGATTCACATTTCAAGAAGCATGAAGTTAAAGCCCAGTAAAGAACTTTAGGGCATCTTCAATTCATTCCGATAATGGGAATGCGGTCTAAAAAATTCCATATCATGCTTATGAGAGGATAGAGAGGTGCCATAAATACACTCAATCCCTCTATTAACCTTCATGGCATTGGGAGATTTTTATCAATTAAATATAATCCATCTACTTCAAGGATATAATGCTTTTGACCACTTATTTATAAAACTGTGCAGTCTCTGACAAAGAGATCTGCCCAAAGACTCAATACGGTGACATTCGATCTGTCTAACGAGAAGTGTACAGAGTACAAGGGGGACTAGCACTATACTAGAAGTGACCTTTCAAAATAGTTTATCATCATTTGACCTCTGACCTCCAACCTCTTCATTAGGGTTAAGTAAAATCACTAACCTGTGACCTTTGCATTATATGGGAAGCAATGAGGCTTGTGTAAATAGCCTGGGGGGGGGGGGGGGGGGGTGTCAATGGTGTAATGGTCAAAAACAAGACCAAGGATGAAATGGGTCGTGTGAGGTCATCGTTGCATGCGTCTGAAAACAAGTAGATGGGACCATACAGAATGAGTCATACAATTTGCTACATTTGGTGGAGAATGCAGGCATGAAAAATAAAGGCTGAATATGATAGCATGGGTACATCTGAACAGATATCTGAACACATACAATAGTCTATGTATGACATTGCAAGAGTACGGCAGAGTGTACCTACAACTTAATAGCCATCTAGCAATGCAAGGGATCATTTGGTAAAAACACAGGGTTAATCCAATTGAAAGCTGAATAAAAAATGGAATGAAATGATTTGGGAGTAGGAAAGCTGGGCAAACGCTGTTAAAGTGTTACAGTACCGGTACAGTATAGTGCTTTCCCGGCCAGTGAGTACATTTGGCTGTGATGTAATGCTGTTGAAGAAATATATCTATTTGTGATATATTATTGGCATTCAATGTTCATGCCAACTAGCATTTTGAGAAGTAAGGAGAAAGTGTGGGGGAGCAGTCTTGGCATTGTAATTAATGCATGTTGGTTCTGTTTAAGGCATGCAAGTCAGTTGTTTCTTGCGTACAAGCGGTGAGACATTGAATCCAGTAGAAATCTAAGAAATAAGGATTTCTAGGTGTTGTGTTTATCAAGAAATTGTCCCTTTGTATTGAGACAGACAGGACATTTAGACATGTTTGGTCAATGGAAAATGGAAATGGTGATATGGGTTTTCGTCAAATACGAAATAATATTACTATTTTTAATGTAATGTAGGGTGAGAGTAATGGAAGAATGGAAAGCACACATACATTTTTTGAAAATGAACTGTCCTGGCTGATCAAATATATGATGTCGATTCAAATACTATCATTTGGAACGTAGGTCAGAATTCAATCAATGCAAACAGCTGACTTTAAAAAGTGCTTTGGAATTGCACAGCAGTGGGGGAACTCACTTTCTGCAATGATTGAACTCTGCGCAACAAGCTAGAGGGTAGGACATGTCTGCAAAGGGATAAAAAGAAGGGTTGAGGTGGGGATAGTTGTGGTATTGTCAGCCATATCACATCCTTTCACTCTTACCTGTCTGGTTTGCTGCTCCATTCGTAAGCAAGGAAAAGAAAGCATGATAGGATGTTAGCTGGCACGACAACGTGATCCGTCGCCATGACGACTTAATAATCCTGACAACAGTATCATGCCCCATGGCCGAAGTTGAACTACGACGCTTATATTTTATACTGTAATGCGTTATTTCCTGTTTAAGAAGAACAAACATGTGTCTAACTACAAAAAGACAACTGAGCAACAACAATCGCATCTCAATGTTGGTTGGCATGCAATATTAGTGTCCCTTCACTACCGACACCACGCTCAATTATGTCACCTTGGGTACTTGTCGTTTAAAATCTTATAATCTCATCCCAGGTGCAATCCAAAGATGTATTGTTTATTTAGTAGTTTCAGGTGATTGTTTGTCACTCGAGCATGGAAGGGCTCTTGTGTATCTGATTACTGTATATCCTAAAGAATAACTACATCAAGGCAACAACACAGGACAATTGTGATAATAATGATTACTAATTATACAAAATAATGTGCTTGCATAGAGTTTCTAAGAAAATACATAAAAAAGATTAGATAATACAATTTGAGCTTAACGTTGTAACAAAAGCCACTTATGTTTGTTGTGATCTATAATGGGGTCTGGGACATAGGGAACCTTCACTTTCAGCTCAGATGAACATAAACAATTTTGTGACCTGTATCCAAGTGTGCATGTAGGTGTGCATCTTGCTGTGACTGATTTATACAGTTAATCAGCAATGCTGTGGGGCTATTATTTCATCCTTCCCCCCTGCCGCAACACACACAGTAACATGAATGTTGTCCTTTGCTCCTCACACAGGGAACCAATTCTACTACATACAAATGTATCTTAACAAGTGAAACATTTCCTGGTTATGTTCCCAGAAAGTCCCGACACGCTGGTGACATTGACTTAATAAACAAGTTGGTGACATTGACTTAGTAAACAAATTGACTTGGTAAACACGCTGGTGACATTGACTCGGTAAACACGCTGGTGACATTGACTTAGTAAACACGCTGGTGACATTGACTTGGTAAACACGGTGGTGACATTAACTTAGTAAATACGATGGTGTCATTGACTTAGTAAACACGGTGGTGAAATTGACTTAGTAAACACGATGGTGACCTTGACTTGGTAAACACAGTGGTGACATTGACTTGGTAAACACAGTGGTGACATTGACTTAGTAAATGCTCTGGTGACATTGACTTGGTAAACACAGTGGTGACATTGACTTAGTAAATGCTCTGGTGACATTGACTTGGTAAACACAGTGGTGACATTGACTTAGTGAACACGATGGTGACCTTGACTTGGTAAACGCGGTGGTGACATTGACTTAGTAAACACGCTGGTGACATTGACTTGGTAAACACAGTGGTGACATTGACTTGGTAAACATGTGGTGACATTGACTTGGTAAACATGGTGGTGATATTGACTTAGTAAACACGATGGTGACTTTGACTTAGTAAACACAGTGGTGACATTGACTTGGTAAACACGGTGGTGACATTGACTTAGTAAATGCTCTGGTGACATTGACTTGGTAAACACAGTGGTGACATTGACTTGGTAAATGCTCTGGTGACATTGACTTAGTAAACACGGTGGTGACATTGACTTAGTAAATGCTCTGGTGACATTGACTTAGTAAACACGGTGGTGACATTGACTTAGTAAATGCTCTGGTGACATTGACTTGGTAATTGTTGTGTAAATCTTCCCAGGCGCAAACAGAAACTAGAGGAGGACCCCTCTACGTTGATTCCATACCTGACAGTTAGTTCTTAAATCAAATAAAATCGTATATTATTGGTCACATACACATGGTTAGCAGATGTTATTGTGAGTGTAGTGAATTGGTTGTACTTCTAGTTCCAACAGTGCAGCAATAAAAAACAAGTAATCTAACAATTCCACAACAACTACCAAAAACACACAAATCTGACTAAAGGTATGGAATAAGAATATATACATATAAATATATGGATGAGCAATGACCGAGCGGCATAGGCAAGATGCAATAGATGGTATAAAATACAGTATATACATATTGGATGAGTAATGCAAGATATGTAAACATGCTTAAAGTGGCATTATTAATTATTAAAGGGACTAGTGATCCATTTATTTAAGTGGCCAACGATTTCAAGTCTGTATGTAGGCAGCAGCCTCTCTAAGCTCTACTCGGGTGCCCCTGGTATTGAACGACCCAAAACAGTCAACATGGAAGGACAATCAAATTGTCACCTACGCCTAGAGTAAGTAAATAGCCATAGGACTCAATGATGTTTGATTGCCTTCCGATTATAGTGACATATTTAACAAATACCTATGCATTCAGGGGTACTATGTTCTCGATTGGCGTTGAGTGAAAAACATATCTATTGATAGACTGACTCTAAGCCCAGGCTTTACTTCTCTCAAGGCTGATTCTCCCAGTAATGTGTTAATACACTTTACAGTGTCATTCATGGTGGATGCTATGGAGACTGCTTCACTTGGCCCAAAGCAGTATTCAATCAAGGTGAAAAATATAAGAGGGAGAAGCTAGGACAGAGAGAAATGTGTCCCTGTTAAAGCACCAGGTCAACCGGGGGTCACAAAACAGGCCTGGAGCTTGGCTCTCTTGTGTATGTGTGTGGTTCTAAAGCAGCATGCACTGCCACACAGCAGATACTCTGAGCGCTCCCCTTCTACGCTTGACTGATGGACAATGGGGGCGAACGGTCAGCTTCCGCTGGAGGTTCAGACAAAGAGCTGCTCTGATGTCTTCTGTGTATGTGTGTGTGTGTGTGTGTGTGTGTGTGTGTGTGTGTGTGTGTGTGTGTGTGTGTGATTGAGTGTTTCTATCTGATAGGTAGACTGTTTGTGTGACAGTGTATTTGAATGTGCTTCGTTTGACTTTGATGATGCAAGTCTCTCTCTCTCTCTCTCTCTCTCTCTCTCGCTCTCTCTCTCTCTCTCTCTCTCTCTCTCTCTCGCTCTCTCGCTCTCTCTCACTCATGTGCTTCCCTTTCTTTAGTCCTTACCTCTTGTACAGGAGGATGGCGATGACGATGCAGATGATGAAGACCACAGCGAGCACTGGGCCCACCACCCAGATAAGTCCCTCCTCCTCGTCAATGATTGGCTGGGGGTCAAGGTCAGCTGACACGACAGGGTCGGAGTAGGGGCTGGTGGCATACATGGTCTGGGAAGGAGAGGAAGGGGAGTTGTATTAGTCATCACTGTGTTATTTTATTGGGGTTCTCAGGCTACACTTTACATAAACTACTAGTGGAATAAATTATTTAATAACCGCGCAATAGGCTAGTTCTAGATGCAGGTAGTGTAGAGTAGAGTAGAGAATGGGAAATAGTTTTATCACCACAATGTAGTTAGGTATCCAGGCAACAATAGGAAATATTTTTGGCTGACTCTAATGCCACTATTTCTCTGCCACCCATGACTTTGAAAACATATTCTGTGGTCCCAGTTCAGACTATGTTCCTAGGTTCCTGAAGTGATATCTTATTCCTGACTGTGTAGCTTTGTAGAAAAACAACCTGCACTCTCTCACATATCTATCAACTCTCACAGCTGAGCTCCAATCAATAGACCTCAGCCCTTCTGTGAGGCCACCGCAAGTTCAAAAGTGTCCAAGTTTCAACTTTTCCTCTTCAAGTACATGTATATTCGGTCAGTCTGACTTTCACAAAGACATCAGGACAACCTGTATGTGCCGAGTAGGCTAAGATTTGCCCATTGAAAGTTATTGTGTCAATGCAAATGTACAAATTCAACTATCCAAATGATATGGGCACGTTCGTAATATCCGTAACATCTCTCATTTGTGATTGAGTACATTTATGCCGTTCTGAGCGGAACGAGATAAAGACTGGGGGCTTTGGGGCAAAGAAAAAGCCAATCAGTGCTGTGGTGGGCAAATTAAAGATTTCCCCCCATTTTGTCCGCTCGCCCACCTGCCATTATCATCCTCCTAGATCTGCAGTCAAGACTGGCGGAGTCCAAGACAGACTCCCTTAAAACCTCCCAGGTCATCAAATCCATCATTCTGATGCATTTAGCCAGCTAATCATGCCCATTTCTCCTTTGATCCACACTCTCCTTCTCGTCTCTCTCTCTCTCTCTCTCACACACACACACACACCCTAGCTACACCCTAGCTACAGTCTTGCCCTTTTTCAGGGACCAGGGCTCAAACGGACTTGACGTAACACATCCAGCCAAGGGACGTGCCCCCTGCCAAGATGCAATTGATTTCGGTCTTTGACGTTTAATACGCAACTTTAAACATGAGGGAAAATTATTCCTGGAAAAGGAAATCGACAGAGGGACGACTGTTGCGCCTGTCTGAACTAATTTCTTTATGGAGTGGGGTGTCTAAGAGAAGAGAAGGAAACAAAGGATGAGAGAGAGAGAGAGAGAGAGAGAGAGAGAGAGAGGGAGATTTTCTTAGAAAAAAGCATAACAAGGCATATACTTACATTTTCAGAGATCTCGAGGACAGCAAGCACAAAGAAGATGTACTCTTGGCCGTTGGCGAGCTGCTTGTTTTCAAAGTCCCCATAGATCTTGGTGTCTCCCAGAGTGAACTCGGTAGGAAGGTCTTTGAAGTAGGCAGCGATGTAGGCTTTGGGCTCAGCTTGCCTCCGGAAGCGAAGGCCTCGGCTTGTTCGGTTAATCTCTTTGAGCAGCTAAAAGTGAAAAGAGTTGAGACGATGTAGCTAGACAGTCGATAAAAATGTTGTTTTGCAGTCATACACACATGGACACAAACACACACACAACTACAAATCTGTGTTACATCCCTTCTGATTACAAAAGCTCAAACTACTGATTGCAACGGAAGAGGAAATATTCCCATTTGGATTTCATTTGTTTTATGCTGCAAGGATTTCAAGATGTGTGGATTTTCCGAAATGAGCTTCTATAATAATCGTGAATACTGTCAAAAATTTCAAAATGATTTAAAGTTTTAAAAATATATAATTTTTTGTGTTGTTGAAAGGTGACAATGTTTTGAAGTTCCAGTGGCATGAAATATAATAGGAAGAGATGCCCTGCTCTGCTGTGTGTGTGTGTGTTTGTGTGTGTGTGTGTGTGTGTGTGTGTGTGTGCGTGTGTGTGTGCGTGTGTTCTAGGGAGTTATTCCTAGCCACCGTGCTTCTACACCTGCATTGCTTGCTGTTTGGGGTTTTAGGCTGGGTTTCTGTACAGCACTTTGAGATATCAGCTGATGTACAAAGGGCTATATAAATAAATTTGATTTGATGTGTGTGTACGCATAATGCATAATCTTTAGAAGGAATGAGAGGCAAATATATGGTAAACTGACTGAATACTTGTCGATAGGTAGAGATGGACTTCATTCTCTTAATATTGTTTTGATATATTCCCATCAGACTCCCCAGACACCAGCAACCTTTTTAGAACCATCATGACCACATGATGGCTTGTAGTCATTGGAATGTACTTATTAAAACAGTATAATAGCAAATGCCCTGTGGCATGCTACACAATATAGGTGAGGCTACTCATTGAAAGTGCTGAGCGAACCAAATGTACTGTAAGTACCAAGCCCCTAAAGGTATCAATTCAACAACAATGAAATGGTGTTCTGTTTATTGCTGAGCATGGGTAATTAAATACACACACACACACACACACACACACACACACACACACACACACACACACACACACACACACACACACACAAAGAACACCCTTGGAACACCCTTTCCTACATCCAAGAAAGTGGTGAGTCCCTGAGCAAGTGCAGTGTGTCATAACAGAAAAATTCTGCCTCAGAGCATTAGCACCAGGCTAACCCCCGTCACAAATTCCATTGTAACACTGCACTAATAGGGAGACCAGATATTATTTACCCACTAGCAACACCAGGCAACTTGTTCAGAATGTGAATCAGATCATATTCGTACAATGGGAGTGTGATTGCTTAGGCAAAAAAACAAAGCCAAATTTGTCTCGCTCTTATGGGAAAGTGTAATGTTATGCAGGTCTACGCTCAAGTGCTATTGCTATAGGCTACATAACTAGGTCTAGGTATACCTATGTGGTTTTGGGTGCAATAACGCCAACAAAAAATGATTCAGTGTATGTAATGGTGTGAGACATCTTATATTGTTTTATGTCTGCTTGATTTATACTGAACAAAAATATAAACGCAACATGCAACAATTTCAGTACATATAAGGAAATCAGTCAATTGAAATACATTCATTAGGCCATAATCTATGGATTTCACATGACTGGGAATACAGATATGCATCTGTTGGTCAAAGATTACCTTTAAAAAATGGTAGGGGCGTGGATCAGAAAACCAGTCAGTATCTGGTGTGACTACCATTCGCCTCATGCAGTGCGACACATCTCCTTCGCATAGTGTTGATAAGGCTGTTGATTGTGGCCCGTGGAATGTTGTCCCACTCCTCTTCAATGGCTGTACAAAGTTGCTGTCAATCCAGAGCATCCCAAACATGCTCAATGGGTGACATGACCGGTGAGTATGCAGGCCATGGAAGAACTGGGACATTTTCAGCTTTCAGGAATTGTGTACAGATCTTTGCAACATGGGTCTGTGTTAAAACATGAAGTGATGCCGGCGGATGAATGGCACGACATTGGGCCTCAGGATCTTGTCATGGTATTTCTGTGCATTCAAATTGCCATCAATAAAATGCAGTTGTGTTTGTTGTTGGTAGTTTATGAATGCCCATACCATAACCCCACCGTCACCTTGGGGCACTCTGAAACACAACGCCATACATGTGATCTGCGGTTGTGAGTCCGGTTGGACGTACTAACAAATTCTCAAAAATGACGTTGGAGGCGGCTTATTGTAGAGAAATGAACACTCGATTCTCTGGCAACAGCTCTGGTGGACATTCCTGCAGTCAGCATGCCCATTGCATGATCCCTCAAAACTTGAGACATCTATGGCATTGTGTTGTGTGACAAAATGTCACATTTGAGAGCGGCCTTTAATTGCTCCCAGCACAAGGTGCACCTGTGTAATGTTCCTGCCGTTTAATCAGCTTCTTGATATGCCTCACCTGTCAGGTGGATGGATTATCTTGGCAAAGGAGAAATGCTGACTAACAGGGATGCAAAACAAATATGTGCACAAACTTTGATAGAAATAACCCTTTTGTGCGTATGGAAAAGTTCTGGGATCTTTTATTTCAGCTCATGAAACATGGGACCAACACTTTACATGTTGTGTTCATATTTTTGTTCAGTGTTTGTGGTTTAAGCCTACCCAAACGTACACGTCGTATCAACGTGATCCAACTTCATATCTCTCTCTCTGGAGTGCATGTGTGTCTATCAAGTTTCTACACTGGCTTTGGCTCTGGGGGTGTTGTCACTACTCGATAATGTCTTCAATCCTATCCCTTGTCAACACGGCTAAAACAAGCCGCCCTTGGGAAAATGTGTGAAAAGGTGAGAGCCCAATACTGACAAACAAACAATTTCTGATGGGAGGGGGCGACCATCTGGTAATTGGTCAAGGCGTGAGACAGATGAGACTCAGTGAAACAACATGGTTCTTCTCAAGAGATAAAGTGTATGCTCATATTGTGTTTTTGTTTGCTCTATTTACTGAATTAGGAATAAATCATCCCCATAAGTACCTACCCACAATGACAAGTAAAGTATTAAATAGATATTCATCTATCCCTAAACCGATCTACTTGCATCAAAAGTCTAGTGACGCAAAAAGGGCTGATCTTAACTTTTCCTGGACATAATATTTCCACCATCATTTTCTATGACCCAAAAGAACTTCTGGACATCAGAACAGCTATCACTAACCTCCATTTGGACGAGGACTTTTACTTCAATCAGTCGGAGACGAAAGACATAATGATTATCGCGGACCAGGCCCAAATCCCTGACACTCGAAGAAGGAGACAGCGTTGTGTGGGATACCTGACGAGACTCTGGATACCTCCCTGAAGAAAAAACTGGAAGAGTTCCATTCGAGACTATACTATCAATGTGATCTGAAGAACTGTAATATCCTATGTGTCTATGAGTCGCAGCTGAACAAGGACATGGTAAATGTGTGTCACTTTGTTAACAACTGGTGCACAATCTCTAATGTTAAGGAAGTCTCAAGTTTCTGCTCGCCTGAGTTAGAATACCTCATGATAAGCTGTAGACCAGATTATTTACAGAGAGAGTTTATCTATATTTTTCATAGCTACCTATTTGCTGGCACTAAGACCGCACTTTAAAAGCTGCATAGGGCCATAAGCAAACAAGAAAATGCTCACTCAAAGGTGGGGCTCCTAGTGACCACCGTCCATCATGCAGGAAAATTATAGTCCGTTTTACCCTAATTTCTACCAGCGTGCAACTAGAGTCTCGATCACCTTTACTCTACACACAGAGATGCATACAAAGCTCTCCCTCACCCTCCATTCGGCAAATCTGACCATAACTCTATCCTCCTGATTCCTGCTTACAAGCAAAAAAATTAAACAGGAAGTACTAGTGACATGCTCAATACGTAAGTCGTCCAATGATAAGCTACAGGACTGTTTCGCTAGCACAGACTGGAATATGTTCCTGGATTCATCCGATGGCATTGAGGAGTTTACCACATTAGTAACCGTCATCAATAATAAGTGCATCTATGACGTTGTCTCCACAGTGACTGTACGTACATATCCCAACCAGAAGCCACGGATTACAGGCAACATATGCACTGAGCTAAAGGCTAGAGCTGCTTTCATGTAGCTGGACTCTAATCCTGACACATATAAGAAATCCTGCTACACCCTCTGATTAACCATCAAACAGGCAAAGCGACAATACAGGACCAAAATCAAATCCTACTACACCAGCTCTGACAGTCGTTGGATGTGGTAGGGCTAGCATACTATCACAGATTACAAAGGGAAACCCAACCACGAGGTGTCCAGTGACTTGAGCCTACCAGATGAGCTAAATACCTTCTATTGGCACTTCAAGGCTAGCAACACTGAACTATGCATGAGGGCACCAGCTGTTGTGTTCACGCTCTCTGTAGCCCATGCGAGTAAGTCCTTTAAACAGGTTAACATTCACAAGGCAGCAGGGCCAGATGGATTACCAGGACACATACTCAGAGCATGCGCTCACAAGCTGGCAAGTGTCTTCACTGATATGTTCAGACTCTCCCTGACCCAGTCCGTAATACCTACATGTTTCAAGCAGACCACCATAGTCCCTGTGCCCAAAAATGTCAAGGTAACCTGTCTAAATGACTATCACCCCGTAGAACTCACATATGACATTCTTTGAAAAGCTAGTCATGGCTCATATCAACACCATCATCCCAGACACCCTGGAATCCACTCCAATTCACATACCGCCCCAGCACTGTCCGTTCTCAGATGGGAAAGGGCTGTGTGGAGTGCAATAGAGATTGCGTCATCTGTGGATCTGCTGTGGTAGTATGACAAATAACATTTTATTTTATTTGATCAATTGCAGACACTGGATTTCTGAATCGTGCTTTTGGAAGTGCATTGTACTGTACAGCAGCATGTCCTGGATAGAGGGAGTTCAAACACACTTCCGGAAGCTCTATCTGGAGACCTACTTACTGCAATTGATTGAATGCCATCCTCAGTATCTTATGACTGTTAGGAATGTTTTACATGCATTACGTAGGTGAGTTTGTGGTGTGCTAAAGGCCATTAACATAGCTGAGAGATGGTCTATATGCGAATGACGCATCACAAAGAACACACACATTTCACGATTTGAAGGCTAAATTATTACGCCAGCTTATCCCCAAATGTACCTAAGGATACACAGAGCACAATAGCTTCAGATATACCTAGACTGGCTATATATAAAAGTTGTCAAGTACTTTGTGCATAACCAGTGTGCTACCTTTCCCTTGAATAAGAACACAGAGGCTTGATGCAACTCTTCAGGTAATTACCGTTGAGAGGGAGAGGGGGTGGGAAGGGGGGGTTGTGTTGCAGTGCACTTGATGACTACTCCATGTTCTACCTATTTCCCATTTGAATAATTCTCTCTGCAGCTATTTGCGTCAATCAACGAGCCCCATCCCCAGGTTTCCCCACCCCATCCTCTCGTATCTGCAGAGTTAGAGTCGAGTTCTTCCCACCACCTTTTTTTCAGTAAATATTGAGATTCCACAATTGAATTTAATAAGGACTTTTTGACAGATTTTTTGGACCATTTTGTGGTACCTACCTCTTCTAGATTCATTTCATCTGGACTGTCCCAGGGTTTGAGATATTTTCCTGTGCGCTGTTTCTTCAGAGGCACCACCACTATGTAGTATCCCCTGGAAATGGGAGGAAAAGCAAGAAAACAACTGAATGACAAGGTATTTCAAGCTCTTCAAGGTCAAAGGTCATTGTCAGTTCACTCCATAAGATTTTTACAATACACCATTGTATTGTAAACAAAACAAACCAAGATCAAAGCTTTGAGCTTCATACACAAAAATGTATAGCTTCCCTGAGGAGCCTTATCCTGTAGGTGTAACAGGGTAGGAGGCGTTGAGGACAAGAGACAAAGATTACAAATGATCGCGCCATTAGCTAGTTACGCTAGCCCGTTATCATCAGAGAAGTCGGCGCACTGTTTTACCCGCGGGCTAATTAGTACCCCTCCGTGAGAGTGAGAAGAGGAGCTGGAATTAGAGGGATTTTCAACCCTCCATTGGGGCGACAAGGGAGATAAAGGCCTCTACCAGAGTTTTTTCAGGGCTTCTCCAGGCTGGGCACGGTGCTAGCTAGCGTTAGCCAGGAAGGCACTGTGGTAGGCTGATGGGAAGTTAATTAGCTTAAGCACTGGCATAGGGGAGAGTGGGCTCGAGTGCGTCCAGCAAGATCAAAACCCTAGATTGGTTTGAAGTGCCAGATCTGCGCATTGGTCTTTTGACAACCCAGAGCTTAGTTGGAAAGGCTGGAAGAGACATTACAAGGCTTAATACTGGGGAGTGGGTTAAATTGGATGGGAGAATTAATTGTGTCATCTTCTCTCTGATGAACAGAGAACAATAAGAACAGGCTTGATACAATGCAATTAATGTAATATACAGGGTACACTACAGAAAGTGATGACCTCTTCAGTGCTAATGTTCTGACCTTTCAAACAGTATTCAAAAATAAAGTGCCACAAAATCTGGCAGTGTCAAATCTTGCCCCTTTCACTTATTGAGAGGAAAAATAAGCTTAAATGGTATCCTGCTGATATAATTGAACCAAAGACGAGCTCAAGGTAAATAAATGGATTAGGGCAGCCACCGAGGTAATTGAATTAAGTAAATTCAAATTAGGCTAAATAGCCAGCTCTATAAATACAAGTCTGCAATTATCCATTAGCATTAGCGTTAGTTTTAATCCCCGCCACTCACCTGACTTTCTCTGAAGTCTGGACTGAGGGCAGCTCCACAGAGACCATGCCATCCAAGTTGGTCTTGCCAATCAGGTAGGGCTTGGTGCGCAGGATGTCCGGGGCGGTCATGGTGGAGACGCGGTGCTGGAGACCGCCGGCGCTGTTGCCCCGGTTGGTCAGCAGGAAGGAGTACTGCGTCCCGGCCTGTAGACCCGTGATAAGCTTCTGAGTGAGCTTGCCATCCACCTCCACGCTCTGGCCATTGTCATAGAGGATCTGGATTTGCAATGGTAGGAGAGCGTATGTGAATGTTGAGGAGATGCACTAATCCAACATTTGAGGTCTGTTTAGTCAGGGAAATGTCCGGACTTGTTCAGATATTTATGTGACTACTATATTTTTGGCTCATGTCACTTGATATTTTCTGGATCCTCGACCATTGTTATAAAAATATGGAAGATAATCAAAAAGCTCTTACTGTAAAAGGCTGAGCTGCGTTATAGTTGTCTGGGATCTCCCAGGTGAGGAGCACAGATGTCTTCATGGCAGCTTTCACATGAAAGTTTTTTGCAAACACTGCTAAAAGAAAGGGGGAGCAGATGATTTAGACACAAAACAAACATAACCCTCCTTAAAGGATTCCAGAGCAATAAACCTCTTACCTGAACATGTTTCTCTTTACAAGCAGTCTGAAACCAGCACTAGTGTGGTCTTAGCAGGGTTACAGCGCTGCCATCTTACCTTTGCTTTCTTTTATCTTACCTTTTTATTAACAGGAGCCCTTTATAATCTACAGACTCACCTTTGGCTTAGCTGACAACACATGGGACACATATACTTACTCCACCTGTTCATGATATCTTTCTTTCTTATTGGGTGGGAGGACTATGTATACATACAGCAGATTTTTTGACCAATCATGAGATCAGTAATCCCATTCTGTTTGTTCTTCTGCCACTAAAGCTTGACGAGGTGGTTGCTGTTGATGGTGGTTGTGGAGTGAAGTTGGATTGGGGTGCGGGAGGGGGAATTGGGGTGGGGTCCTACCTTGATCCAAGGGCTGTGTCCTGAACTGGACACTGGGACTATAAGGGCCGGAGCCCTTGCTGGTGAAGGCACACATTTTGATATCGTAAGTGGTGTCAGCCTTGAGGCCGTCCAGGGTGACGGTGGACTCTGGGGCGGTGATGAAGAGTTCTGAGGGACTCCGAGGGCTATTGATGTCCTTGTACTGCAGGGCATACTTCACGATAACGCCGTTGCGCTCCGCCAGTAACAGGGGATTCCAATTCACCTGAATGGTGGTGGTAGTGCCGCCCTCGGCCGCAATGCTTTGTGGGAAGCCACTAGGCACATCTTCAGGAGTGTTGATCTCTTTTACTGTCTCCTCGCCAAAGCCCACCTTGTTGCGGGCAGACAAGCGGAATGTGTATGATGCCCCCTTGTGGATCTCTTTGGTGGTGTAGTGGTTCTCGCGCTCAGGGAACTCGATGATGGTCAGGGGGTCGACATCTTTGCGGCCAAAGCGAAGGCGGTAGCCTTGCAGGGGGCCGTGGGTTAATGTTGGAGGGTGCCACTGGAGGAGGGCAGTGCCCATGTTGGTAGGGCTGACCATGAGTCGTGGTTTTTCAGGTACTAAGAGACAAAATAACAAATTCAATACAAATTCAATACAAATACCGACAGACATTATGACAATTTTGAGAGGATGATGACAACCCAAGCCATAATCCCTGACATAGCAGAATCTGATCTCCTTTCCAACTGATAACAGTGTTAAGGGTTACCACTGGCTGATGTTGTTATGTGTAAAGTGTTAAGCCACCAAGAGAGCAGTATATAGCTAACACCCTGTTTGCATAAATGCTAATGCTGTTTGCTTTGATACCTACCAATATGGCCTCCCTTTTAAGCATTTACTGAGTAAAGGCTCCCATCCTCTCCCCAACACACACACACACACACACTAGCCATCTGTATCTGTACGCCAGGCAGGTGCGGCATGAAAGGCTTTTCAGACGGATTAGACGACAGCGCAATTATGTCTCACACACACAGCAAAGTATTTCTGAATTGCCATTTGGATTCTGTCATGCTGCTCTCTCAAAAGAAACCAATGAGAGCTGAACAGACCATCGGGCTGCCTTCAATTTGGAAGTATTTTTCTTCCCCCATTTCCCCACCTCATTTTTTCATTAGTTCCTTAACCCCTGTGAGCATTCCAATGTCAGAATGGGGGGGTGAGCAGAATTACAATTGTTGTTATAATTGAGGTGGCAATTAGCCACATTCACACTTTAATAGCCGTGGGCGGAAAGGTTTGCTTAGCACAATTTTTTTGGTCTTCCTTTCACTGGGTGCAATTTCACAGCTTTCTACAGTACAAATGCATTTTTTGATGATCACAGGGTACATTAACAGCGGTGACAGGTCCCTTACCTGCGCCAGTGGTGGTGATCAGCTTGGGCTTGCTGCGAGCGCCGTCTCCCTTTGTCGTGTAGGCTGCCATGGCAACCGAGTACGTGCTCTCAGCCTGCAGCTCTGAGATGACCATTTCCTGTAGAAGAATAGCGATTTGTATTTGTTTTACTCTTGCTTGAGATTTTACTGCAATTTGGGCATAAGAGGGGGAGTGTTTAGGGATGTTGTGTAATATTAGGATAATCATACAAAGGACCAAACTAATGTACATTTGTGTACATGAATTTATGCTGTAACTCATTGATTCAGAGGACATACATTATCTCACAGATATTATCTCACTAAATAGCAAATAACTGACAATGAACATGGTTGGTAAAAAAAACGGCCCTGTTATATAGTATTTAAAACTATAGCCTAGTTGCCACATCATCCTTCGCTCCATGCATACGATCTGGACTGGTGGACCATAAGCCTAAAGTTTCATCAGTCGTATGTACAGGATACACATGGTATACATTGTCCAAAGAAATGCTTACTTGCACCCCATGCATTGAAAAGGAGAGGGTGTAAGTAGTGCAGTACCAATGGTACCTTATTATCATCTTATGAATTGTGATGTGATCGGCTCTGCAATAAACTAGGTTCCCCAATCAAAAAGCTTGCTTATTATAATCCAAGATGCTAAGAAACAATGCATAGCCTCGTAATATTGAATATGGATTCCTGCTAGTCATGCCATTCCACTTCAATTTACAAGTACAAAACAAGTAGTGTATGTTTTGTCTTTTTGTCTTAGTGGGATTCAGAGGAGTCAGGAGGTGATGTGAGGTTCATAACAATCAAAAGCAAGTGGAGGTCATGAACAGAGGAGCCAGAGCATGCAGGGGAACGAAGGAGGAACGGGATTAACACTGTATCAGGTCTCTGTATCTACTCACATGTTCAGTTGAGTCATCATATTCCCACTGATTACGATTTGAGATGAGTGGAAACAAGAAACAAAACAAAACAAAGACTAAGTACAGAGTCACCGGTCACTAGTAAGATAGTAGAGACTAGAAAGAGTTGTTGAGTAGTTGCCACAGACAAGACACATACTGTATATCATACTGACTGATGATTTTACCCTTAAGAGATGTCATTCACTGACCCGCAATAAGTTCTTGATTATGTCAGTTCCATTGCATTTACAGATGTGTGATCCATTGGATCTAAATGAAGGCCCCAAAGCTCCTGTGATTGTCTCAACCAGATATTGAGAGTAACATAGGAGCAGTCACATACTGTGTAGGTCTATTCATAGACATGTGTAGACAATGTGTATTTTATCATAGATATACTCAATGGGTTTCAAAAGGTCCTGAGAACAATTATACTGAACAAAAATATAAACGTGTTGATCCCATGTTTCATGAGCTGAAATAAAATATCCCAGAAATGTTCCATACGCACAACAAGCTTATTTCACACAAAGTTTGTGCACAAATTTGTTTACATCCCTGTTAGTGAGCATTTCTCATTTGCCAAGGTAATCCATCCACCTAACAGGTGTGACATGTCAAGAAGCTGATTAAACAGCATGATCATTACACAGGTGCACCTTGTGCTGGGGACAACATAAGGTCACTCTAAAATGTGCAGTTTTGTCACACAACACAATGCCACAGATGTCTCAAGTTTTGAGGGAGTGTGCAATTGGCATGCTGACTGCAGGAATGTCCACAGAGCTGTTGCCAGTGAATTCAATGACAGTTTATGGTAGAGGAACTGTCTCCAACATCGTTTTAGAGAATTTGGCAGTACGTCCAACTGGCCTCACAACCGCAGACCACATGTAACCATGCCAGCCTAGGACCTCCACATCTGGCTTCTTCACCTACGGGATCGTCTGAGACCTGCCACCCAAAAAGCTGATGAAACTGAGGAGTATTTCTGTCTATAATAAAGCCCTTTTCGACGTGAAAAACTCTGATTGGCTGGGCCTGGCTCCCCAGTGGGTGGACCTGGATCCCAAATGCGTGGGCATATGCCCTCCTAGGGCCACCCATGGCTGTGCTCCTGCCCAGTCATGTAAAATCCATAGATTAGTGCCTAATGAATTTATTTCAGTTGACGGATTTCCTTATATGAACTGTAACTCAGTAAAATTGTTGAAATTGTTGCATGTTTCGTTAATATTTTTGTTCAGTATTATTTGTGTCATAAGGTTTAACCATATCATAAAAATGTGTGGTTTTAACATCACTTTATACTGCTTAGTAGCATATCCTTTATGTAATTTTACCCTGGCAGGAGTGACTCTTATCCTCTGCTATCCTTGTGTCAACTAACGTCTCAAGGCGAGAGGATGTGCGAGTTTGGAGAGGGAAGCGGAGGAGGAGGGTGCTTACCTGCGCATCCTCGATCAAGATGTCCTTGATGCCTGGCTGTCCCATGGGTTCCCCATTAACCATCCTGACATAGTGCACCTGGTACCCTCGAATCTGCCCGTGCTGCTTGGTGGGCATCGGCGAGCGCCAGATCAC
Organism: Oncorhynchus clarkii lewisi; assembly: GCF_045791955.1. NCBI lineage: Eukaryota > Metazoa > Chordata > Actinopteri > Salmoniformes > Salmonidae > Oncorhynchus > Oncorhynchus clarkii. The sequence continues at coordinate 23,183,871 of NC_092155.1, read as the reverse complement.
TTTAATTGATGTGGAGTTGACAGCCTCCACCTCGACTTTACGAGGTGGGCCGCTGGGAACTGGAGGAACACCATGGGATAAAAGAAAGAAGGTCAAGATTATAGAGGACCCCTTCTCCCCGTTTTAATTCCTGTCCAACTCCAAAGAGCAAAATGCTGAGGTGAAAAAATCTAGAAAAGGGGAGCGAGCATACTGCAACAAGCACTGTATGACATCAATATTTCAACAACGGCACGGGAAAAGAAAAACAAACCCAAAAACAGGTCTGACAACTGACCTAATCTGGAAACATCAAAAAAATGGAAGTAGTGGATTAAAAACATGGAATAAAAATGTGTTTGTCAAAATAGAAAAGAGCCAAAGGGAATGCTTCAAAAGTTTGAAGCACCCTGCAAGAATTTTGGCTATGAAGCGTGAAGAAAAAATGAAATTGAAAAAAAATATTGTGGTTTTAGGCCATTAAAAATATACCTTCCAAAGTGTGTCCTTTCCACTGTCCATAACTTGCCATTCAGTCAAGTTTATAAAAAAAAAGTTAAAACTAAAAGTTTTTTTCTCATAAAAAAGTTTTTTAAATGACAGTTTGGGACTGGAAGTCAAAAGGCCTGAAGTGCTTCCGTGCAGGAGAAAAATGCCATACCATATGTTGAAATTGAGTAAAAGCACAAAAGGATAAAGGCTGAAAAATACTGACAAAAAGTTAATTGAGATTTACAAAAAAGTCAGTCGCAGTCTGTTTAGTAAAAAAAACTAAGTTGCATGAGAGTTAGGAGTCAGCTTTGTTAGAAACAGGAGGAAGAAGCAGGGAGGGACGCTAGGTCAGAGGGACTGTAGATGCTGTTAGACAGTATCTAAAGGGGGTTAGAGGTTAGAGGGTGGACTGGATTTGCAACAGGGCAGCGGTTTCAGAAAAACATACCATCCTCCTCGGTGCGAATAAGTTGTGGTAAACTTTCAGGTCCTTCACCGACATCTGTGTGAGCAGTCACTGTCACACGGTATTCGGTCCATTTTTCCATGTTTTCCAAGAGGTACTGGGCGCTTTCGGGAGGGATGTCGGATATTTGTCGGATGGTGGTGTCCTCCCCTTCAGTGGCAGCGTATTGGATGGCATACTTGGTTATGATCCCATTCTGTAACTCCGTAGGGGGCGGCCGCCAACTTACCAGGATATTGGTGGAGCTGGGGCTAGAGCACTTCACATCCTGAGGTGGGGCTGAGGGCTCTGATTGGAGGAGTGGATTTGAGGACGAGCAGGGTTTTGTTTGATTGGATCAACCATTTCAGTTGGGGTGTTGTTTTATTTTGTTTGTTTCGAGGGGTTTCACAGGTAGGTTGAAGTTTTTTGGGGTTGGGATGATGGTGGTGGAAACGAACAAACAATAAAAAAAGGGAAAGGGAAAATAAATATGACATAAAATGAGGACGAACCACAAGGACTGAAACAATGTTTGCAAAGAAATGGTATCAAAGGTCAATGAGGTTTCCCAAATTAACACGAGACAAAAGGCAAAGACAAAAGACTAACACTTTTTAAAACAAGGTCAACTCAATAAATAAAATCACACACACTGAGGATGTATGGATGGGGTTGTCATGAGATAATAGAACACCTTCCATATAGGTAACCTACCTTTGTAAATAATACCTTACATATTCTTTCCTAAAAGCTGTTATCAGTCTAGGGCTTCATATCTTGGATTTATAAGCATGACTAAAACTCACATTTAATATAAACGTATCCAATTACTGCTCAGTAAAAGTTCACTGGATCACATAAAATCCAAATAAAATCAAACAAATATCAAACATTGGGCAAGCAGTTACCACGAATCCAAAAACATAAAGGTTGATGCTTCAACTCTAGCGAAGTGTAAAAAGTTGTATTGGTCACCAACCTTTCCGAAGCCTGTTGGTTTGTGGTAAAAGCCTGACTGTACAGCAGAGAACTTCCCAAGGAGATATGAATGACTTTTCAAAGTCTCAATGCAGACATCTTTTCTTGGTACCTCCCATCGAGTTTGGACTTTTTGAACTTAATACCTACCTGTTCTCTGTTCTCTTGTTTGTCTTACACAGACCTCGGGTTTATTTTAAATATCTAAATACACTATGTTTTTGTCCTTAGCTTTCAATTTGGTGCCTTGACAAATTGGTCAATACTTTAGTAATTTCAATAAACCTGAGGGCTTATTGTGTGTAAAATAAGGTAATTCTCTATCGTCAGTGATACTACTTGCTTTTGAGCTTTCTACAGTATTTGTAGTCTATCCAATTTTGTATGTTATTCTTTTGTTAAGGGGTTGGCATCACCAATGATTAATTATACTGAGAAAGGGAAACTCCACTGACCTCCAGATAAAAGGTGCAGAATTGTATTTCCATAGAAAGCTCAGTCTCAATATGCAAATATTCTGACGTGGCTGACACGCAAAGTCAAGAGACAAGGCTTTTAATAGTGGGATAACATGCCCTTCCCCTAATCAAAACTGTCAGACAGTCAGACAAAGAGAAAATTGAAATTGAAATGAATAATTCACATATCTATTATTGGCCTTAGTTGGGATGTTTTGCACATCAAAGGTGTTGAAGAGGAGTAGCTTCTGTAGAAAGTGTGACCTTGTCAGTTGACTTCACAGGAGAGCCCTGGTGAACGCTGTCCATGCAGCTATTTGAAAGTGAATAGGTGCATGGTCAGGTTCCAAACACCCCGTTTCAGCTCCAATCGCTGCAGAACTTGTCAATTTTCAAAGTCACCCACCTCTTTCGATTACATACATTTTTTTTATTAAAAGTCATCCACCTCTTTCAATGACATTTACTTTGTATCATGTCATGAACATGTTTTTGGCAAAAGGTTGTGGAATTAGCATTTGCAATTCTAAATTGGCAAAGGTAGATGCGTTTGAAAATTTATTTGATTTTTCTCTCTCCAAGGTGTTTCCACATCCAGTGGTAAACTGTCTGGCCAGAGATTAGATATGGAAGAGGACCTACGTGTTTGAGGGGTTTCTGCAGAGATCTCGTTGGTGTAGGCTCCGATACCATGCTTACTGCGCGCGGCTAGCTGGAAAGTATAAGTAGTGAAGGGTTTCAAGTCCTTCAGCAGGTATGTGGTGGTTGGTTCAAAGCTGATTCGTTTCTGTTGAGATAATGGTATGTCATCAGATCAGAGCATTAAGAAAAAGGTATACCATTGGGTGTAAGATACATTGGGCCAGTATAGCTAGCCATATATTGAATATGAGAAACCAGTTACCTCCTCCTTGTCGTCCCCCTTCTTGTACAGAAGTTCATATCCCATGATTTGATTGTCTTGTCCGGTCTGTGCAGGGGCTATCCACGATAGTAGTATACTTGTTTCGGATTTGGCTTCCCCTTTGAAGTCGGTCGGTTGAGAGGGGACTGGGAAAGCAATACAAATACACATTTGGTCCACTACACCAATGCTACTCATTGTCACTTCCATCGTACCTCTGCTAAAACATATTTGACGAGTGCTGCTGCTGGTACTGCTGTGGCTACTTTTACTAATAATAACATTGGTAGTAACCTGTTATTAATACATGATTTCTATTACCTGTTATTGCTACTATTGCTTTATATATTTGAATGAAGTAAACAAGGCCCCAATCTTGTTTATTAAACTGTGATTTCTGTCATTCAGAATGGCAAATTAAAAAGGAAATTGCTTGGCACTCAAGAGCCAAAAGAGATTTGAAGTGTTTACAGCTGTGGTCAAAGATGAGGAGACTTTTATCTGACTAACAGGACAGAGTGAGTGAAGTGTTTTCCCAGAAAGACACTTAGCTGTCGAATTAGCCTGTTGATACTCTCCATTGCAGAGTTGGTGCTTGTTTACTCATAACTCAAACATTGCAGAGCTTCAGCTCCTACAATAATGTATCGACTAGCTCACATACAGTTAATGTTATTGTCCATGCTTTGGTCCAAACAAAATCACACAAAAAGCCGGCTACACACAGATCTTACCCCCCGTCTTGGCAATGATCTGGAGATCTGCAGACAGAGGTCCATCGCCCACCGACGTGTAGGCCAGGACCTTAATGTAATAGGTCTTGTTAGGGATGAGGCCTTGAATAGTGAGGAAGTTTGACCCACGCACTATCTGCTTCTCCCACAAGTTGACGTGCTGGGCAGAGTCCATGGTGTAGTACACACGGTAGCCCATAATCTGCCCATTGGCCTCCTCTGGTTCGTCCCAGTGGATGATGGCTGTGGTGGCACTGAGCATACGACCCCTGACCTGCCTGGGCGCCGTGCTAGGTGCCTGCTCGGCCGTCTTGGCTTCGATGCCATCGCTGGGCGGCCCACGCCCGATGTTGTTCACCGCCACCACTCGGAACTCGTAGTCCGAGTAGGGACTGAGGCCGCCCACGCTGTATCGAGTGGTGGCCACGCCGTCGATCTCCTTGTATGTGTCCTCTGAGATCTTGGACTTGTGCTGGATGATGTAGTAGGAGACTGGCTCAGGGTTGCCTGAGTCCCATGTCAGCGTGATGCTGGTGGCCGTGCGCTCCGTCACCAAGGGAATGCCGGGCGGCTTGGGCAATGCTGGAATAACAAACAAATACGATATGATTTAAAATATGCATGCTCAATATACATGGTTAATCTACAAATGACTATAATGTACAAATAACAGTTGTGGGCCAAACACTAGGCTAAATTCCTGTGGAATAACACCGCTATTTATTTGTTATAAAGAAGAGAATATTGGTAACTTATTGGTGACTTATCCAAGGAAAACGGGATAACCTCACGTGAAACTTATAATAACTAACAATAGACAGAAGCCTTGAACATTTCATATGAATTCCTCAGGCATTATCAAATTTACACGAATAGGCTGGCTGTGCAACGATAACGATAATAGCATTCCTACCCTTCATACTGTAGATTTATTTTCAGACTGTACATTATAAAAGGTCATATTTGTTTTAACCTTGCCTTACTTATTAGTATGCCACGTCAGTGCATTATAACCATATTTGAACTATTGTAAAACTGATAAAGGGCCAAAAGTCCTGGAAGCCTCCCAAGTACAACAAAATACGTGCTTTTCTCTGCTGTTACACCGGTGGCATGAATTGAAAGACATGAGAGCGATGGATTGTCGTTATATGCCACCTCTAATCTCTCTCTCTAGTATGCAGCGGAGGAGATATGATTACACTCCGATAAGAACCCTGCCTTCTGAGAAGACCAAACAATACCCACTGTGCACGCACGCACGCACGCACACACACACAGGGTTCTTTAGCTGTCATCAGGTCGAACCCTTTTGGGTTCCATGTAGAACCCTCCATGGAAGTGTGGAAGGGTTCTACATGGAACCCCAAAAGGTTCTACCTGTAACCAACATGGGTTCTTCAAAATGTTCTCTCATGGGGACAGCCAAAGAAAACACTTTTTTTGGGGGGGGGGGGGTTGAGCTTTGGTGTTTAACTCCCCTGGTTGAAAGATAACCCTTTCACTGATTCTCAGTCTAGCATCTAATGCACTGAGGCTGATGTCAACACATCCCAGGCTTTAGGAACCCTCCTTCTGAGGCCAACAAAACATGACAGGAAGAAGTAAACAGGTGCTACCTTTCACCGTGATCTGCGCCACCGCCTCAATAACCCCGAGAGTGGACATGGCTACGCAGGTATAGTTGTTAGACTGGCGGACGTCAGTGAGCTCCAAAACGTTTCGCCCTATGGGCATGTCGTCCTCGGGCGTCAGGTCTTCGGCTCCCAGCATCCATTTGACGTAGGGCATGGGGGAGCCCACAGCCACACAGGTGATGTTGACGCTGCCTCCAGGCATGATCTCATTGTCAGTAGGCGGGATGGAGAACCGCGGGGGCACCCGGCGCACTACAGAAGACAGAGGGTAGGGGTAACAACTTATACAAGCTGCACAAGGCCAAGGTTTCCCATCAACGGCCGAGAAAAAAAGAAACTCATAAGTTATATACAAGGATAACAAATATATTTACAACTTGCCAGAAATGTTACTTTTATATCTAATGTAATATATTTAGACATGGATCTTTTATTCTGTGATGGTTGGATGGAGAGTAAAACACACAGTTTCACACACAACTCGGTCCAGGCCTAGCAGGGCTCAGTGATGGGACTAGCTACGGACTAACAATCACAAACACCATGCATAAATGATACCATTCATACAGATATAAAGAGAACAGCACAGAGGAACTGGAGGGTCGACAGCATGCCAGAGTGAAGTGATCAAGAGAACAACTTCAATGCTGCGTTCTTCCAGTTGATGTGGCGTAAATGTGCCGCGTCACATTCTCACATCACACATACAGATGCTCCGTGGTGGAGACACATCCAACTATGGTACAAGTACATGGAATATGGTGCAACTCTGCTTCTCAGATCAAAAAAGTGGATACACGTTCCAAAATAACCACGTTCGAAGTAGAAACTAAAACCAAATCAAAATTTGAAACCGATCCAAAAACAAATTGATTGAAAATAAATGATGCAGCACTATGCACATGGGAAGATACAAGGCCGGGCCTGTCATGGGGGCTTGGACTCTCTGTCATGCACATGGGAAGATACAAGGCCGGGCCTGTCATGGGGGCTTGGACTCTCTGTCATGCACATGGAAAGATACAAGGCCGGGCCTGTCATGGGGGCTTGGACTCTCTGTCATGCACATGGGAAGATACAAGGCCGGGCCTGTCGTGGGGGCTTGGACTCTCTGTCATGCACATGGGAAGATACAAGGCCGGGCCTGTCGTGGGGGCTTGGACTCTCTGTCATGCACATGGAAAGATACAAGGCCGGGCCTGTCGTGGGGGCTTGGACTCTCTGTCATGCACATGGGAAGATACAAGGCCGGGCCTGTCGTGGGGGCTTGGACTCTCTGTCATGCACATGGAAAGATACAAGGCCGGGCCTGTCGTGGGGGCTTGGACTCTCTGTCATGCACATGGGAAGATACAAGGCCGGGCCTGTCGTGGGGGCTTGGACTCTCTGTCATGCACATGGAAAGATACAAGGCCGGGCCTGTCGTGGGGGCTTGGACTCTCTGTCATGCACATGGAAAGATACAAGGCCGGGCCTGTCGTGGGGGCTTGGACTCTCTGTCATGCACATGGAAAGATACAAGGCCGGGCCTGTCGTGGGGGCTTGGACTCTCTGTCATGCACATGGGAAGATACAAGGCCGGGCCTGTCGTGGGGCTTGGACTCTCTGTCATGCACATGGAAAGATACAAGGCCGGGCCTGTCATGGGGGCTTGGACTCTCTGTCATGCACATGGAAAGATACAAGGCCGGGCCTGTCATGGGGGCTTGGACTCTCTGTCATGCACATGGAAAGATACAAGGCCGGGCCTGTCGTGGGGGCTTGGACTCTCTGTCATGCACATGGAAAGATACAAGGCCGGGCCTGTCGTGGGGGCTTGGACTCTCTGTCATGCACATGGAAAGATACAAGGCCGGGCCTGTCGTGGGGGCTTGGACTCTCTGTCATGCACATGGAAAGATACAAGGCCGGGCCTGTCGTGGGGGCTTGGACTCTCTGTCATGCACATGGAAAGATACAAGGCCGGGCCTGTCGTGGGGGCTTGGACTCTCTGTCATGCAAATGGGAAGATACAAGGCCGGGCCTGTCATGGGGGCTTGGGCTCTCTGTCATGCACACAAGCACATAGCTGGCTTGGAAAGGCCACCATGGTTGGGAATGGGAAGGAGAGAGGAGGATTGAGAGGTAAAATAAATAGTAACACAGACATACAAAAAACAGATATCAAACATGGGGAGGGTGCCTAGGGTTAGGCTGGCAGCTTTGGGTTGCACGGAAATAAACACGACTGGCTATTATTAAGATAGAGTTGCCAGGGCAGGACGAATGGACAGCGTCACTGAACAGATATGGGGAGGTGCTACAGTGTGACAGGAGAGGACAGGGAGAGGCAAAGGAGTCATCTTAACACAAATCACAATGTTTTCTGAGGTTTGACTTAGGTAGTTAACCACACATGATTCAAACACACCATATAAGGTAAGAGGATTTAAGGGACAGGGACTGGAGAAGGGGTAGAAGAATACAGGAACTGGGTTTGGATTTTAATACATTTCTAAGGAGGAATGATATTAAAGGAACGAAGTCAGTGTTACTGCTTATAGTACTCAGAATGAATAAAGGCCCCAATAGACCAATCTCCTTGGATACTCAGAGACGTAATGGTGGGAGTATTTGGGGAATGTTGTTTGCTCTTCCATGCGCCTTGGAAAGATGAATCACTCTGGTGCTTTGGCGGTGAACCTCGGTGATACTAATAAAGAGTGAAACACTCCCATCTTCCCAATCACTTTTAATTAAAATTAAACAAGCTTCTCTCTCGAATATGGGGCACAAAGATGAGCCTTGACTAATGTAATGGCAAGAGCCATTGGATTTTCTCGCTGTATGTGGCCATTAATATACATTAACATGATGTGATGTAAAACTGAGCATTAGCTAAAATAGCATTTTTTGCTAATAGCATTGTTGGCTAATAGCATTGTTTGCTAACGCTGCAAGCCTGAATCTACATGTAGCATTACCGAACGTGTTCAACCGCATTCACATTTCATACAGCACATTCTGCTAAGCAGATTGTTCCTCTCCAGAGAGAAGGAATTTCAGAGAACTCCTTGCATTATTAAATACAACTTATAACTCGCTTAATATTTAATTAATATCCAATTGGATCACAATCCACCAAGACATAATATTATCATACTCATTTGAATATCATTACATTTGTCAAGTCTTGCGCCTATTGCTACAAATACATTATGCTTTCATCTCACAAGGCTATGCTACCTTAACAGCTGAGAGCTAGACCTCGCCACTGACTATAACAAAGGAGAATTTAAATATATATATTTCTCTGACACTATGACGAAGAGCAATAGAGGGAACATTTTCATCCAGTCTTAGTTAGTCAAATGGCTGCTCAGTGGGAATTCTTTGCTCATTTTCATGTGCCTAGGCAGGCCGCAGAGTGTGGCAGCGCTTCATTCCAGGAGCCTGTAGTGATAGAGGACACCCTTCCTGCTCCGGTGCTGCGGCTCAAGTTGGCGCTGTGCTTTTTTGTGCCGCCTGCCGTTGTCACGGCGTTGACCTGAGTTACCAAGCAGGAACACTAACAAGCTACGGACACCGAGGGGCGGGGGCAAAGGGTAGGGGTGAGGCTGAGAACGGAGGTGGGGGGGGGGGGGGGATCTCTAGCTTGAGCATAAACAGGTCACCATGCAAATACTCCCGAAGATGCAAATATTATCCCACACCCTCCCACCACACTAAAGCTGCACTACCCCTTCCATTACATGCACCACTTTTTGGACAGTCAAGCATCGTAGCCAAGACCAAGGGAATTCCTCATGGAAAGAAATGTACTGAGCAACTAAGCAGAAACAATAATAATACAAGGCTATAAATAATAATGAACCAAGGAGAGAACAAAACGAGAGAGAAAAATGGCACGCAGGTGCAACTACTGTACATTCACTTCATTTGTATTCTTGAGACTTTGAGATTTTTGTATTTTTTTTTACGGTTGCAATAAATGAGTTTCTTTAGTTTCAGTTTTGTAAGGCGGTATAAAAGTAAAAAAAACACCAACCTTCTCGCAGCTCTGAGGGATGTAGGGGGTTTGATGCAGAACACAATGAAATGAGGAAAGGAGAAGAAAACAAGGGAAACACAGAGAGAGTAAAAAGGCCATGTTCAAGGCGTTCAAAATGCTACTGTGAAGGACGTCCTGTCACATGGGGACAGGGAGTCCGCTGCATCGCCCTCATACCCTGGTTTAGAGGCAGACGTCTTAACTAGCACCACTTCAACATGTTAAGCATTTTGAGGGTTGAAATCATTTGCTATGTTTAGCATATAATACAATCCTATCCCAGTCATGTGGTTGGCTTGTATCGAGTGCAAAGGATGAACATATATGTGCTATGTGTAGGTTGGGTTTTACATACAAATGTTCTGCATGTTGAAAATGTGAGCGATGCAAAAAGTCCTAATATGATATCCAGAAAGATATCGCTGTTCAATTTGGTCAATATCCACTTTCACTTTGTTCCACCCAACAAAATATCTGTTAACTCATCATTATTCAGTATTCTAAGTATTGTCATTGACTGTGATTTAAATGAATGATCTGTGATGATACTGCAAACCACAAGACTCGAACAGAATTAGAGATACGTTTTTAAAGAAAAATAGCTACAGCTGGCAATTAAAATATTCATATTAAATTCATGAAAAACGATTTTACTTAAAATAATAATAATATCCAATGGTGTTCAAAGATTGATATAAAAATTTAACAATGGCCTTAATCTTATCAGTAAACACACAATAATATTATTACAATGGACTTAAACTATGTAATGTGACTTTCACATCAAAGGCCGAACCTCAAGACAGTTCATGATAATTGGAACAAAGATTTGTGATAGCTCAAGAAGGTGCTATGAAGGCCACAATAGAGTGTTACCTTTCAAGGAAGTATCACTTATAAGAAAATCAGCAAATAAATGTATGTGCTGATGCTATCACCATTCACTTAAACATTTACATTGTTGCAAAAAAATAGCTGATTTTCAACATGTGGTTAAAAGTCATTATTTAGAAAATCTACATTTATCTGATAACTACATACAATCACTATTAAATATAATCTCAGCACTTTTAAAACTGTATTGACAAAGAGTTAAAGGTGTCCTTCCAATGTTGCTCAAAAGAGAAAAAAGAAAATAAACAGATCAGAGAGGATCTGTTACTATGAACAGAGGGGATTGGTGGAGGGATTTTCCACCCGTTTCCCCTCAAGGTACATTTGGGAGTAAAAGGCAATTAGTAGGTAAAACACACCAAGCAGTCAAGTCATTGGAGTTAGATAGGAAAAATAACAGAAAAACAGAAAACAGAACACACAGGTTCAAATCAGTGCAGGTAGGTCAAATAGAACAAAAGAGCTATACTTACAAGTACATCACTGGACACGGACATTTGGACTGGATCACTAACTCCAATACCCCAAATTACCCCGTTTTGAACACCCATCTCACCAGTTGTACAATAATATACCATACCAAATACCACTTTAATGTTTTCTTCTATTTATTTTTTCTTATCAGAATGTGGGTAACCTGCTTCCTAAGGAGAATACCGTTGTTGTTTTGTTGTCACTTTCCTACCTCTGACATATAGATTGGCGGGGGCAGAATAACGGGTTCCATCGTTGTTGGTGGCGACGCACTCGTACTTCCCCTGGTCGGACTCTTCGCTCTGCTCAATCTGGAGGGCGCCTGCGTGGGAATAGAAGGTAGGTGCCGGACACCATTGGTTTAGTGTCAGCCATTTTTAATATAGTTAACAAACTTTTTATTTTATTTTTTAAACTTGCTTGACTGGTCAGGGGCCAAAATGTTATTGAAGCCCCCTCACACCTAGACTTGCTCTTTTTATGAATCGATGAGGGTACATCGTAAAATCGGCTACCATTGTAACTAACGTAGAGGGATTTTTTTTGTATCTGTAGGGATCATTTGCACAGAGGATAGTTTACTTCACCATTGACCAACACAACCTTATTTGTTTCGCAAATAGTCATTCTTCTTGTAACTTGGACAGTTTTCCCCTAACATTACCCCAGCCTGATATATCAAACGTGTGACATCTTTATTACATATTTTCTGTAATTATAAAAAGACTAGTGTATTACATCAATCATGGATAGTTTTAGTCAGATAGCTTTACTATCAGGCCTACAGAAATCTTAGGGGAACAAATAAACATTTAACAACCATGGAAAAATATTTAACATTTAACATTTACCTCATTGTTGACATCAGAGGATAAAAACCAACCTACATACATGTTGCAGGGTCTAAAAAGGCACTCAACTTTAATACCAGTGTGAAAATATGTCATAGTATAGCTCGACTTTGAGGGATAGGGGCAAGCCCTGCAATGTACAACATTTCACCGGACTGTCAATATGGGGATGAGTGAAACTGCTTCAAGGAAGCATGGATCAAACAAAAGAGGTTTACAGTATACAAAAGCAGCATAACAAGGGAGGACAATTAAAAAATTAATTTGGGTATGAATTTTAGCATATTCAATCACAGATCTAATATCAATCAAATAAATTTAGGACTTCCTCTAGTCAAGGTCGGTTAGAAAAATGCAGCACTTACAAAAAAAATGGAGAAAAAAAATGCTGCTGAGATATGTGAAAAAATACTCATCATAATATCGTATAACCAATATATCACCCTCTGTCACAAAATGTTTGACATGCAGATCTTGTCCAAAGAGCAAGAAATGTATGTCGGCACAACTTACAACCTTTTGACAACCCTTAGCTGAAAAATAAAATGCAATTGTATTAGAAGACAAAATTCAAAATGGTGGCCTTGATCCGACAAGAAGGCAACCAACCACTGCGTTAGCTTGTGAAAGCTACAAAAGACACCCATAAAAATCCACCAATGGGATCCGCAGTGTGGTGTCATATGACCAGGGGAAAAATGGCTTATGCATCAATCACTCTCCAATTCCCAAACGGCAAAAATGGACCCGCCAGGTCCTCGCCAGACTCAACTGTTTGCCTTCCCCCAAACCCTGAAGAATAAAAAAACGTCAAAAAGTAAAATAGCCTTCAAACCCAAGAAAAGTAAGAAAAATAGGTGAAAGAGGAAAAAAGCACCCGTAGAAACTTTATCAAAAAAGTAGTTGTTTGGGCTTTTTTTTACACAAGGTACAGGAGAGGAAAGCAAATAGAATAAATAAAAAAAAGGCTTGCAAAGATAGAAAGAATTCTTTGGGAGAAAAAAGCAGAGTAAAGGAAATGTTGTCTTCAGCATGCCTGCGTGATTCCACAGCATCTGTGCATAATTTTAGTGCTGAACAAGAGCAGCTAAGGGGGAAAAATGTTTGGTTGTTTTAGTTGGACAAAAAGAGGGACACATGAGCGCTATGGCCAAAAAGAAAACAAAAAAATGAAAGAACAATTAGAGTTTGAAAAAAAAGTTGTCATTGGATATGCTTCTTTGAGCCGGAGCAAGCATATCACAACTGAGTTTTTTGAAAAAAGGCTCTTCAAATCAAAATTCAAAGGAGGAAATAAAGCATAGACAAAAAATGGAGATTGGATGGAGTCAACAGAACAGGACAAATAAGAAGGAAGGTCGATAATGGGAACAAAATGGGATTTGGAGTCGGGAAACAGGACAAAAATGAAGGCGGACGGGCGGATGAATGGGGCGACAGCAAGAATGAATTTGTTTTGTTCATTCTGTGAACATCAGTTCAGCACTCTTACCTCTTATTGGTGTACCACCTGGGTGGATAATATGAATGCAAATAAGATTAGAAAGAAGAATCATTAGTAGGAGAAGATACAGGCTGGGGGCTTTGGAAGAAGAATCAAATTAGACTTAACAGAGTACGCAAATAAAGCGGACTAGAGGAAAGAGAAATGAGAAAGAAAGAGAGAGCTAGAAAGAGAGAGAACTCTGTACTCTATTGGCAAAAAAAGACAGGATTCATCTTAGGAAGGTATCATAGGTCAGAGAAGGTCAGAGAACGTTGTACAGTGGTGTGCCACAGGGGAAGTGCCATTTTGGAAGTGGCATGGATTCTGAAGACCATCTACTGAAGGGAAGGCTTGGAAGAGTTTGAATATGAGAGGGAAGAGACTCGTTTAAGAGACCTGGAACCCTTTAGCTTGACCTAGTAATCGCTAAACATCTGCTTAAATCTCTGTAGTGGTAGTAGGCTATACAGTATTGAGTGAGGGAGTGAGTGAGTGAGTTTGTGAGTAGGTGAGTGAGTGATTGACCATACAGTGAGGGTAGGTAGGTAGGTTTTATTACTAAGGTGGGGGATATGGCATCTACCGGGCTAAAGCTGGGTGAAATGTGTGTGCTCTGGAAAAGGTGCCTGTATTGCTTATAGGAAAGCTTTGTGGGGGGGGAAAGTATGTGTGCCACTAGCGTTATCTTTGTGTCTACACTAACTGTTAGTAAAATGCATGCCATGCATTTTATTAATAGTTATAACATGAAGAAAAATTAGTTGGGAGTGAAGTGTGCTTCAGAACTAAGCACTTACCAAAGGATTCTGTAGATTTAAATACGGAGAGAAGAAAGACAGCATAAAAATATTATTATATTCCTTAGGTTAAGTTACATTAGTTTTTTTGTCAGAGTTAAAACTTTATCAACTCTACGTCACAGGAAAATCAAAGTCGCACATGAAAAAAAGAGGGTTAATTTACACAGATTCCGTTAACAATAAGGTAAAGGAGGGTTAACAAGACATTTTAACAAAGGACAGCTGTGAAATCTGAAAAGGCAGGTGGTCAAACATAGAAGACTAATTGTACCAGAAGTAGTGCAAAATCTCAAATAGGAATGCGTTAAGTAGCGCTAGCATATATCCGATGGATTCTGAATTTCTAATGCTTTACCGCATTAAAAGGAAACTTGGAATATTCAGAGAAATGGGATGAGGAAGTATTGGGAATAAGCCACAGGCAAAGATAATAAAAATCTGGAGTCTACGTGGAAAGCAGGGAGTAGATCCAGAGAGAGTCAATAAGGGACTGGGAAAGCTAGACACAAGCGTCACACACTACTGTGGCTACTTAAGACCGGAAAACATTCCGGAAGGAATAGGTGCCTCGACTGAAGTTCTTATTTTCTGTTTTAATACAACTGTTAGTTTAAATCACAACAAAAAACAACAAAGAATTAGAAAAGAAAATAGCCTAAATGTCTTCCTATTCACTCCGTTCTGCAATTTTTTCTTGGAGCCTTGAAAAACAACAAAATGACTAAAAACCACGGGTGCTCCTTTGCAAGTTCTGAATGAAGCCCAATGTTGAATATTCATCGTTTTAGAGAAAAAAAGAGATAAAAACAAAAGAGAATGGATCCATCAAACACTGCATCAAGGCAGTCAAAGGGAATCAACTAAACTTAACCAAAAGAAAATTAACTCGTCAGAAGAACAGTCACAGCAGTGAGCAATGTGGAAGTCAGACTGAAGCGGCAAAACACACAGAGACAACCGACGGAGCCATGACAACACCAGAGACAGGGATGGGAGGAACAGACGACACACACCAGGATACACACACACACAGTAGAGAAGGAAGAACAAGCAGTAGAAACAATGCCATTACCTACAAAATCAAAGCCAAAGAAGAAGAGAAGGAAAATGAGAGAACAGAAACGGAAGGAATTAGGGTACAAAAATGAAAGAGTACTCCCGGTTTAGTTCTGGTGGCGGAAGTGACACCCTACCTGATCTGAGCTGCTTGATACGTCCATTGTTGTTGGTGGTGTTGACGGGTAGGAAATCTTTGAACCAGGAGATGTCTGGGTCAGGGTTGCCGCTGGCGGCACAGAGCATGGTGGCCGTACGAGTTCGCTCTACCACTTTCAACTGGGGACCCATGTCAATGGTGGGGAAACCAGGGGGAAGTTGGTCCTCTATGAAAACCAAGAGAAAACCATAGCTGTGAGCTCATTGAGTGCAAGTGAGAGGAGTGAGAGAGGAGAGAGCCAAAGGAAGGTGGCAAAAATAATTACAAGCAATAGGAGAGAGAAAGAGAGGTAGACTGAGTGTGTGTGTGTGTGTGTGAGTGTAGAGAATTAGAATCAACAACATGTGTGTGAGTCAGAGAGAGACAGAGACAGAGAGAGAGAGAGACAGAGAGCGAGAGAGAGAGAGAGAGAGAGAGAACAAGGTAAAGTGGCATATAGAGAGATGTGTGCATTGTGTTCATACTATTGTCAAGTTCTAAACAGTTATTCAGTGACATCATACTATTTTCTGCTTCCATCTGAGATATACTTTGCTGAAACATTCCCTTTATTTACCAGGCTATTATATTGACATGGACAGAAAATAAAAATAATATGGAGATTGAACATTTCGATAACCACTAGTCTCACAATATTCAGCAAGGCTCTGTATTCACAAAATGTGACACAAAACTTAACAGCTTTTTTAGACAGTTGACACTTGACAATGGGTGTGTTTTGAGTAGTTGTACTGTATCGAGCGTGTTTACAAGTGCATATTGGATGGTGTGACAGGAGGGTGTGCATGTGTCTCTGCCACATTGCGTAAGCTTGTCTCTTCCCTGTATCCACCACAAAGTGCTGCTATTAGAAAGGGGGGCTGCTCCCCTTCCTGTTCTCTGAGATGCGAGACAAGATAACTACCGCAGCTCCAGCTCCTGTGCAAAAAAAGAATCATTTTAACCAAACAAAGACAATCAAAGGCCTACATCAGCTTGTCTGGCCCCTTGAAGCTCTTAGCAGGAAGCTGACTTCCTTTCACAGTGAGAGAAGACTTACAGAGAGCACTGGGTAACATATCCCATCCAAAATGGCTATTGCTATAGCTTTGTTCAGGTAGCCGCTATTGCTAAAGTGCTAATATGGAACATGGTTGCCATACCAATGAGGCTGAAGCACACCTTAAAGCTTCGCTCTCCCTGTTGTGATATGCCTAATTAGCGTCTTTCCCCCCCTTCTCTCAAACGCCACCTATTTCGAGTCGCTCTCTTCATTAAAGTTTCATGAGACACACTTCAGGATGGAAACAGCTTTGAGCAGCCGCTGTCTCTGTGCAGCCGACGATAGCCGTGGCTGCCTTCCAATGATGCTTTCGGGTATCTGGCAGGAGAGGATACCTTGGTGGGTAAATCCTTTTCAAGAATTGGACTTCATTACAAATGAGGAACTTTGTTTTGAGCTTCTTAACTTCCCCTCTTCAAGTTAGTGTCCCAACCTGAACCAAGGTTTACTTTAACGATTGGATGCTATTTATGAGGGCATAAGCACAGAAATAGAATGACATTCTATTGATATTCACATAGGTTTGACTGTCAACTGCTAGAAAATCAACTTGGGGAGTGTCTTTGGGGTGGCTGAAACTAATTGTTAAGTCTTTGTGATTCAGAGTAATTGCAATTAAGGAAAGGGGTAAGAAATCTTAAGACAACACTATTTCAAGTGTCATTAGCAATACATGTCACAAACACACAGTTTAGCATAAATCCTCAATCCAAGGTGTTACGTATGATGTATCCTAAGTATCTTCTTCTTGATCATTGGCCATTAAGGAAATTAGGTATGCCCTGGGGGTTGGTCCTATTAAAAGTTTGCTGGCATCGTGTTTCCTCGTCCTACACGAAGACCCTCACGCTCACACAACCTTGAATGTGTTCCTCATTAGTCGATAAATACCACAGCTTAGTGCGCCACTAATTTTAGCTCCATTGCGGCATATTGAGCTACCTGTTGGGGAGGCACTACAGGCTACGTGCACTCTATTAACATCTTGAGTTACAAATCAATCACGCTGCAAGCAAATGGAGAGTAGAAACTGAGGCAACTAGTGACAGAGAGAGGGAGAAGGACACGAGAAAGAGCCACAGCGTGTGCTAAGAAGAAATACAAAACGTCCACTGTTGTTTAGTATGGAGTCTGTATAGTATGGAGTCTATATAGTACGGAGGCTATTATATAAAAATAAGTCACCACAAGACATGCTCTCTCATTGCATGGTAATTATCCATAGCTAAAGGCAGGGATTTGGTATCAGATAAGGCTTTAAAATGTGAATGTTGGATACTCATGCAGGCCCATCAAATGCAATACGGTTAGTCTAAAATCTGTACAACGAAATTATCAGGAGTCTGGTTATTAGTCAAATGACTTACTTTTAGTTGTTAACAACAATTATGAGAATAAGTTATGAGACAAATAACCTATTTAGGGAGCCTAACATGAACATTTCTCTCACAAATATGTAATACTTAAAAACTATTTAGAAAAATGCCACCTCTCATGACTTAGGGGCATACAGATAAGAATGCTGGGCAAGAAGAAAGCCTTAAAAGCTTAGCTTTGCGGATTAATACATCAAATGTGACAATACATCTACTGGTTACAGCCGTTGCCCACACTGCATAAAAGAAACAGGAAACGGTTTTAGATTCCAAGTAAAAATAAAAAAGAAGACAGGAAAAAAAGAAAAGGACGGTACATTTCTCTTTCATAAAAAGAACCTCTGTGTTAAAGTGCCATTAAAGAAATAGCCTAATGAAAGAGAATGGGTTTGCAGAGGTGTTTCATTTGAAAGGAGGGAGAGGAGGAGGAATTAATTGTGCGAGGTAGCTCCCACTCCCGAGCCTCCCACAGCCCGTTGCAAGGACGAACGGAAAAATCAGTTGATTTCTAAAGCGAATCAAAAGCTACCTGCTGGAACACAATAGCCAGGAACATGCCTCGGAATATGGACGCATGTTGAATATCATAATGGGATGTGACAATCCGTGCAGCCTAAAAAACAACTCTGTCGAAAAGTAGAATGTATCGTTGAAGGGACAAAAAAGGTGCTCAGGAGATCATAATTTAGCCTTTCTCTGAGCAATCAAAGTTGCTCTCATGCTGGGCAAAAGCAATAACCTTGGAAAGTCAGCTCCATGTTTAAATATATCCACTGTAAGGTCTTTGTCAGAATTATATTGTTTGACACCATATCAACTAAGTTTGAGAGATCTAAGGTATGTCATAGCATTTTTCTTTCATGTCAGACAAACCGCTGTGTTGCCTGTTCAATTTGTTGCCTATGATGCTGTCTTGTAGACTACGATGTTACAGTATCCACTACACGTTGCACAATTTGAAGTTAAGTAATGTTCAAGGATGCCTTGGCATCCCTGTCATTTCCCTTTGGTTCAACTCCAATAACATATGGGCAGCTGAGACTGCTGTATTGGTCGGTCTGAAACCAACGATCTGGTAACAAAACGTTTTCTGGCCTTTTGAACACATTCCTGCGGACCTCACAATATGATTTACAGTCCTTTTGTGCAGTCGTGCTCCTCCAGAACAGCTAAGAAGTCATGACATCAGCTGTGAGGTTTCTGCAGACACTGCCCGACCATAACTCTAAAACTACCCTAGGTGATATAACAATATCTTCCCACAGTCCCTTTTCGCATACCTCTGCCACTCCCAGTACATTCGTTTATCTAACAGAATAAACTAGCATTGCGCTAATAAATAAAGGAGGAAATGAAACACCGTTCCTCCACTTCTGGAGCGATTAACAACTCAAATCGTCCGAAGCTGCGGCAGCATTTCCTTCAAAAGGCCGAGAAAACCAAATTAAACAAGAGTAATTGCTAGTTCATTTATGTGGCAGACCTGATGTTTGTTGTATGCCTTTTTGAAAAACTGTGGAGTTACAGACAAAACAAATAATAAACAATTAATTAATTAATCAAAAGGGGCAGAGCGGATAGCAATTTGACCATGTGCTATGTTTGCAGTTCCGCTAATAGTCAGGGCTTGGGTTGGGTTTTCGACTTGCGGTTACATAAATGATCAACCCGGGCAAATTCATTACCACTCAGGGAACTATTGGCTGTTTCCTGTGATAGAATTGGAAATTGGATACGTTTTAACTTGTGTTTGTGTGTGTGCACACTTGTGTAGCACATGGGGATGTGTAAAACGTACTATTCAGCCTGAGGCATCCCCATTTCCGCCAGCGATTAGCTAGCTTTTTGGTTGGCGCAGACTGGTAAGACGCTTCAGGATGGTGGTCACGTGTGCTAGCAAGGCAGAGGTCCCGAGTTTGCCAGGTATGGGCTGAATCGGGAGGAAGTGGTACTCGCTAAGCAAGCAGCATGATGTCCTTTACACTTGCATGTGCTAATGTCTGTGAGTGTGTTCTCTGTGTTTCTGAGTACAGCATGCATGACATCACCATTCTCTGTGGATTGAAGTAAAACGTGAAATGCAGCATAAAGGGGCCTCTGTGCGGTTTCTTTTTCACGTCACTGGAAGAAAAAAACCTGAAAGCTCAAGGACAGTTTCAGACAAGGGAAGTTTTATAACTTTGCTCAAGACCATACTCTATTCAACAATGGATCTACACACTAAATGAGATGGAGGGGAGTAATGCTGAAGTCACCTTCGAAAGAAATGCTGAGCACTGGTGCTTGATATAAAAGGACTCCCAATGACAATTTGCACACATTAACCAGTCAGGCTATCAGGCACTATAGGAACCTGGTGCCAAGTATGCGAGGGTAGGAAAAAAAGACATTGGCTCAAATAGTACCTCAGTGAGCATATTTTCACAAAATACATGAGGTCATTGGACATAAGCTCAGGCTATTAGCAAATTATGTCTATCGTTCACTCTTATGTCTCCGCAGTGTCTCCCTAACAACATGCTTCTCCACAATGACAAGGGTAGCCATACAAGTATATTAAAAAAACAATCATTTGGTAACACTAACCAGCCCTGTAAATGTCTCA
Organism: Oncorhynchus clarkii lewisi; assembly: GCF_045791955.1. Taxonomy (NCBI): domain Eukaryota; kingdom Metazoa; phylum Chordata; class Actinopteri; order Salmoniformes; family Salmonidae; genus Oncorhynchus; species Oncorhynchus clarkii. The sequence goes on along the minus strand of NC_092155.1, from coordinate 23,163,467 downwards.
ACTACCACCACCAAACCCCTCTCCCCTAACCCCAAAGAACTCTCAGAAAACACGCTGGCATGACACCCCCTTTGCACAGTCATGTAATTACAACAGACAAACATAAGTAATATTCTCCTTGGGAGGACCGCTAATTAAATCTGGCTAATTGAGTCTCGACAGACCAGACTAACATTTGGGATGTGATTAGTTACTGTTTACCCGACCAACTTAGCCCAGTTTGCGTAATGGTGTATAGAGGGAGAGAGGAGGGGGAACCCTGTTTACAGAACGTTGAGGGCCTAATGTTGTTATCTCGACAGGAAGCGATTCATTAGCACAGCGAGGTGACAGTGCAGCTGAACCAAGGGGCTGAATGTCTAGTTCTGCCACTTGATATTTGCTCAACGTTGGCAGAAGATTAACAGAACGATTATAAACCACTTCTTTGACAGACAGCTTCCTGTTGACACTCCAAAGACTTGACCTGGGGAGAGGAAGTCAGGAAGAGTGCACTTCCTGTGTGACATTCTTTGTCACCCTGACATGATCCTGACTAGAATATTGGGTTGTGGAATATTGTGTAAATCTGTCAGTCAACACTTCTAATACAGTGATGGTAGGGCATAGGTTTCCATAAATCACATTGCATTCAACTCCAAATGTACCTAATAAGTACAAAGGGATGTGAGGAAAGGAAATAAACCTTTGCTGCGGTGCGGTGTACTCTCCCCCAAAAAAATTAATCCATAAAGACATAAACCTTTCCGGTCACATTCCGGCTTTAATTTCGTGCCTGTCGCACGGGGGATTGGATCCAGTCAGGTCTTTTTCCCCCCCAGGCGGAACGAAACTTTTCACCCCAGGCTTGAGGTTATTCTTCTGGGAAAATCCCTGCAGGCCATAATAAGATATATTTGTTGGACGTATTTGAGCGGATACAATCTACTTAAAGAGGCTGTCACAGGTCAGTTGCTGTGAGCCGACGCAGGAGAAAGAGCGTGCTGAGACGCATTGTGGTTTGGGAATCCCTCCTGCCTGAAAATGGCGGATTATCGGAATGCTGGAATGTCAGTGGGGGAACTCTTCAAGTGTGACACCCATCCATTTAAAAATTCTCACTCCTTTTAGCTTTGTTGTACAGCATGCCCAGCTTAGGATGCGCTCTTAGTCTTCTTCTCGGTGTTCACGAGATAAGGTTTTTCAGCCAGCACAAAAAGCCCACAAAACATTTTCCATTTCCTTTTAAATGTGACAGTAAATTATTTGCCTTCCTCCGTAAATGCCACAGCAGCGTCAACCACAGCCGTTTCTTCTCGCAGTATAGCGTGTAATGTGCAGTTAAGGCACACTGATTAGAAATGTATCTGCTATCAAAACGCCAAATAATTGAAGCAACAGCCTGAAAGATGAAGAATTTCCCCAGGTTAGTAATGTTAACCAACTGTCTCTTTTGCTTCTGTAACACTCCTCCAATGACAATTGAGTTGGCCTGGCTTGCTGATTGGGCATTTATTGTAAATTGGTTCTAATTAAGTATTGGTTGCTTTATGGACTTGGACAATAGTGACCTACAAGTGCAGGCATGCAACGCACACAGAACAGAGAGAGAGAGAGAGAACGAGAGAATGAAAGACAGAGTGCAGTGACCTCGGGAGAGGACTAAATGGAAATGGTCTTAGCGTATGAAAAATGGTGCCGGAGCACGGGATAAATCATGTCATAAATCATCTCTCAGGACATAGATGAAGGAGTGAAATCTGCAGGGCGAAAACATCTGCCAGAAAAGGCCATCTAAGGATGACTGGCGCCATGACGCACTCAGGACTTGACCATAATCCCAGGACACTGGCAGATGTCCAACAGTGTGGGACGTGTGGGTAAATTCCTTTCGACAAAGACGACGGACTGTGCAACACTAACGTTATAGAGTTAATCTGTGCCAGCCCCTCTGTTTCAATACAGCATGTGACCCAGGTGTTTACGTAGCAGTGTAGCATGCCTAGGATTTGGTATCCTTTTGTGATGGAAAAACAGTGTTTATTTTGTTTGGCCATGGACTACAGTATGTTACTTGAAGGTGCTTAATGGTCGAGACAAACTTTTGAAGAAAAATAAGTAATGTTGTGTGGAATTGAATAGAACAGTTTATTGTACAATGATGGCATCATTCACCCTAATTTGACAAACTGTTTACATTTCCATAAAGTTCAATACAAACGTGTTAGTACATCAACTAAATGGCAAACCTGAATCCTCTTCAACAAAATGTTCCTCTCTCTGCACCAGTTCAACTGATGTATTCAATTATGTTGTTTTTGGCATTTGAGGCGGAACTGTTAATTATGCTTTTGTTTCCTCTCAAGCAAAATTACTCGACCAAATGTAAGAGTTCTTCATGAAAAAAGGCAGACACTAATGCCTCTTTGTGTTAATCGTATGACGCCATTTGCTCTCCTTTTCTCTATCTCTCAATCTCTGTTTTCCCCTACATCTTTCACAGTCCCGTTGTTGTCTTCCCCCACACTCTACTTACAAGGCGCAGTTCTCAAAGCGGTAAAAATGTGATATTTTACAGTCGAGCACATCAACGATGACAGGCCTCTAAATCTACCCACCTTTGCTTTATCAGCAACGTACAGCTGGGTTGGGATATTCCAAAATGTGACAGTTCCACCTCAAAGAGAGCCTTTTGATAGACAGACTAGAGTTGTATTTCTCCACATATCCATCCATCATTTTGTCCATATCCCTTTACAGAGGTGAAACTTGTCCCTGTATGAATTTTTGGACCCTGAATGTGCATTGTGATGTCACTCACATATTACTGAATTATCGTGCATGCACAGATGTTTGACTGAGGAAACACTCTTCTTACTCCACTTTGATACTGAAATGACTTTTTCATAGCAGGTTAGGAAAACTTACGGCACCAGCCGTTCTGGATGACAGTGTGATAACTCTTACGCCATAGCAGGTTAGGAGACTGAGGTTAAGGTTAGGAATAGGGTCAAGGGTTAGCAACAATTGCTTTGTATCGTTTGAAAATAGTTTGTCCATGTTTGACTGTGATTTAAATTAGCTTCTTTGAAACAGGAAATAGGGCGACAGGCTAAGAGAGGTCTTGGAAATTAGATTTCCCTTATAAACATACCCTTCCCGGGTTATTTTGGCCAAAGGAAATCTGCTTTAATACAATTTATATCTTATAATGAAATAAATTGATTTCAAAATTGATGAATTATTCATGTTTCAGTGCAGAACATGTGGCGGAAGCAGAGAATGAATAAAGGGTCTAGAATTGACACAATATAAAACAGTCATAACAATTTCCTAATGCTGACATCTTGGTTTCACAGGCCTTCTGTCTCTGTCACTGTCTGAAACAGGAAAGCTATCACCTTAATTATGCTTTTGTGACACATCCAAAATGTATAGTCACATTTCTTTGTGTTTATTTGTGTTAAACAGATAATAGTTCATGTGAAGCCGGAATTGTAATGTTTGACGCATCACAACCGATAAAAGGTGTGCTGACGGTGTGGTCTCGATATGGACTAGGATAATGGTTGTGTGTGTGTTTGTGTGTGTAAGAGAGAGAGAGATTAGGCTTGAGTTCTTTGGCGTGAATGGCTATTGGCCACTAGGAGTTTTGCGATACTGATATTGTCAATCGACTTCTCTTTACTGATAGCACATCAGCGCAAGCTACTCAAACACAACAGATCCCTTTAATACACACTGCTGTCCACAAAGGGCTTGTTTAAGACTCAGTGACTGAGAAAATTGTAATAACATGTATGCCCATCACACTCGAACTGGATCCGCCTCGATTGTGGGATTCTGTTGGATTCCTTGTCAGATTATAAACGTCTCAATGTCACCTCGGACAGAATACTTGGAGTACGTCAGATGCAAGTGAAAGTGATGATCTTTGACCATCAATGGAGTCAAGTATCTCACGGAGGGGCTGGTGTAGCAAACCATGCAGAGAAACACACGTCAAAACTGCCACTGAGAACTGCAAGGTTCTCAAGGTTGGGATGGAGCACTAAATATAATCCACAGCACACACCACATACAGTACAATAACAGTTCCCAAAATAGTATTTGATGTTTACATCGAGATATGTCAGATAGATCATGTGACTGAAAGAATTATATTGGTGTATTGCAGCATCATATTCGTCTGATTAGGGCATTACATTTAGGAATTTAAATCCATCCTATACAACATCAGATGATATGCTTCAAGCCACATCACTCGACTTCATGACTTGCAACATCCCCCCGTAAGCTTCCTCACATCAAAAGGCATTATATAACCGTCAAAGTACTAATACAATCATGGCAGACGCAATCCTCATAACCAGCACTTAGTAAACGAGGCACAGCATGCATGGGGGATTTCCCAAATATATAATTCAGGCTTGTACTTGGTAGACTAGTACAAAGCTCAGGGAACACAAACTGCCTTAAAACACAGCAGGGTTTATTGGGCTCCAGTCTTTTTTTGGGGGGGGGGGTTCGAAACTCATTGAGTCATTGATGTTACATCGTGGGAAGTCATCCGCATTTGATAACATCTGATGGGTGAAAATACTACACTAGTGGCTTTGAAGCAAAAAAGAAAGGGGGGGTAAATAAAATCTTCCCGACAATTGACATTCACAAATGCATGCGGGAATTGTCGGTGCTCCGTAATCCCCTGGGGATTTGGAGAGCAAATGAATAGTTCAACTTTGCAGTGAAAGCCCCTGGCCCAGTTACCTCGGCTGTGTAAACATCTGGGATTGGGTGACCCTGGGTAAACAGTATCAGGTATTTGGAACAGTGAGCCAGGTACAGCTGGTGTTGATAGTCGTGTAATCGCACCATGCGTTGAGTAATAGACAGCATCTCGACAAATTAGCAGACATTGGGACCCTATACAGTAATGTTTGGGAAGCACTGATACTATCTATGCAGTATGTAACTGAGTTACGTGTGATATAGTTGTAGCTGGTGAGTGTATTCAAGGTCCTACAAGCAGACAGTAAAGGCAATTAAACAATTGTACAGTAGGATAAAAATCTATTATTTTGCCTATTTCCAAGTGCAGTAGTAAGCGACTGTGGTATTTCTACCATGCCTCCCAAACAGAGAATGGCATCAATTGTACCCTGCACAACAAATGTTCCTCTTAAAAATGATGCAGCTAATTTACAGACCACAAAGTTAAATTTGTGAAAATCGCTGGGACTGAGTGCATTTTCAACTTCTGCTGTGTTTTTCACCTTCCATCGCCTGTGGGTTTGAACAGGATGAGTTGTGAAATTGTGTCCGGTCTGCTCATTAACATAATGTATCAGCTTTGACAAGAGGCTAGGTATCCCATTACAAATGTGCATGGGAATTTCTTTAGCATGGAGAGTGAGGGAGGGAGAGAGGGAGTCAGGGAGAGAGTGAGAGTGGGAGGGAGGGAGAAAAAAAGGGGGAAAGTGAGGCAGAGAGAGAGGAAGGGAAGGTGAGAGCGAGAGAGGGAGAGACGGAGTGTCACGACTCCTGCCGAAGTTGGCTCCCCTGTTCGGGCGGTGCTCGGCGGTCGTCCTTACTGGCCTACTAGCCGCCACTGATGCCTTTTCTGTTAGTTTTGTCTTATGAGCTGCACCTGTTTCCGATGTGTGTTTCTTGATTTGTTTCCGTAATAAAGATTGTGGAACCCGCCCTTTGTTGTGCAGGATTATTTTTGTGTTCACATTTGTGTCATAAGTGTTGTTGTGCTCCGGACCGTGTTTACCCTGTGTTTGGGTTGGTCAGCGTTTGCGCCCTGTGTTTTGGGCATTACCATTTTCGGTGCCGGAATAAAGTTAATTTTTCCTCTGGAAGTCTCTGCTCTCTGCACCTGATTCCTACCTACACACCTAGTCAGCCGTGACACGGAGAGAGTAGGGAAGAGAGAGAGAGGTTAGAGGGTGGGGGAGGAGAAAGCTCTCTAACCTAAGACATGTCTCAGTGAAAAATAGCATCCTCTCCCCACTCGCTCTCTCCACTGATTGTTTTCTTATAAATCCCCTTTGAGATTCCATAATTAATTTAATGGTTCTTATTTGCTATTAAAACACACTCGGCTAATGCGTAAGATTATGGGGACTCTGTTGCAGAGTCAATCAATTAATCATTGGCTGCTTTATTTTCTATTTTCCAAAACCTCACTCACAGAAGAACACTCCCAGTCATTCTTCATTCAGGATGACACTGAAAAACTTGCATTTAAAAGTCCAGGAGTCTATGTATAGAAAGGAGGTTTAAAACCGATTAGCTAACAACAATAACAATCATTTACGGCAAATTATTATGGATTAATAATTGTGCCACCACGCGAGCTGTCTGGTGGCACAAACCTATCAGACTACCTAAATACCTTCTATGCTCGCTTCGAGGCAAGCAACACTGAACCATGCATGAGAGCACCAGCCGTTCTGGATGACAGTGTGATAACTCTTTTCTTAGCTGATGTGAATAAGACCTTTTAAACAGGTTATCATTCACAAGGCCGCAGGGCCAGATGGATTACCAGGATGCATACTAAGAGCATGTGTTGACCAGCGTCTTCACTGATATTTTCAACCTCTCCCTGACCCAGTCTGTAATATCTACATGTTTCAAGCAGACCACAATAGCCCCAGTGCCAAGTACGCCAAGGTAACCTGACTGAATGACTATCGCACTGTAGCACTCACATCTGTAGTCATAAAACACTTTGAAAGGCTGGTCATGGCGCACATCAATGGTATGGGCCCTCAGATCCTCAAAAAGTTCAACAGCTACACCATTGAGAGCATCTTGACTGGCTGCATCAATGCTTGGTATGGCAACTGCTCGGCACCCGACCGCAAGGAGCTACAGAGGGTAGTGCGTACGGCCCAGTACATCACATGGGCTGAGCTCCCTGCCATCCAGAAACTCTATACAAGGCGGTGTCAGCCATCCAAGTCATAGACTGTTCTCTCTGCTACCGCACGGCAAGCAGTACCAGAGCGCCAAGTCTGGGACCAAAAGGCTCCTGAACAGCTTCTACCCCAAAGCCATAAGACTGCTGAACTATTTGCTTTGACCCCTTTTGTTTTTTGCACTGACATTCTTGCACTGGCTCTATAACACTCACTGGACTCTACCCCCACTCTCATACATACTACACTGACACTCCAACAGACATATACAAACACACTCACACACTAAACATGCATATTGACGCCACACACACATACACACTCACACATAGAAACACTTTCACACTCTTCACAAACGCTGCTGCTACTCTGTTTATGATCTATCCTGATTGCCTAGTCACTTTTACCCCTATTTACATTATGCACATTATTCCTCAATTACCTCAACTACCTCGTACCCTTGCATATTTACTCAGTACCGGGACTCCTTGTACATAGCCTCGTTATTGTTGTTCTATTGTGTTACTATTTACTCCCCCCCCTAATATTTTCTTACTTTTTAACTCCGCATTGTTGTGAAAGGGCTCGTCCGTAAGCATTTCAAGGTAAAGTCTACACCTGTTGTATGTGACTAATAAAAATTGATTTTAATTGTATATTTTTAAAACTTTTTCCCCCGCATAAATGTACTCAAAACGCTAGCTCTTGTCAATACCAGGACAAATGACTGCTCTTTTAATATGAGCGATTCATTACGAGGACAAACGGCCTCTTCCACACACTGTTCCTCCATGCCTGCAGTCCCTGTAGCCCAGTCACCAATCTGTCATGGCCAGTAGCTAGCTAGTAGATTACATCAGCTGACCTGAGTGCAACAGAGATGAACAGGTAACTGCCAAAATAAAGGAAACACCAATTTACAGTGTCTTTTTTATTTTACCTTTATTTAACTAGGCAAGTTAGTTAAGAACAAATTCTTATTTTCAATGACAGCCTAGGAACAGTGGGCAGAATGACAGATTCATGGCTTGACAGCTCAGGGACTTGAACTTGCAACCTTTCAGTTGCTAATCCAACGCTCTAACCACTAGCCTACACTTCCACCCCTTAGGTGTAGGGCATTGGGCCATGATGAGCCAGAACAGCTTAAATGCACCTTGGCATAGATTCTACAAGTGTCTGGAACTATATCGGAGGAATGTGACACCAATCTTCCACAATAAATTCCATAATTTGGTGTTTTGTTGATGGTGGAAAATGCTATCTCAGGCACCACTCCAGAATGTCCCATAAGTGTTCAATTATGTTGAGATCTGGTGACTGAGACGGACTGGTTTACATCATTTTTATACATTTTTATACATGACCCTAATCATGATGGGATGTTAATTGATTAATTAACTCAGGAACCACACCTGTGTGGAAGCACCTGCTATCAATATACTTTGTATCCCCCATTTACTCAAGTGTTTCCATTATTTTGGCAGTTACCTACCTGTATGTAATGCCACTGCACTGCTGGCAAGGGGCTTGTGCTTATTCTCAGAGCTGCGACATTCATAAACATGATAAGTTGGCCATGATATCCCTCTATTTACACTTAAGCACAGAGAGCAGAGCGAGAGAGAGAGCGGGGTAGGTAGAGAGGTCGGGAGTGAGTGTGTGTCGGGTGCCCCGGGGGTCAGCTGGGCTGAAATGGACGGATAAAGAGAAAGATGAAAAGGAGAGATGGAGAAGGACGGACACTGGGGCCTTCTCTCCACAGGCCTGGCCAGGCAGGCAGGCACAAAGCTCTGTTTTGACTCAAATGCACTTCAGCTCAGACAGATGTAATACCTTTGAGTCGTGGAGATCACCTGAGGGAGCATGGAGGGTGGCGGGAGGGAGGGAAAGCTGAAAAGAGAGAGGTTTATAGAGAATAATAGGTAAACGCTTTTTGTTTGTCTACCTCCCTCTTGTCAGAATGTCCTCCTGTGACTCCAGCCTCCTATCTTTACATGAGTTTGTCTTTTCATCCTTTTATATCCACCTCTTTCTTTCTGTCTGGGTGTCTCCACGTCCCCCCCCCCCCCCCCCCCCCTCCTTATGCCTCTGTTTAGGTTTTCACTTAGCATATTCCATTTGCTGTCTGTTACCCTGAGGGATGAATCAATTTTCCTTCGAAAACGGAACCTCATTTGTTTAGCGTGGGGTAAAAAATTCTTATTCGTCATCTTATCTGCCATCAGCACTTTTTCTGTTATGATTAGTAATATTCAGAGGAGCAAAGAAAAAGAAAAGCTACTTCAAAAAAGCTCAGAGCTATTTGCCAAACACAAATCAGAGATGCGAGACTTTATTTTTTTCTTCATCATCCGGGAGGCGTACGCTAGGGAGCTCTGGTTTTAACAGTCCATCAACCTCCAATCTCTCCTTTTGAGCACAATAAACATTTGTAAATAAAGAAGATGTGGCTAGGAATACATAAACAGAGTAGTACTGGTGTTTCTTTCATAAAGATGCTTTCCGGTCTGTGATGAAGCCCTTTTGAGGATTTCATGCTTAATGCCATGAGGACTTTCATTCATTTAATTCTCCTCATGTTTTAATGTGTCTATTATTGTACGTCTAACCTGCTCAAAATCATTTGGGCTATGTATTGTACGTTCTACTTTGAAGAACTGTATTTCAGCTGTATTTAGGTGTATAGCACCATGTATTTGTGTGACATATACTGAGTGTACAAAACATTAAGGACACCTAATATTGAGTTGCCCTCAGAACAGCCTGAATTCGTTGGGGAATGGACTCTACAAGGTGTCGAAAGCGTTCCACAGGGATGCTGTCCCATTTTGACTCCAATGCTTCCCACAGTTGTATGAAGTTGGCTGGATGTCCTTTCGGTGGTGGACCATTCCTGAAACTGTTGAATGTGAAAAACCCAGCAGCTTTGCAGATCTTGACAAAACCGGTGAGCCTGGCACCTAATACCATACCCCGTTCAAAGACACTTACATCTTTTGTCTTGCCCATTCACCCTTTGAATGCCAGACATACACAATCCATGTCTCAATTGTCTCAATGCTTAAAAATCTTTCTTTAAACCTGTCTCCTCCCCTTTATCTACACTGATTGAAGTGGATTTAACAAGTGACATCAATATGGGATTATAGCTTTCACCTGAATTCCCTTGGTCAGTATATGTCATGGAAAGAGCAGGTGTCCTTAATGTTTTCTACACTCAGTCTATGTACAGTATGTTTAATGAAGTTTGGGTATTCCAGGTCTCCTGTAAAAAAATCTGAATAAATGTAGCATTGAGATAAACAATAACAGTTGATCTTTCATTGTATTCCCATAAAACTCCCTTAAGGTAAAGTAGAAATCAGACAATTACCTTACCCCTCCCCAGTCTTGAGATAATGAATACAATCACATCCACTAATCATTAACTAGTACATTTTGTTCCACAACATACAGTACCAGTCAAAGTTTCGGACACACCTACTCATTCATGGACCTCCGTGTAGTCTTGCTTTGGCTTTCTCATTTTCCTAGTTGACACACACTACCTTTTCATCAAGGTCTATGTATGAAGAACATTCTCTTTTTTCCTATTTTCTACATTGTAAAATAATTGTGAAGACATTACAAATATGGAATCACATAGTAACCAAAAAAGTGCAAAATAAATAAAAATATACAAAAAAATGACATTTTATATTTGAGTTTCTTCAAAGTAGCCACCCTTTGCCTTGATGATAGCTTTGCACACTCTTGGCATTCTCTCAACCAGCTTCATGAGGTAGTCACCTGGAATGCATTTAAATTAACAGCTTGTTAAAAGTTCATTTGTGGAATCTCTTTCCTTCTTAATGAGTTTAAGCCAATCAGCACTATTTGGTAAAATACCAAGTCCATGTTATGGCAAGAACAGCTCAAATAAGCAATGAGAAACAACAGACCATCATTACTTTAGGACATGATGGTCAGTCAATCTAAAAAATTTCAAGAACTTTGAAAGTTTCTTCAAGTGCTGTCACAAAAACCATCAAGCACCCTGATGAAACTGGTTCTCATGAGGACCACCACAGGAAAGGAAGGCCCAGAGTTACCTCTGCTGCAGAGGATAAGTTCGTTAGTGATACCAGCCTCAGACATTGCAGCCCAAATAACTGCTTCACAGAGTTCAAGTAACAGACACATCTCACCATCAAATGTTCAGAGGAGACTGTGAATGAGGCCTTCATTGTCAAATTGCTGTAAAGAAACCACTACTAAAGGACACCAATAATAAGAAGAGACTTGCTTGGGCCAAGAAACATGAGCAATGGACATTAGACCGGTTGAAATCTGTCCGTTGGTCTGATGAGTCCAAATTTTAGTGGGACTATCATTTCATTTTAAAAAGGACAATGACACAAAATACACCTCCAGGCTGTGTAAGGGCTCTTTGACCAGAAAGGAGTGATGGAGTGCTGTACCTGGCCTCCACAATCGCCCAACCTCAACCGAATTGAGATGGTTTTCGATGAGTTGGACCACAGAGTGATTGAAAAGCAGCCAACAAGTGCTCAGCATATGTGGGAACTCCTTCATGACTGTTGGAAAAGCATTCCAGGTGAATCTGGTTGAGAGAATGCCAAGAGAGAATGCCAAGAGTGTGCAAAGCTGTCATTAAGGCAAAGTGTGGCTACTTTCAAGAATCTAAAATCTAAAACATATTTTGGTTTGTTTAACACTTTTTTGGTTACTACATGTGTTATTTCATAGTTTTGTTGTCTTCGCTATTATTCTACAATGTAGAAAATAGTACAAATAAAGAAAAACCCTTGAATGAGAAGGTGTGTCCAAACTTTTGACTTGTACTGTATATCTGGATAGGAAGCATTGACACAGACCCAGGCCAGAAGCCCGTCCCAGCAGGAGGCCAGGCCAGTGTCGGAGACAAGGTTAGCCTCCCTGCTGGTCAGGAAAACAAGACAGAAGGTCGGCCTGTAAGATATCATATTGGTTCATTAACCTTCATGTGCCTTACATTCAGAAACAAAACGGGTCAGTTTGGTCAAACAGGTGTTCCTAATGACCTGGTGTGAACTGTGCATGAAGCACATTATTTTCCTGCAGTTTTCATCAATTCGTTTTTTAGGTGGACAGATACATTTTTAAAATACCATGTGCTACAAGTTTAGTTGAAAATCAGGTTGCTTTTGTTTATGTAAGGCAAGCCATGCTCTTAAATGTAAGAACTCTTCCCAATTTTCTCCCTGAACGTCACCTTTTCAGTATAACAACACTGTGATATTTTACAGGTCATGTCTCAGTG